>NC_056725.1:1154937666-1155047666 GCF_019279795.1 Protopterus annectens | reverse complement strand
CAATTTCAATGAAACTCAAGATTAAACTTGGGAAAATTGGAAACAAAACCCTATCCCCAGCAACCAAGACCATTACACATCTATGTGGGTCATTAGAAACACAAAGCCAAACACCAAAAATCAGGACTAATCTCCCTCCTTCAGTCACCAAAGCAATTCTAGAAAGAGGTTAATGATACAAAAGGAATATCTCCTCTAAATGAAGCATCCATTCTAGGCTTCAGATCTGGACCTTCTTGTCACCTCTCACCATATGACTTTCTCGGAGGATTCTCTAACATCTCACACACCTATATACACATACTTCTCTAAGAGAGCCCAGCTGACCAGAATTCATTCCACCCTTCTACTTCTCTCCAGAAGTACTAAGCATATTCTACATATACAAATTCCACTAGACTTTCCTTCTGAACCTGACAATATTTGTTCTAGTTTTTTTTTTTTTTTAACAATTGTAGACACAGCATTCGTACCCAAATAAAACATATCTATAACCTCTGCCTCAGCACCCATATTATGCCAGCAATTTGGAAATCTTCTTTGTCAGACCTATACCTAAAGAACCTAAGCTAACTTCCTGCAGTCACTTTTGCCTCATATCTGACCTACTACTGAATGACATTTGATCCAATATGGATAAGGGGAATCTGACCAGTGCTGTTTATTGGCCTATCATGTGCCTTTGATATGGTCGAGTGCTCAGTCTTACATATCTAACCTGAAGATATTGGCATCAACCTTGACACCATTAGATGGTTCAAATACTTCCTATCTAATAGATCCTTCAGGATAAAGATAGGGTCTACCCTTTCTGCCGCTGCCTCCACTCACTCAGATGTCCCACAAGACACCATTCTTGCCACAATTCTGTTCACATTCTACTTTAATAACCTCATTATTATTTATTCCAATTTCCACTACTTTTATATGCTAATGATATGGTCATCTGTTGGTCTGACCCATTCCCAAAAATACATTGAAACACAACTACAGAAAGATCTACTTCAACTGCATAATCGGCTCACAGCCAAAAAAACTGTTACTTAGTCCTAAAAAAACAAAGTCCATGGTACATAACACCCAAAAAAGACTAAGCAAGTCTCATCTACCAATTCATATCACAGATTGTGACAATAATTCCATTGAAGCTCTATATTTAAGGTTTAATCACTTTTATTTTGTATCTTATTCTAGTATTACATTGTTTTGTTTTAAATTTTCTGTTCTGTTGGAGTCTTAAGAGTTCTTGGCTAGGGTCAGTTAAAAAAGTTACCAAAGAATTTCTTTGCAAACTGTGAATAGCATCAGTTAATTAGTTGGGGGAGCTGAGAAACAGCATTGCTCTTTTATTTAGAAATATCTGTAGTTAGCTGAAGTCTTTGTAAGATCTGCATTGCTCTGAATATCACTCATCTCTGCCTGCATTTAATTTTGATTTGAATTTGGTGGCTTTTGAGTTGCCCGCCCCTACTATAAATCTAATTTTGGGCACTCCTCCCAGTCCCATCTCATCAGCTCATTCTACTGAGCAGAGAGAGAGAGAGAGATCATTTGGGGAGGCCCACCTCTTAGTTTCTCAACCTTGAATTATCTTGTTTCATCCCTTTCTACTTACCAGCACTCCTGTGTAAGTGAGGCCCTCGCTTGCAGCTACTGTATTGATTTTATCCAGCCCTACTCACACCTATAGGTACTCTCCTCAGGTAGTACCCACTCTACTATCCCTGACCTCTCTTCCACAGATTCTGATAACTATGGACAGACAATTTTTTAAGGTTTCTCCTGCTAGTCTGGTTGATATAGGCATCTTGAGACAGTGTAGCAACTGCCTTATGTACACAGACAACCCTCTACTACTACCACCTAGGAACACAATATGTGAGAGATGCAATTACATTAAAAATCTAGAATCCTTGCTGTCTCAGTCACAAGCCAGTACATCTGGCACTGAGAAGGTTGTCTGCACAAACGCTATGAACACCACACCTATAACACCACCCACATTTGTACAACACACTCCTACATATGTGGGGGTTCTCAACAAAAACATACCTAAACAAAAGACCTCCAAAGCAAAAACACACATGCACATCACAACCCACAGCACCAAACATCACACATAGTACACACATCTGTGTCTCACAGCCTCTAAGGCCCAGCCACAAACCCAACATACAAGTCATAGAAGACTCTATTGTGAGATACACACAGATGTACCCCTCACCAGGCTAGACAAGGAGAAAGTCATGCTAAGTTGCTTGTCAGGTGCTAGAATCAGCCATATCATGGCTGCACTCAAGTCTCTTAACAACAGGTACTGTTATGACTCTGTCATAGTCCATGCTGGTGTGAATGACTCGAGATGTACCTCTCTGGACTATTTGAAGAGAGACATGATTGTACTTGCTGAATATGTGTCCCAGGCAGGTATGTTACTAGTCTTAAGCAGCATCCTACCATCACCCAGAATGATGCCTCAGTACAAACAGAAAATTATTGAGTTTTAACAATTGGCTTAGTTTCTGGTGTCATTCCAATGGGATCCAGTACCTGACAGCCTGGGAGGATATGACTGACAGACCATGATGCTTTGCTAGAGATGGCCTTCATCTGTCTCCCCTGTGCTTCAGGCTTCTGGAAAAAGCTCTTGCCTCCCCCAAAGTGCCCTTTTTAGGCAAAGTATTGAGCACAAAATTACCAACATGAAAAATTCTTCTAAATGAAATGTAAAGGTCATGCTGCTAAACACTAGGAGTCTTAGCATGAAACTGCACCCATTGCAAGCATTACTTGCCCTGGAGGATCCTGACATTTGTGCAGTCACTGAAACCTGGTTCAAAGCTGTGGAGAGCACCCCAGCCTTACTAGGTTACTCATTCTACCATACTTTCAGATCCCAAAGGGAGGGCTACAAAGCCAAAGGAGGTGGAGTTTCAATATTTATCAAAGACATACACACCTCTAGGCTGGTCAAACAGTATGATACACAGGAGACAATCCAAGTGCAATTAACTGTTGACAAAACACCTATTCAAATCATAGCTAGCTACAGACCCCCAACCATGACTCGACACCCACTCCACATATCTGGACTTACTTGAATCCATTAAGATTCAACCTTCTACCCTGATCATGGGTGACTTTAACTACCCAACCATAGAGTGGAAGACCTATTCTAGCCCAAACATGAATGCCCAGAGATTCCTCGACTTTGTCAATGCCAGTGCATTGGATCAGTTGGTCAACATCCCTAAGAGAGGTGAAAATATCCTGGACCTGGTCCTAACCAATATGAGTAGCCACTGTAGCACCCCTACAGTGTCATCCTCCTTGGTAAGATTCCGACCATAAAGTGATCACTTTTGAAGTTATCATCTCTGCCCCCCCCCCCCCACCCTTGTCAAGGTCAATCAAAAAACTTTTCCAAAGCTGACTACAATCTCCTTCAGAGCAGGTATAAGCAACTTCACAGCCACCATCCCTACAGTTGGAACTAGCACTAATATTCAGGCGTACACCAAAAAAACTATATGAGCACCTACATAGCTGTATGGACTCAGCAATAACTGACAGGATCAAATCATCTTCCAAAAGGAAGAGTAAACCTGTCTGGTGGACAGCAGCAATAAACACACTCTATAATAAAAGGAAAAAATTGCTGTCCAGGACCAGGAAGGAGCAGGTGCCAAATTGAAAGCAATCTCTCCTTCGTCTGAACAAGCAAATAAGGTCACTGGTGAAATCCTGTAAGGCTAACTTTGAGTCCAAATTGGCCACATTCACTAAGGACAATCACAAGGCCTTCTTCACATATGTCCACAGTCTCAAAGGTAACACCCAAATCTGCTCTGAGTTTGTGGTCAATAACACCACATACACAAACACCATAGATATAGCCAATCTGCTGGCAGACAGGTTCAGTGAAAACTTCACTCCCCCTGCCACCCCCATCAGAAAACCAGGACATCCCCAGCACCTGCCCCCCTCCCCTCATCACCAGGGAGTAAGTCTTTAATGCCCTCTCATGGCAAAAAATACAGTCTCCATGAGACCAGATAACATCCCTAGCTGTATCCTACATGAACAGCTCCATTAGGCACCCTATTCAACCAAAGCCTGACCACCTTCTTCATCCCAGCTGAATGGAGGACAGTCACTGTTATCCCTCTACACAAAGCTGAAGCATCCACTGACTCAGGCAATTATAGGCCCATCAGCCTAACTAGCCTGATCTGCAAGGCCATGGAATGCATACCTTGACCTAGCCAAAGCCTTTGACACTATTCCCCACTCAAGCATGATAGATAAACTCTCCCAGCTAGGCATCAACCCGTATATTACCAGATGGTTAGCTAACTGGCTCACTGATAGAACCCAGTCAGTCAAAGTAGAGGATGCCACCTCTAGTAGTAGACCATAACGAGCAGTGTACCCCAAGGAACAGTCTTGTGGCCTCTACTGTTTGGGATATACTTTTCTGAGGTGCAAGCCAAAACTAGTGGTCTGTGTCAGACAAAGTTTGCAGATGACTGCAAGTTGAGCATTGTCTTAAATTCCCTTAGTGATGCGAACATCCTCCAAGAGGGCATTACCCAAACTAATGACTAGTGCCAGAAGCATGGCCTCATACTGAATGCCAAGAAATTCATCATTATTCCCTTTTGGGAAAATGGCATCCCCACTAATTATCACATTAATAACAATGTAGTAAGCATGCAATCAGTTGTGAGGGACTTGGGCACTCAGGTTGATAGCAATCAAACTTTTGACCACCATGTTGCTTCCATTGTAAGGAAGGCTTTCTACATGGCCCACCTCATAAATAAGGGTATTTCATCCAGGAACAAGAAGGTCATAACATCCCTGTACTCCTCCCTTATCAGATGCATTATCGAGTACAATGCCCCCTTTGGCATGTACCTTGTCAAGCACATGCAGCAGTTGGAGAGACCAAAGGGGTTCCTGAGCAGGAAAACCCAGGATCTCAAACACCCATCCTATACAGATAGGCCAAAAGCCCTGCCTCTCTACTCAGTCTCATACAGACTGCTCTGAGGTGACCTGTGTCTGGCATATAAGGCCATCTCAGACCCAGACTTGATTGAGCTGCTGCATATCCATAAGTCAAACTCCACTCACACAACCTGCATGCAAGGCCTTAACCTGGTTAGTGACATTAATAGAACTTGTTGGTGGGATAGATTTGTGCCCCAAAGACTCCCCCAACTGTGGAATAGACTCCTTTCTCTATGTCAAGCTGGGTACGTCTGTAGCCCTCTTTAAGAAGAACCTGGATGAGAAACAGAAAATACACCCCTGGGATCCCACCTGTGTCCCTGCTGGACAGGGAAAACAGGTATAGACTTTGAGGGAACATGGGCAAAATTCTTGGCTAGCCTTATAAGGGCCACTGGGCCACTAGCCTAATATCATCCTATGAACCTATGAATCTACAAATTCCTTCAGATATCTGGGTACATGGCTTGACCAATCCCTCAACTTTGATGACACATTGAGAAATTATGAACCTAGATTAACTACTTACTTTTTTGGGCCATTAAGATCTCTGTTTTCTCTCTCTACCCCTGACAAAGCAGCTATATGCAAGGATATGCTTGTCTGCTTCTGCCTCTGCCAAAAAGTTAATTAGCCTTCAAACCCTCTCCAATAAAATATGCCACTTAATCTCAAACTCCTCTCAGAATGGTTAATATCAAAGACTGAAACAATACTGATTTCATGAACTTTAATCAAACTTTGACCTGGGAATGGGGTTCATTCTTGTCATGGTATTAGAAACCCAGAAGTCTTGGAGAAATTAAGAGAAATGGTTAAGGACAAGACAAAAGAGCAGTGGTGACAGTCACCCTGGAAAATCCCCCATTGAATTTTTATCCCTGGGATAATGATTTGCCCTTTATCATGGCTTAGTGCAGAGTGGCTTGCCACTGTTTCATGGTCACTGTAATTTAATCAATTAGTGTAGGGTATATTTTATTCATTTTTAAACAGTCTCTTATCCATGAATGTGGGATACTGTCAAATGCTTTATGGTAGACTATCCATGCCATACTTAGATTCTTTCTCTTTTCGCAATTCTACATTATAACTTTATTTAACAAAAAATTATTCTTTGTTCCATATGATTTTCTTTTATTACCCTTTTGGTCTATTGCAGAAGTGAAAAGTTGCGAGGAAGCACAAACCATTGAATGAAGTACACTGCGCTATCTTCTCTACAACGAAATAAGAGGAAATGCAGTATACACAGCAAAAACAGCAAGATGTTTATTGAATCAACTCACATTTAAACTCGATCACAAAGACATAATCCAAGGTTAAGCGCTTTCACCTATCCCATGTAGGCTTCTTCAGAACAAGGAAACAGTTCAAATCCACAATTTAAATAACCTTTTTGGCGCAAAATAGTGTTGCTATGCATAATGCTTAAAGCTATATTCTTCATAAAAACATGACTGGTTAGACATCCTAATAAATTGTTATTTATTAACTAACTATACATCTAACTACTTTCAAAATTTTATCTAAATAATTATGAAATAATTATAAAATAATTATAAAATATGTTGCTACATGTCCTGTGTTTTATCATGCAATCCTAATTATATAAATGTTAAAAATTCGTTACTGACAGTTTATAAGCTCATATTGTACCACTTAATTGGTAAAATAAAAATAAAAATGAACAATTGTTCTGATAAATACATAAAAATATTGCAAAATTCATTAGTTTAAAAATTATCTACCTGTTAAAAAAGTTCTTCATAAGTTGAACATCATAATTATACATTGTTTGTATTGAGTGTGGTTAAAAAATAAAATAAATATGCTTGATGAAAATAATATATATACAAATTATTGTGCAAGTTATATATAAATATATAAATATAACTATAAGTATAAAATTTGTATAAATATAAATATATAAATAAATTAATAAAATTGAAAAATTAAAACATTTTTACATATACTAAATTGATTAAAAATATTATAAAATGCTTTATAGAGTGTTTTATAATATGTGAAATAATATTACTGAAATGCATTACATGTGTAAAATTTCTCCGCATACACTTATTGTAAGCCTTCTTGGGAAACCAGTAGTCATATAACAAATATAATCATAGGGATTTTTTCTATTTTTCTATTTAACTAGCAATGGTTTCACCGCTATAGAATCGTTTAAACCAGGTTCAGTTGCAGCATCTGTAAACAGCTGCCACCATATTTCTTTATAGCTTAACCAATCTTTCCTATTACCCCCCCTCAGGTTTGATTTGATGTGTTCTAATATACCAAAGGTGAAACTATGATTGACACCCTCTTTTTCCACTTGCCTATATAGGGCATTGTTCCTGTCTTTCCTTCTGATACAGTAGATATGGTCGTAAATTCTCTTTTTTAATGCCCTCTCTGTTTTTCCTATGTAGTATGCTGTACATATTTGACATTTGGCAATATATATAACAAATGATGTGTTGCAATTACCCTTTGCTAGCCTAATTACTGTCCTGTTGATGTTATCTAAGGTGATCTCAACTTACCCCATGATATACCTACATTGATTGCAGTTACCACATTTCTTAGTGAATGATAGACAACCATTTTCACCCCTTTTAAAATTAGTCTCTTTCCCCGATTCCAAGATTTTCTTTAAATTATGTGTCATTTTATAAACTATGAGAGGTTTATCTCCTAATATTTTAGATAATTCTGGATTCACACAAAATATTTCCCAATGTTTCTCCAATATTTCCTTAATTTTATTAACATATGGTGTGTATGGGAGTATACATGCCTTCTGGTATTTGCTGATACTTGTTAATACTTTTTCGTGTTCTACTGGGTCTCTTACCCCTAATAACGATTGGTATTTTAGTCCCCACTGTGAGACTACATATTGTCTGACATCATTCGACATTTTACTATTATACTTCCTCTCTTTGAACATGGTGGTAATGTATTCAATCTCTTCTAACATTTCCTCCTTTCTGGACGTCATCCTGGCCGCTCTAATAATCTGGCCCTTGAATATGTTACACAACATTTTCCTAGGATGATTACTGTTGTAATATAAATAGTCGTTGGAGAAAGTGTTTTTCCTATGTATGTTTGATTTAAAACCTTTTTCATCGTGAGATACAATGCTATCAAGGTATGCTACACCATTGGTACTGACAGAATGTGTGAATTTGAGAAATTCACTACTGTCATTAAATAATAAATTTGTTTAACTCTTCTACACTACCTTTCCATAAAATGTATATGTCATCTAAAAACCTCGTGTAATGAATGACATGTGAAAATAAATCACTTTTGAATAAAATTTCTTCCTCCCAGTATAGCATAACAAGGTTCGCAAATATAGGAGCACTTGCTGAACCCATTGCCACTCCCCTACTCTGTTTAAAATATTCCCCCTCAAATAATATATAATTGTGTTCTAATACTAAAGACATGCATTCCATAATCAGACATATTTTATCCCATTCTAGGTTGGTATGTTTTCTAATACTTTCACAAAACATATCCAATCCTTGTCTGTTGGGAATGCATGAAAATAAGTCAATGACATCTATAGTCACATAATGAAGATTATTAGTATCTGTATTAGTGGGATATTTTCTAAGAAAATCCCATGAATCCTTTAACAGATGGGGGATACTTTGGTAAATGTCCTTTAACCAGGTATCAATTGCTTTGCCTATAGGGAATGTCTTAGCTCTACTGCCTGACACAATTGGCCTAAAGGGGGGATTCTCTATATCCTTGTGTATCTTTGGAATACCTACTAAAACGGCCAATAGTGGATGTTGTACTTTCAAATAATTATATACATCATTATTGATACGGTTGTCAATCCAAAATTCCTCCAAATATGAATTAATTCTCTGATAGGCTATATTGATTTCATTCAGGGAGATTGGTTCATAATTACCTGTTTCAGTAAGAAGTGCATTTAACTTCCCACTATATTCCATTTGATCATATAGCACAATCCCCCCTCCCTTGTCAGGTTTCATTATACGTATGTTGTGATTGTTCCTTAAATTCCAAAGTTCTTCCCTTTCTACCTTAGTTAAATTATCCTTAACAATAATTTTTCTTGCAGTGTCAGAAAACTTGTACAAATCATTGTGTACCTGTTTCTCAAAAATCTCCACCATAGGATTCATGTATGGTATAAATGTACTCTTGTTTTTTAATATAGTTTCACCTTTATCCATTTCAGGATATTTTGTATTGTCCTTATTCTGGAACATAACAGACAAATTTAATTTGCGTGTATACAACTTGGTTTCAACCAAGTGATCCACCAAATCATATTTTGGTGTAGGTATAAATTTCATTCCTTTGGATAATAACCTAAAATGTACATCTTCCACCTGGAAATTGGTATAGTTGTAAATCTTAAATTTATCCAAAGTATATATCACTCCATCCTTCTCTATATTATCACTTTCCAAAACATTAGTACTACCACTCCTCTCATTTGATAATCCTTCCTCTTTCCCTCTTAATAATTCCTTTGTTGTTGGTTGTACCCACTGTTGTAGTTCCCTGTCATATTCCTTGTTTTTTTCTTCCAATATTGAGGGTTCCAATTCCTCCGAAAATTTTGTTTGTACCCTCCCTGGTACCCATACCCATCGTAGTTGTCTTCATGAACATAACCTTCCTCATTCCATCTATTCCTTCCTTCATATCTATTTTGTTGGTCGTCAGTAGGGAATTGCTTATGAGTACTGTTTTTCACATCTTTGTGCCACTTATATGCTCTATTTTCTTTATATTGTGCCAAATCCCTATTAATTTTCTTACATTTTCTTTCATAGACAGTTTTGGATTTCCTTTCAATTGTTTTAAATTGTTCTGATATAAATTATTCCACTCGTCGAATAATAAATCGTTCTCAATCTCCAAATTCAATTTTTCAGCTTGACTGATACAATCTAAAAGTTTCCCATCATTATATTTGATCAACAAATTCATATATTTAAAACCACACTCATCAAAGAATTCATTAAATTCTCCAATAACTTCCTCATTAATATTCACACCTAATGGGAATTTAAAAAAACGTAGTCCCATTGGTACTATTTTCATTGTCAAACACTTGTGCAAATAAGCATTTTCAATTTTGATGTTGTCTATATTGTACATAAGATTCCCTAATGTGTATATTTTTTCTTTAATTGTACCACCATTCACCACTTTTTTGTTAGGGAATCCAAATTTACCTTTGTCAACAACATCAAAATTACAGTCATTACATAAAAATTTGTTCATATTAAAATTGTTACTATTGTCAGAATTCCTTTGGTTATTGCATGATTTCATTACAGTACCTTCGTTAGCTAACACAGAACCAACTGTGTGTGCATAAGTTCTAACAGGCTTAATACGCTTCGACCTCGTGCCTGTACGAAACATTTCTTCTTCCCCATCCTCAAATTTGTAAATAGAAAAATCGAATGTTAGTCCTGTCGAATCCAATTGATGTCTGTCCACATTAGAGTTAGGAAGCTGTGAGGCTGGTAAATCAATGTCAGCGCTGCCTTCCGATAAGCCTTTGCGCTGTGTCGACATTAAACCCCCACACTGATTTCCTGCTGTTGAATTGTGTTGAACAACAGAAAAATTCAAAGATGAACCTTTTGTCACCACACCCGGTTCTGCAGAGTATTTGTCAAGGTTATCTTTGCCACTGGTGGCACTCGTCAATGTTTGGCAACTGTTGGGTTTGACGTTAGAACAAGCGGAACCTCCCTTGACCTTAATTTCCGTAACTCTCTGCTCCCTGGTGCTCCTGGTATCTCCGCTACTGATGTTTCTGTCATTATGAGGACTGTGTGAACTGGATGCGCCTATACTTTTTAAATCCTGCTCTACCTTCGACATAAAAGCAGAAAATGTATTTGTGAGTTGTTTCAATTCACACTTTAATTCAGCCAACTCGGACTTGAAAGCCACATTATCGGCATTAACAGGTGTATCATCCAAAGCTGTTGGCTGTAAAGCTGCGTTCCCCTCCATAACAACTGCAGAAGTGAAAAGTTGCGAGGAAGAACAAACCAATGAATGAAGTACACTGCGCTATCTTCTCTACAACGAAATAAGAGGAAACGCAGTATACACAGCAAAAACAGCAAGATGTTTATTGACGCGAATTGTTCATTTTTATTTTTATTTTACCAATTAAGTGGTACAATATGAGCTTATAAACTGTCAGTAATGAATTTTTAACATTTATATAATTAGGATTGCATGATAAAACACAGGACATGTAGCAACATATTTTATAATTATTTTATAATTATTTCATAATTATTTAGATAAAATTTTGAAAGTAGTTAGATGTATAGTTAGTTAATAAATAACAATTTATTAGGATGTCTAACCAGTCATGTTTTTATGAAGGATATAGCTTTAAGCATTATGCATAGCAACACTATTTCGCGCCAAAAAGGTTATTTAAATTGTGGATTTGAACTGTTTCCTTGTTCTGAAGAAGCCTACATGGGATAGGTGAAAGTGCTTAACCTTGGATTATGTCTTTGTGATCGAGTTTAAATGTGAGTTGATTCAATAAACATCTTGCTGTTTTTGCTGTGTATACTGCGTTTCCTCTTATTTCGTTGTAGAGAAGATAGCGCAGTGTACTTCCTTTTGGTCTATTGCCATAACTGAGTTTTCTTCAAAAAAACTAGAAACTCTATTGTCATCAGTTGCAGTATATAGTTTATACATTGCTGGATGGCTAGTTATTGGTCTATAGGTTTTAGGATAGCTTGTAGGTTCAGTCTTAAGGAGAAGGGTTGTTTTTCCAGTTATTAACCAGGCTGGTGTCTATTCGGGGTGTGCATATAAATAGTTCTTACTCAGGGCTAAATCTTCATGTAACAATGTTAATATTTTTAGCCAGAAGTTAAGTACTGTATCTGGGTCGGGATTTTCCATTTAGGAGCATTTATTACTTTTGTTTCAATTTCTCTGGCTGTTACTTCATCCCATTTCATATCCTGTACATTTGAACTTCTTACTCATTTTTTTACTTCTTCTATCCATTCAGCATCTTTATGTTTCACAAGGTCTTCATAATATTTTTTACAAAATGTGTCTATTTCTCCTTTTTCAATGATGTTTCAATTCCTTTTACCTTGTCTCCCAATTCTCTATAAAACTTTTTGGGTCATCAGTAAATTGCTTATTTTGTACTTTTCCTTTATATTTATCTTCCTATCTTCTAAGTTTTTCTGCGTGGGCTGGTATCTTTAGTTTATTATTTGCTATAGTATAAGATAGATCCTGGTCTCGTCTGATACTGCATGTTGCTTTTATCATGTCTATCTTTCTGGGTATTTTTAGGTTCATAGGTTCATAGGTAGGTACTAGGCTATTGACCCTAGGGCCTATATAAGCCTAGCCAAATGGTACTCTGGCTATTGCCACCCAAAAAAAATATTTTCCTGTGCCACTGTTGAGCAGAGCCACAGAAGTGATCCCCGGGGTGAATTTCCTATCTTCCATCCAATCATTAAGATTTTTCTTGAAGAGTGCTAATGAGGAGCTTTGTTTGACATAGATAGGTAGTTTGTTCCAGAGTATGGGAAGTCTCTGGGACAGGAATCTATTCCTCCAGCATGTTCTGTTTGTTGTGGTGACAAGGTTTAAGTCCCCTAGAGCATGTAGCTTGGAGGGATTGGGATTTCTTTAAGTGGAGCATGTCCAACAGCACTGGGTTTGACATAGCTTTGTATGTTAGGCAGAGATTGCCCCTGAGTAGGTGATATGCGACAGAGTAAAGCTGGAGTTTTTTTGAGACGGTCTGCGTAAGGCATCTGTTTGAGGCCGGTAATCCTCTTTGTGAGGTATTTCTGTGGCCTTTCCAGATGCCTTGTGACAGGCGTAAAAAATATTTTTAAAGGCTTATCGGTTCTGTGCACTTTGCAAGAGGAGCAGGATTCAGGGTGCCTTTCATGTTTATTTTCTTTGTGTATGGTGCTTTTTACTGGAGTGTGTGTGTGTGTGTGTGTGTGTAAACCCTGTATGCAGGTGTTAAAGCAGATTTTTACCTCATATTTGATCTGATCTGTTGTAAATGTTGTAATGCTTGATATTTGATGGTGTAGTAGTAGCATTGTTGCCTCACAGCTGCAGGTTCTTGGGTTTGGGTCTGTATCTTCTCCCTCATGTCTGCATTATTTCTTCCTGGGCCTCCATGAAAAGTTCCAAGTCAGACTGTCCTGATTAAAAAATAAAATTGATAGGCATTTGAATTTCAGACTTAAGGGTTTCTGAATGTTTAATTCCATTTGATGGTGCAGTGGTAGTATTGTTGCCTCGTGTGGAGTCTGCATCTCCTGGTGCCCTGCCATTTTACAAAGATGTGTCTGCAGTTCCCCTCCCTCTGCTGAAAAATGTTTGTTTTTCTGTTGATAATAAATTTGACAGGCATTTGAATTTCAGACTTCAGGTTTTGAATGTTTAATTTAATTTGCAGATTGATGGTGCAGTGGGTAGTATTGTTGCTCCACAGCTATAGGTTTTCTGCCTGTGTTTGTGTCTCTTTTTGTGTGGTGCCCTGCCATTGTACATGCCCTGCCATTTTACAATGTCTGCCTCTTTGCTGAAAATTGTTTTGTTCTGTTTCTGTCTGTAAAGTTGACAGGCATTTGAATTTCAGACAGACTTCAGGTTTCTGAATGTTTAATTTGCATATTTTTGATGGTGCGGTGGTAGTATTGTTGCCTCACAGCTTTGCTCTGGTGCCCTGCCATTTCAGACTTCAGGTTTCTGAATGTTTAATTCCTGATTGCTGAATTTGATGGTGCAGGGGGTATATTGTTGCCTCACAGCTATAGGTTTTCTGGTTTGATTCTATTTGCTCTGGTGCCCTGCCATTTTACAAAGACGTGCTGAAAAATTGTTTTTGTTTGCTCTGCGCAGTAGAATTGACCGGCATTTGAATTTGCGAGTATTTCCATTTCTTCAGAATAAGTAATTGTTTTTTTTTTTTTCTAGCAATTTTCTAAGTTTTTAAGATGAATATTTTAAATTTGTCCCTTTTTTTTGTAGCACATTATTCCATATTATTGGCTAGCCCAGGTTTTTTGTGCTATGTTGACAGCTATGCTATTTTTGAAACTGTATTCCCTGATATTGGAGAAGTCAGTGTTTTGTTTACTGATAAGGTGCACTGTAGAATTGTGCATATTTACTGATAATGGTGGACTGTAGAATTGTGCATATTTACTAATGGTGGACTGTGGAATTGTGCATATTTACTAATAATGGTGGACTGTAGTGCCATTTATGGGTGCATTTTTTTTTTTTGCTTACTAAAAAAAAAATGTTCAAAAAATTTAAAACACCTCTAACAAGTGTACTGTTGTTACAAGGAATATAATTTTTTAGTACAAAGGAAGAAGGTGTATCAAAGAGCACATGTATGTTTCATATGCAAAACAGATTACTTAATGTGTGTTGTGCTGTAAAAAAAAAAATAAAACTCAAAAATGAAGTCCAATCATGAAGTAAAAGCAGTATATGCATTTTTATGGTAAATAAATGAAAAATATAGCAAATAATGGTTAGTGGAATGGCTGCAGAGGCTCCAGTTCAACCATTATTTTGTCAGGGGGCAGCGTTATAGATTTACTGAAATAATGCATGTAGATTTTTTTTTTTGTCTGCTCAAGGTAGCAGTACTAATATTAAAGTGTCCTTCTTTGACAGGTAGAAGCTAAATTGTGTTTTTGCAAATTAGTGACAAATCACTAATTCAGAAAATTCATACTAATGCAAGACCTATTCTATTATCTTTCTAAGTTTATTAGAGCAATATTTAAAATTGTCCTTCTTGTTACTTCTGTGTATGGCTTTGTTGTCCATTTTGCTCTTTGAAGTTTGAGAGGTATGACAAATGTGTCAGGGCCATCACAGTTATATATAACTACAGTGGCTTTTTTCATCTGTCCTTGATTTTGCAGAAATGTCTGGTTTTGTCATATATTTTGTACTGTTGATTTATGCTTATTACTCAAAGTGCCTGTTGCTCTGTGTTTAAGTAGCTCATTACACTTGTGTAAACTAACAGAATGCCAATCATGTGTGGTCCATAACTTTCTACTTTCAGCATGTTTTTTGGTACTTTAATAAAGCTGAATATATTATAATTAGAACTGCAGTGCAAGGAGAAGTAGTTTGAGTTTCCATCTAGAGATATAAGTAGCTGTTATGCATGAAATATTTTATATTCTTCTACTTATTTTTGTCTTGATTGGACTTTCATAATGATGGTGAGGTACATACCAAAAGGGGCATTGTACTCTATAATGGGTCTAAAGAGTGATGAGTAGAGGCAGACAATAACCTCTTTTTTCCTGTATGAGAAGCCTTTTGTGATGAGGTGTGCCACGTAGAAGGATTTCCTGACTATTGTGGCGATGTGATTATCAAAGGAGACTACTGTCCACCTGTGTCTCAAGGTATCTTATCACACTTCCGGTGTTAAGTAGACTACCACCTATGTGGTAGTTCATGGGTACAGAGTTTTTACTAATAGGGATGACAATGCACATTTTGGCACTGAGCTTGAGGCCATGGCTTTGACACCAGGCATCTGTTTCAGTGAGGCCCTTTTGTAGGATGTCCACATCGTTAGGAGTTTTGATTATGGCTCCTAGTTTGCAGTCATCTACGAACGTTGTTAGCCAAAAACCTTCTGTGTTAGCCTGTACTTCAGAGAAGTAGATTCCAAACAGGAGATAACCTAGGACTGAACCCTGTGGTACTCCACTTGTCACTGGTCTGAAGTTGGATTTAGAGTATGCTACTTTCACAGTGTGGGTTCTGTCAGTGAGCCAGTTAGCAACCCATCTTGTGACATAGGAATTTATACCTAGTTTAGTGAGTTTATCTATACTTCCAGAGTGGAGGATGGTGTCAAAAGCCTTGGCGAGATCTAGATAGGCTGTGTGAACCACCTTACCCTCATCTATTTCTTGGTGACTACTTCAAAGAAGTCTATCCGGTTTAGGAGACATGATCTGCCTTTTACAAACCCAAACTGGGTAGGGTCCAGAGTTTGGAAATTACCAATGTCATTGTTTATAAGTTCCATAGCCTTGCAGACCAGGCTCGTCAGGCTAATGGGGTGGTAGTTCCCAGGGTCCGTGGTGGCTCCCCCTTTGTGGAGTGGGATAACCATTGCTGTGTGCCATTCAATGGGCCCAAAGCCTGAGGTGAGGCTATGATTGAACATGGTACTTAGGTGGGGTGCCAGTTCATTCTGTAGTTCATGTAGAACGCAGCCATGGATGTTGTCAGGTCCCATGGATGCTGTGTTCTTGGCTTTGGAGAGTGTGTTTTTTACCTGTGCAGCTGTGATTACAGGAACTTTGCATTCTTCCAGTATAGAGATGGGCCTTTAGGGGATGAGAGAAAGGTAAAGTTAGCACTGGACCTATCTGCCAGGATGTTGGCAATATCAGTTGGTTCTGTATATTTAGTGCCATTGTAACTCAGAGCAGATCTGAGTGTTGCCATTGAGATTCTTGACATAGCTATATAATGCTTTGTAGTTGTCTTTAGAATCAGTGGCAATTTTGTTTTTGTAACTATCTTTGAAGGATTTTATGAGGGATCTCAGCTTCTTACTGAGGCTGACCATGGAGTTCCTCCAATGATGTGATTTAGTCTTTTTTAGCAACAGTTTCTTCTGTTGTAGAGTTTATTTATGGCAGGGGACCACCAGATTGGCTTCTTTTTTTGGAGGATAGCATCTTGGTTCTGTTAGGGATTGCACGATCCATGCACTCGTGTAAGTGCTTATAAAGTGCAATTGTATAGGATTCAGCAGTCATACCTCTATTGTCCGTCAGCATGGGTGTCGTGAAGTTTGCCACTTCTGTCTTAAGAAGCGTGAAGTTGGCTTTGGAGAAATTTTTTATGGTGGTTTCCCTAATGGGGGGTGGGGGTGAGATGTGGATGCCTACGGTGATTTACTTGTGGTCAGATTTGACCAATGAGGAATTGACCTCTGGTGTTGAACACCGGTTGCCCATGTTGGTAATGACCAGGTCTAGAATACTGCTGCCCCTGGTGGGGGTGTGGATAAGTTGATCCAAGGCGTTGGAATTTATGAATTCCAGAAAACGTTGAGCACAAGAGTTGGTACATGAGTAGTTTTCCCAGTTAATGGTGGGGTAGTTGAAATCACCCATTATTAGGGTGTTAGGTTGTACCCTAATATTTTCCAGTGTATCAAGAAATGAGGAGAGGGAATCCTGGGGCATGGTGGGGGATCTGTAGCAAGCTACAATTTGGATTGTGGTCTTGCCCAGAGTTAGTTGCACTTGGATAATCTCAGATGCATTATGCTGAGCAACTAGCCTGGAGGTGTGGATATCCTTAATGAATATGGACACGCCTCCACCTTTAGTGCTTCAGTCCAGGTTAGGTGGCCTAAAGGTGTGGTATGAATTATAGCCTGGTAATGCAGGGGTGCTCTCTGGAGCCCTAAACCAGGTCTCTGTCACTGCACAGATGTCGATGTTCTCCATTTTAAGGAGTGCCTCGAGTGAGTGCATTTTGAGGTTTAGACTTCTAGCATTAAGTAGCATTACCCACAAATTTTGCTTGCTTATACCTGTTACGGTGGTGAATTTGTCATTTGAATCTTGCCTAAAAAAGGCCCTATAGGGGTGGCAAGAGCCTTAGCCAGAATCCAGAATCCCAAGGGCGACAGGTGCAGGCCATCTCTGGCAAAGCATCGTGGTTTGCTGATCATGTCATCCCAGGCAGACAGATACTGGATCACCTTAGAATGACACCAGAAGCTTAGCCAATTGTTGAAGTCAATCATTTTGTCCTTGTACTATGGTATCATTCTGGGTGATGGCAGGATGCTACTCAGGGCAAGGGTCATACCTGCCTGGGCTACAAGATCAGACAGTTCCTCCATGTCTCTTTTCATGTAGTTCAGGGAGGTACGTATCAGGTCATTCACACCAACATGGACAATGACATGGTCATATTTGTACTTGTTGTGGAGTGACCTGAGTGCATGCATTATGTGGATACTGGATCACCTTAGAATGACACCAGAAGCTTAGCCAATTGTTGAAGTCAATCATTTTGTCCTTGTACTATGGTATCATTCTGGGTGATGGCAGGATGCTACTCAGGGCAAGGGTCATACCTGCCTGGGCTACAAGATCAGACAGCTCCTCCATGTCTCTTTTCATGTAGTCCAGGGAGGTACATATCAGGTCATTCACACCAACATGGACAACGACAGGGTCATATTTGTACTTGTTGTGGAGTGACCTGAGTGCATGCGTTATGTGGCAGATCCTGGCACACGACAGGCAAATGACAGTAACTTTCTCCTTGTTTAGCCTGGTGAGTGGAACATCAGTGTGCCTGACTATAGAGTCACCTATGACTAATGTGTTGGGTACGTTGTTATGCTTATGGGCTGTGGTTGAGTGGCACACTGAGTTTGTGGGCTGTGTGTCATTTGGGTTGTGTTGGGGGGGTGGAGGTTGCTTGCGTTTCTGCTTTGGATGTCCCTGTTGCTTGGGTAGATTTTTTTGGGAGCCTCCATGAATGTAGGTGTGTGTTTTGTGTTTCTATGTGTGTGTTTTGGTGGTGTAGGTTTTGAGGGACTATGTGATGAGTGTGGTACGGTGCAAGTGTTTACCTTCTCCTCTTGGCTGTCTAGTCCAGTCTTGGGTGAAGAGAGCTTTGCATCCAGTTTGGCTATATAAGTGCATCTCTCACAGGTTGTAGTGTTGGGTGGTAGGAGAAGAGGGTTGTCTGTTTACATGAGGCAATTGCTGCATTGCCCAAGATGCCCTGATTCATCAGGTAGACAGGCAAAAACATCTGGAGCCAACCCTTAGACATGCCTGGATAGATGCTTATTTATTAAGTACTAAAAACTGTTTTCCTCTAGACAAATGAGGAAAGTTGAGTGCTGTAGTAATTTATTTAGCTTATTTAGTGCTTACAATCAGTTCTGAACAAGTGCTGAGCTCAAAGAAACAGATTTGAGTGCTGAAACTAGAAAACTGGCTAGTTCTAAGAAACAAAATTAAGCTAGAAGGCTTCCCTCCAACACAGAAAGGCTTGGGGGCTCAGAAGCTTACAGTAAATCTGTATCTGGAATAGTTGACTTGCAGGAAAGGCTTAGAATTTTTTTTTTTTTTGTAAAGTAGAAAGGGGAAAGGAGGAGCAGAAACTAACTGGGTTGGCCTTCTCAAATGTTCTCCCTGGATTAGGTAGAATGAGGTAATGACACTAGACTGGGAGGAGTGTCCCAAATTTACAGTAGGGGCGGGCAACTGCAAATTCACCAAGTAATAAAGTTGAAACCTGAAACAACTTTAAAAAAAAAGCTTGAAAGAACCGGTGAGGTGCTTACTCCAAGCCGTAGTCCAGGCAACCCCAGTCAGCCAATGTCCACAAACAAATGACTCTCACTGAAATGCTATACTGGCTTTGGCTAAGCTATGATGGCCGAACATGTGCTCAGACATACAGCCTCTACTAACAAACAACTAGGCCCAAAACACAAGCCTGAATATGGACAGTGCTACACTACCAACACTACTTAGGTAGAAAAAAAAACTGCAGAAATGTTTAAACAGATAAAGGATCAAGGAGACTCTAGAGAATGCTTTTAACTGCAAACAAGTTATACAATACACTCCTTAGCAGGAAACCAGAACAGACAAACCCAACCAGATGCTTAACAATTGGAGAAAATTTCTAGTTAATACCTCACACACAGTGAAACTAGCCAGCAAAGAATATGCAGACAATAAAAGTGCTATAAATAACTCAGAAATAAGCAAAAAACAGGATGCTTAATGTTATATATCACAGATTAGTTGGCTCAGAGCCCTTCCTCCGACTTCCTCCGATTAGCTCAGTGTGTTAATCTGTTCCCCCTTCTGTACTCTTTCAGTAGTGAAACTTCTTGTCTTAATTGCTTTATAGTTTTCTCTATTTGATAATTCCATGATGGCATTTAATTTCTCCTCTTCCTTTCCCTTACTGCTTGTGGGTTTTTTTTTTTTTTGGTAAGACTTTGTCTGTTATTAATTTAGCTGTACAGTAAGGATGAGTGTCATTTTTCCTGTTGCTAACCAGGTTGGTGTCTGTTAAGGATGCACATATAAATCATTTTTACTCATGGCTAAATCTTTGTGTAAAGGTGTTAATAATATCTGAGGCAAGAAATATGGAAAAGGCATAAATATATTTGCGAGTACAGAAAACTCTGGAACAACTTCATATCAATCAGGATCAGACACAGGAATGGTTAAGAAAAGGTGAATTTAAACCAAAAGATAAAAGTTTAATATTGGCAGCCCGGGATAGTACACTACATATATGTTGGTTTACAAATGCCATTGAACATAGGTTCATAGGTTCATAGATAGGTACTAGGCTATCTGCCCGAGGGCATTTATAAGCCTAGCAAGAATGTGTTGGCTTTCGCCGGCCCCTTAGATTAGTTCCCTGAGCCTCTGTTCAAGAGAGCCACTGAAGTGATCCCCAGGGTAAACTTTCTGTTTTCCATCCATTCGTCAATGTTTCTCTTCAAAAGTGTTAGTGAAGAGCTCTGCCTAATGTAGACTGGAATCTTGTTCCAAAGCATGGGAAGTCTCTGGGACAGGAATCTATCCCTCCAGCACGTCCTATTTTATTGTTGTGGTGAGGTTTAGATCCCCAAAGTGTGTGGCTTGAGGGGATATGGTTTTCTTTAGGTGGAGCATGTCCATCGATTCTGGGTTGGATATGGCCTTGTATGTCAGGCAGAGATCACCTCTGAGGAGGCGGTATGCAACTGAGTACAGCTGGAGTTTCTTCAGTTGAGCTGCATAGGGCATCTGTTTGAAGCCAGTGATCCTCTTGGTGAGGTACTTCTGTGGTCTTACCAGCTGTTGCAGGTATCTTGTAAAGTACATCCCAAATGGGGCATTGTACTCTATAATGGGTCTGATGAGTGATGAGTAGAGGGGCACAATGATCTCTTTTGATCTGGATGCAAACCCTTTTGTGATTAGGTGGCCACATAGAAGGATTTTCTAACCACTTTGGCAATGTGATTATCAAAGGAGAGATTACTATCTACTTGGGTCCCCAGATCCCTTATTACATCTTCCGTATTTAGGGGACTACCACCTATGTGGTAGTTTGTGGGTACTTTGTTTTTCCAAAGGGGATGACTATGCAATTTTTTGGCATTTAGCTTGAGGCCATGATTTTGACAGCAGGTATCCGTCTCAGTGAGACCCTTTTGGAGGATGTCTGTGTCAGCCAGAGAGTCAATTATAGCACCTAGTTTGCAGTTGTCTGTGAACTTGGTCAGCCATAGTCCTCCTGTGCTTGCCTGTACCTCTGAGAAGTATATGCTGAACAGGAGGGGTCCTAGGACTGAGCCCTGGGAAATGCCAGTTGTAACTTGTTTACAGTTGGACCTAGCTCCCACAACTCTCACCATGTGGGTTTTGTCTGTGAGCCAGTTGGCAACCCATCTTGTGACGTAGGGGTTTATATTCAGGCTAGTGAGCTTGTCTATAATACCAGAATGGGGAATGGTGTTGAAGGCCTTTGTGAGGTCTAGGTAGGCTGTGTGTACCACTTTTCCCTCATCTATAGCCTTGGTAATTGTCTCAAAGAAGTCCACCAGGTTTAGGAGGCATAATCTGCCCTTAACAAAACCAAACTGGGTAGGGTCCAGTGTTTGGAGGTTCCCAATGTCTCTGTTAATGAGTTCCATGATGATGTGCTCCATAGCCTTGCAGACCAATCTAGTCGGGCTTACAGGGCGATAGTTCCCGGGGTCTGTTGTGGCTCCACCTTTGTGGAGCAGAATAGCCGTTGCTGTGCACCACTCTATGGGTACGTAGCCTGTGGAGAGGCTGAGTTTGAACACTGTGTTTAGGTGAGTGGTTAGTTCATCTTTGAGCTGGTGTAGGACACAGCCTGGGACACTGTCTGGTCCCATTGATGCTGTGTTTTTGGCTTTGGAGAGGGCTGTTTTAACCTGAGTGTCTGTGATTTCAGGGGCTCTACATTCTACTGGCATGGTTATGGGCCCTTTTGGGGGTGAGAAAGGAGGTCAGAGAAACAGAAAAATGCAGGTTTAATAAAACAGAATTGGAAAGAGTCACACATTTTGTTGCTGGGTGTGATACACTAATGGGAGAGGACCTCTATACTGAAAGGCATAATAACGTGGCAAGACTATTGCACTGGAGATTATGCAAACAGTACACTACTGAATTCTCTGAGAAGCATTGGAAACATGAGCTACAAAGCATTATAGAAAATGATGAAGTTTATATCACAAGGGGTCGCCCATTTCTGAGAGTTCAAAAAATAGATACTAGAAAACCAGATATAGTGGTCCATGAAAAGAAGACAAAAGTACCACTGATCACTGAAATTGATACTCCCAGTGATATTGTATCCTATGTGCACAGAGACACAAAGTCATATAGTAGCAGGATTTGCAGGCAGAAAGAAGGGCAATGTGGAAGAAGGATACCCAGATAGCTACAATAGTAGTAGGAGCAATGGGCCACATAAAAAGAATTTACAGTTGTAAAATAAGCTACTGGTACATGCAACTTTGAATTGCAGAGGGAGTCAAGTTCTAGGCACATTGTTGGTGCTGTGAAGAGTGCTTCTGTGTAACACCAAAGATTGAAACAAAAATAATTTCATGAACTTTACTCATACTTTGACTTGGAATGGGGTCCAGTACTGTCATGCTATTAGAAACGCAGAAGACTTGGAGAAATTAAACGAAATGAACATTATTGCCACACTCTTTTTAAGGCAAAATAGTTGCCAGGTCAAGGCAGAGATAACCTTTTTCTTGGCTTTCTTCTTTTCAAAGTACTTTATTAAGACTACTCCCTCCATTCTCACCTCAAAGCTGTTTGCTGCATCTATGACCTATAACCACAGCGGCCAAGACAGAGGTGGCCCGTCTCTACCAACACCACCTTTCAGGCTACATTCTCATAGTCATAATCTCTCAGTCTTCGCTCCAAAGCCATGGCAGTCATTATTCAGTTTTTAGACAGACCTCAATTCAAGCAAGTTTCTGAAAAAGCAGTATTAATGCAACTTTGTGAGTACAGGGCATGTCACATAACTCTGAACCTCCTGCAGAGTAGGTCCCTAAAAGGAGACCCTCCCAACCTCTTTGTACTTACATACCTATTCTCAAGTCCAGCTGAACTACCTGGTAGGTAATATATAACTGTTCTAGCACAATACAAAGATCTAGCCCCTCACGTACTCATCTAGGGGCAGATGATATCCTGCCTGTATACAGCAGAATAATCTACACTCAAGCTTACTCCCCAAGTCCCTGTCTCCCACCTTCTCTTCTTCCTATTTCCCCTCATTTTCTTTTTTTCTTTTTTTTTTTTGCTTCTCCTTATGTAAATATGTACATCTATTTTGCTTTTGAAAGATTTGTTTGACTACAACAAATCTGTAAAGCTGTATGTAATTTCAGTTTCCGCTATCCTTTATTTCGTATGTTGACCTCTATGTATATGCATAGTTTCTTATAATCACGTACTGTGTTTATATGTTAACATCATGTTAATGTACAATTTCTGTTACTATTCATGTAACCTAGGTGGAGACTGCAATCGATCATTTATGATCAATGCTCCAACCTGGTAAACAGATATAAATAAAATAAATTGTAAGTAGGGTTAACTCCTTATTCTGAGTCGATAAAGCATCTGTACTTATAATCACCTTTAAGATATGTTTAAATCATTTCTTAAATTGCTGTAGATAGATTATAGAGTTTACATTTTTTGTGACATAGAATTTCAACTTGATGTTGGCAGTTTTAGAAATTTGTATAACTTGCTGGGGGGTATTGAGGTGATATTAGCCAGATATTTTCTAGAATTCATACAGAAGAAGTAGACTGTCTAGACTGAACTTTGTTTTTTAGACAGTAGTTCTCGTTGAGGACTTTAAATGTTAATGCATTTAGCAAAAGGTGTCCCTTGCTATTACTGGCAGGCAATTAGTTCTATCTACAGTTATCCAATCATGTTCTCTCTTATTTGCTAAATGAATAAATGTAAGAATTTTGATTTCTGTGGTCTATAAAATGGATGCATTGTGAGGAGGGAGCAAGGCTATTGTGAGCATTGTGTATTCTAGCTTGGGATGCAGTACATATACTGTTGCTAAATTATCAGAACTTTTTTAAGAAACTTTGATTTGGATCAGTACCATCTCTGTTTGATGCTCTGGGAGGAAATGAAACATTTTGATTAAGAATAATCACTAAGTACCTTTGCTGTATTGTGACTATTACTGCTGTACTAGCTGAGCCTGCTATTAAGTTTTGGGCTGAGACTAATGTTTTTGGGGTGTTTCTAGAAGCAGCTGCAAGATGTTAATTGTGTTATTATTGGTGAACTTGTTCCACAGGTAAGAGAAGTCCTTTCAAAGATTTTTTTTTAATTAATGTGGATTTGCAAGTCTTAGTAATCAATAAATCACCTCTGCATACATAATATAACTGGTATGAAGTAGATCCCAGGGCACATAATTTATAAAATGTGAGAATAACAGGCAAGTGCCGATCATTTAGGCACTCCTCTGCTATTATTACGGGGGTAGCTAAGTACTACCCTTGTTTACAAAAGCAGGACAGAGGTGAGCACAGCTGAGTTTCAGGGATAATTGTAAACAAACCTAGCAACTTTAAAAGGATAATAAGTAGATGCTAAGATACATGAATATCATAATACCTTTCACATTAAAAATGCACATATTGAAAAGTATCCATCTCTTATACACTCTTTTCGTGGTCATTCTCGTGAGCATGGTAACATGTATGATTGAAAAAATTGTCTATCTAGTCATACTGCAGTAAGACATTCATAAAGTAGTTAATCAACTTATATGGACCATTTTAACAGTCATGACAATTACTTTTTCAATAAAAGTAGGTAGGATCATAACTTGAACTTGATTTCTGTTTGACTTTCATGCCTACTACGACCCATAGAATAAGTATGGTGTTATGAGTGGTGGATTTTGGAGGTCATTGGGGTATATGCTGTGCAATTTGAGACAAGGACAGGTTTGCAGTGAGACACATAGATGCACACATGCAGGAGATGCAAAACTTGCTTTGGAATGAAGGATGCTTAATACATGAACTTCTTAGCTGCTGACACTGTTCAGAAAATTAAAGCTTCAATTAATATCTATTATGCACATAGTGGTGAAATGTCTAGAAGAAGAAAAACGATCACCTTTGGTTTCCTATTAGTATAAGACAAAATTGTTAGCTGAGCAGAAATATCTCAGGATGGGTCTATGTCATAAGATCGAAAGTTCAAAAGACTGAAAACCAAAACATTGAAAAGTCAAAGTACTGCAAATGGGAATTTGCCCTTTCTCCACTGTTGTGCAATGTTGGAGTTAGTATATATAATTAGTAGGGGCATGGAAGTGCAGCTCTTGACATGGGAAGTACTGGGGGGGGGGGGGGGCTTGCCCCCTGCATGAAAAATGTTTTAAACATTTTGAGTTTTAGATATTTTGGTTAGAGGACTGATTGAGGGCCAGACCAATAAGACTAATCAATTTCCATTCATTCATTCATTCATTCATTCATTCATTCATTCATTCTTTCATTTTCCAATAACTGCTTCATTCTATTCAGGATGAATACACACACACACACACACACACACACACACACACACACACACACACACACACACACACACACACACACACACACACACACACACACACACACTGCATTGGAATTTAGAATGCTGCCAGTTCACCAGTTCATCTATTACCATGCCTTTAGGGTGTGGTAGTAAATTAAAAATCCTGGTGAAAACCCTCACCAACTTCTTTGTAAACTGAGAATTTTATTTCCGAATGCCAGCATGACTTTTCTTGCCATCGCAGCACTGGAATGACCATTTCTAAATTCTTAATAAATGTTTATAAGTGGTACAATGAGAGAAGTATACTGCTACTTTATTTATGGACATGGTACAAGATTTTGATTGCGTTGAACGAGAATCATTTTAACTTTCCAGATCCTTAATTCTGAGCAGCTTGTGTAGTGGTACTATTCTTATTTGACCCATAAAATTTATAATACTTTAGTTCAGAACTGCTATTTAGGATCAGAAGAAGTTACTAGGTTATTGTCCTGAGGCTCTTATAAGCCTAGCCAAGAGTTTAGCCCATGTTTAGACAAGTCAGCACCCGATACCCCTGTCCAGCAGGGCCACAGGTGCAATCCCTGGAGTGTATTTTCTGTTTCCTATCCAGTTATCCAGGTTGCACTCAAAAAGGGATAAAGAGGTACTCTGCTTGTCATGGAAATGGAGTCTATTCCACAGAAGACTGAGTCTCTGCGACACAAATCTGTCCTGCCAACAAGTCCTATTGATTTCACAGACCAGGTTGAGGTCGTGCATGTGGGTTACTTGAGTGGAGCTTGACTTGTGAATATGCAGCAGTCCCATCAAGGCGGGGTCTGAGATTGCTTTATATGCCAGACAAAGATCACCTCTGAGGAGTCTGTATGAAATTGAGTAGAGGTGCAGGGCTGTTAGCCTATCTGTGTATGGTAGATGTTTGAGGCCCTGGATTCTCCTGGTGAGGAACCTCTGTGGTCTCTCCAGCTGCTGCATGTGTTTTGCAAAATGTAGCTATTGTGTTGGCAAAATAGGGCACAATTTGATATTCATTAAGTGGCTTTACATGATATGTAGAGCTGTGAAACAATGAAATATGGTAGAATATGTTAATTAAAGCATGAAGAGCCAAAGTACATGCTAATTAACTAATCCAATATGGTGAAACTATTCAGGAAGCTATAAAGCAATTATGTATACTTGGTTTAGGCTTTTGCCATATACACCAAAATGTTTTGGAATGCAGGCACAATTACATTTAGAAAAAATAATGTTAGGGATTGCTGCTATTATTATGCTGTTAAGACAGCTCTGTCTCTTGTGAGTCAGACAAAATTTAGAAGAGATCAGTTAAGGAGTCACACATAAGTTACAACAGGTCAGCTAAGGTTGATCATCTGTGAACTGAGGGGGTGGAGCTCGGAACTAAACCTTCTATTTAAGGGGTAAAATAAAACATTTCAGAGCTTTACTGGAAAGGCTTACCCAGATTCTGCTACAGCTTGCTGTGAAGGAAAGGTAAGTTTGCTTTTTATTTGTTGTGTTTTGTATTACTTTATTGCCTTTTTCTATTTTGTATACTTTGATTTGTTTTCTTTACACTGTGTTTTACTTGTATTCTGCTTTTAACTGCATACTAAAACTTGAAAAGAGACCACACCTCTGTCTCTTGTGAGTCAGACAGAACATTGTCCCACCATCCCACCCGGTTACTGTTGTGTTCTTAAACACCACTGTCTTTCTAGTTGCCTGCCCCTTATGTTAATTTGACCATATATCTCATTTCCTCTCTGCTTTTACTGGCTGGTGTGAGTAAGCAAAAAATTATCATTTTGTGAAATCACTTCCCTATTTAAGTTTATTGGCCATTCTACTGTATTCCATAGTACCAGAATACAAAAGGGACCACCCCTTTCAATCTATCTTGCTGTTTTAAGAATAGTGACTCTCCACTAAAACTTAACTTTTAGACAGGTAAAACTTAAGCTACCTACTTTCACATCTAACTCCTCTAGTGCACACTGCAGTGTTTAGGATATACCATTTTTATCTTACCTTTAAGCATCTGTTGCAAGGCTACCAGTTACTGTAGCGCCCACATTCTGCCTCTCAGTAGTCATATTGGGATTAGTGCTTCTGTTTTCTCCTGGTGAGAGAAGGAGTGCAGTTACATTATTTCCTGGAGGCTGATGATCACCAGAAAGCTTAATAACTGCTTTATAGGTGACAACTTAATATCTGTGCCTATATTCTGATCCTGGTGAGAGTATGAGCAGAGTGCATTGATTCCTGACTCTTTCTGGTTGGAGGGTGAGTGTCTCTGCTTAACATACCTATTCAAAGCATCTGCCAGAAAAAGGCTATAAGCCTGCAGACCCTTGCATCATCTGGGACAAGACTGTGGATCACCAAACAGACAATAACCTGCTTCTTTTCTTGGGGTTGGTGCTAAAACTAGCTATGTTTAGCCAAAACTAGCTGGTTTTTTAGTTTCAGCACTCAAAACTTTTTCCTTGTGCTTAGCACTTGCTCACTACTCATTTTAAGCACTAAATAAACTACAAATTACTACATCACTCGACTTTCCTCACCTGTCAAGAGGAAAACAGTTCTTAGTACTTAAATTAATAAGCACCTATCCAGGCATGTCCATGGCTCAACTCCTGGTGTTTTCCCTGTCACCCTGATGAATCTGGGCTTCTTGGGACAATGTATCAATTGCCTCATGTACACTGACAGCCCTCTTCTCCTACCACCCAACACTACAACTTGTGAGAGATGCACTTAGCTTGGCTTCCAGTTTGGCTATATCTCTCCAGCCAAGACTGGACTAGACAGTCAAGAAGAGAAGGTTAACACCTGCACCACACCACAATCAACACATAGTCCTTCAAAACCCACACTACCAAAACCCACACATAGAAACACAAAGCACACACCCACATTCATGGAAGCTCTCAATAAAAATCTGCCCAAGCAACAGAGGCTTCCCAAGCTAAAACGCAGACAACCAACACCCCCCCAACACTACCCAAATGACACATAGCCCACAAAATCAGTGTGCCACTCAACCTCAGCCCATAAGGCAAAACAATGTACCCAACACACTAGTCATATGTGACTCTATAGTCAGGCATACTGATGTCTCTCTCACCAGGATAAACAAGGAGAAAGTTACTGTCAGCTGCCTGTCGGGTGCGAGGATCCGCCACATGATGCACACACTCAGGTCACTCCACAACAAGTACAAATACGACTCTATCATTGTCCATGTTGGTGTGAATGACCTGAGATGTACCTCCCTGGACTACATGAAAAGAGACATGGAGGAGATCTCAGATCTTGTAGCCCAGCCAGGTATGACCCTGGCCCTGAGTAGCATCCTGCCTTCACCCAGAATGATACCACAGTTGTTGTTGTTGTTGTTGTGTCTTTCGGCTTTTCCTGGTTAGGGGTTGCCACAGCGGAACTCCAGTCTGCTAATGACTGCCAGCTGATTTTTACGTGCCGAGTTGCCAGCCCTGACGCACAACCTTTAATGAAGGTATGCCCACACAAGGACAAAATGATTGACTTCAACAATTGGCTAAGCTTCTGGTATAATTTTAAGAGGATCCAGTATCTGTCTGCCTGGGGCAACATGGTCGACAGACCACGATGCTTTGCCAGAGATTGTCTGCACCTGTCGCCCCTGGGATTCAGGATACTGGCTAAGGCTCTTGCCACCTCTATATTGCCTTTTTTAGGCAAGGTTCAAATGCTAAATTCACCACTGTAACAGGTACAAGAAAGCAAGCAAACTCTGAGGGTAATGCTACTCAATGCTAGAAGTCTAAACCTCAAAATGCCCTCACTCGAGGCACTCCTTAAAATGGAAAACATCAACATCTGTGCAGTGATAGAGACCTGGTTCAAGGCTCCAGAGAGCACCCCTGCATTACCAGGCTATAATTCATACCACACCTTTCGGCCACCTAACCTGGATTGAAACACTAAAGGAGGAGGCGTGTCCATATTGATTAAAGATATCCACACCTCCAGACTAGTTGCTCAACATAATGCATCCGAAATTATCCCGGTGCAACTAACACTGGGCAAGACTGCAATCCGGGTTGTAGCTTGTTACAGATCCCCCACCTTGCCCCAGGATTCCCACCCTTCATTTCTTAAGATACTTGAAAGTATTAAGTTACAACCCAATACCTTAATTATGGGTGATTTCAACTACCCCACCATCAACTGGGAAAACTTCTCATGTACCAACTCACTCACTCAACTTTTCTGGAATTTATAAATTCCAACACCTTGGATCAGCTTGTCCACACCCCCACCAGGGGCAGCAATATCCTGGATCTGGTCATTACCAATATTGGTAACTGGTGTTTCATGCCAGAGGTCAACTCCTCACTGGTCAGATTCGACCACAAGCTAATAACCCTAGACATCCATATCCCATCCCCACCCCACCCCCCCTCATTAAGGAAACCACCATCAGAAACTACTTCAAAGCCAACTTCATGCTTCTTAAGACAGAAGTGGAAAACTTCACAACACCCATGCAGATGTAAAATGGAGGTACGACTGCTGAATCTTGCACAAATTGACTGTATAAGCACATGCATGAGTGCATGGATCGTGCCATCCCCAACAGAATCATGATGCTATCCTCCAATAAAAAAAGCCAACCTGGTGGTTCCCTGCCATAAACAAACTATACAACAGAAAGAAGAAGCTGTTGCAAAAAAGAGTAAAATTCCAAGATTGGAAGAACTTCCTGGTCAACCTCAGCAAGAAGCTGAGATCCCTCATAAAATCCTCCAAAGCCAGTTATGAAAATAAAATTGCCACTGTTTCCAAAGACAACCACAAAACATTCTACAGCTATATCAAGAATCTCATTGGCAACACTCAGATCTGCTCTGAGCTACAGCACAATGGCACTAAATATACAAAACCACCGATATTGCCAACATCCTGGCAGATAGGTTCACTGCTAACTTTACCCCCTCTCACCCTCCAAGGGGCCCATCTTAATACTGGAAGAATACAAAGCCCCTGTAATCATGGATGAACAAGTAAAGACTGCACTCTCCAAAGCCAAAAACACAGCATCCATGGGGCCAGACAACATCCCTGGCTGCGTACTGCACGAACTACAGAATGAACTGGCACCCCCACCAAAGCACCATGTTAAATCATAGCCTCACATCAGGCTATGTGCCTACTGAATGGTGCACAGCAATTGTTATCCCACTCCACAAAGGGGGTGTCACCAAGGACCCCAGAAACTACTGCCCCATTAGCCTGAAGCCCCTGGTCTGCAAGGCCAAGGAACATACCATATTGGAGTTTATAAACAAAGACATAGGTAACATCCAAACCCTGGACCCCACTCAGTTTGGGTTTGTAAAAGGTAGATCATGTCTACTAAAACTGATTGACTTCACTGAAGCAGTCACTAGAGCTGTAGATGAGGGCAAGGTAGTGCACACAGCCTATCCTAACCTCAACAAGGCTTTTGATTCTATCCCCCACTCTGGAATTATAGATAAACTCACTAAACTGGGCATAAATCCCTATGTCACAAGATGGGTGGTCAACTGGCTCACTGACAGAACCCACACAGTAAAAGTAGCTGGATCCAAGTTCAACTTCAGACCAGTGATGAGTGGAGTACCACAGGGTTTGGTCCTGGGTCTTCTCCTGTTTGGCATCTACTTCTCTGAAGTGCAGGCCAACACAGAAGGTCTTTGGCTAACAAAGTTCGTAGATGACTGCAAACTGGGAGCCATAATAGAATCACCTAATGATGCAGACATTCTACAAAAGGGCCTCACAGAGACAAATGGTTGGTGTCAAAGTCATGGCCACAAGCTCAATGCCAAGAAGTGCATTGTCATCCCCTTTGGGAGAAACTTGGTACCCATGAACTACCACATAGGCGGTAGCTCACTAAACACTGAAAGTGTGATGAGACCTCAGAACACAGGTAGACAGTAGTCTCTCCTTTGATAACCACATTGCCACAGTAGTCATGAAATCCTTCTATGTGGCACACCTCATCACAAAAGGGTTCTCTCCTAGAAAAAAGGAAGTCATTGTTCCTCTCTACTCATCCCTCATCAGACCCATTATAGAGTACAATGTTCCATTTGGCATGTATCTCACAAGACACCTACAACAATTGGAAAGGCCACAGAAATACCACACTAAGAGGATTGCCGCCCTCAAACAGATGCCATATGCAGACCATCTCAAAAAACTCCAGCTCTTCTCCATCGCATATCACCTACTCAGAGGCGATCTCTGCCTAACATACAAAGCTATGTCAAATCCAGATCTGTTGGACATGCTACACTTAAAGAAATACCAGTCTCTCTGAACCACATGCTCCAGGGACCTAACCCTTGCCACCACAATAAACAGAACATGCTGGAGGGATAGATTCCTGTCTCAGAGACTTCCCATACTCTGGAACAAACTACCCATTCATGTCAAGCAAAGCTCTTCAGTGGCCCTCTTTAAGAAAAACCTTGACGATTGGATGGGAAATAGAAAATTCACCCCAGGGATCACTTCTGCAGCACTGCTTGACAGGGGCAGGGGAAAATAATTTTCTTGGGTGGTGAAAGCCAGGGAACCTTTTTGGCTAGGCTTATATAGGCCCCAGGGCCAATAGCCTAGTACCTACGTATGAACCTATGAACCTGTAAGTATGATAGGCTTTAAATCAGAGTACTGCTGCTGCCAGACCTCATGAAAGAAGAAGTAGAAAGTGTTCTGACATATCATGGACTGCATGAAACAGAAATTGTTGACAGATACAGAGTGGAGAGGGAAACACTGGAGGAAATATTTAAGTTCTGTTGCCCTCACTCCAAGCCCCAGGGAAATTATGGAGAACCCACCCAGTGGAAAAAAAGGTACGTTTAGCATTATGTACACTAGCTCCTGATATTTTTCGGAGACCACAGGAGATATCATAGGGGTGTCACAGGCAGCAGCCAATAGAATATTACATCAGTTTTTAAATGCAATTCTGTTACATGCAAGGGAGCATATCTATCTCCCATAAACACCACAGAACAGAGCAAGAACCATGTGGGAATATTATTCAATAGCATACTTCCCTGAAATGTTGTGGGCCATAGATTGCACACACATAGAAAAAAAGCCCCACACAGTCAACAGGGAAGGAGGTACATCAACAGGAAAGGTTTCCACTCTATAAAATGTCAGGTTGTTGGTAATACCCAAGGGATAATCTACAATGTCTGTGCAGGTAATCCAGGTAGTTTCCATGACTTACACATATGGCACACTTGTGAGCTCTACACCAGGTTTGCTAGGAGTGACTTTCCATAAGTGCATCTAGTGGGGGATACAGGTTATACACTGGAACCTTGGCTCATGGCAGCCATGAAAAAACAGACAACCCCACTGAGCAAGGATACAATGAGGCCCATGCTCAAACTAGGAATATCATAGAATGAGTATTTGGTTTGCTTAAATTAAGGTTGCAGTGTCTAGGCACATCAGAAGGTGTACAACAGTATGACATGGGCACCTGTGCTGAAATACTTACTGCGTGTGCCAATGTGACAGAAGATCACTCTTCAGAAACAGCTTCATCAAAGACAGCAAGGGGCAGGACCACAGTTTCAACGATTGCAGGCAAGGCCAGTAGCAGCAAAATAAGAAAAGGAGTCTGAGGGTAGAACCACCGTATGTCCTGGCCCTGGCTAAGAGGCAAAACATAGCACACACAATCACTACCTAGGTCAAAGCCTAATATCGCATGCACATGCAAATAAGAAAATTGATGCCTGTCAGACTCCACAACCTTTACTTAACCATGTAATGGTTGTGCTCTGATAGCATCAGATAGGTGTAACCTCCCAGGACACAGGTTATACCTACACTAATGATAAGGACGTCTGGAATCTGTAAAATGTTGTTGTTTGTCTTTCGGCTTTTCCCTGTAAGGGGTTGCCACAGCGGAACTCCAGTCCGCTAATGATTGGCAGTAGATATTTATGAAACGCCGAGGTGCCAGCTGTGATGCTCAACCTTCAGTGAAGGCATGCCCATTTGCGCAAGCATGTCTTTCGAACGCTACCTAACCGCGGGGAGGACATGCAGACTCCACACAGAAGACACTCCCAAGCCCAGCTGAGAATCAAATGGGAGAACCTTTTGCAGTGAGGTAACAACGCTACCGCCATACCACGTCTGGAATCTGTAAAATAAAAAACGTTATTTCATTGATTGCTCTCATAGTGAAACATGTTCATGCCCTATGACTATACACAAGTTAGCCCCCAACCCCCCAAAATACATAAAAATAATTATAGTTTGAACTCAGTTATCAGCACAGATCATATAACACCTTTGTAATGGAAATAACTCAGGGTTAAACTGTGCACTACATTTCTGCATTAACAATTTAGCAATTATCAATGCAACATTAGAAAAGTAACAACAAACTGTTATAATTATATTATCCACTGCTGTGGAAATCATTCCAGTAGAAATACACAAATAAAACATGTTTTCCTTTTCCTGCTAATACAGATAACTCCAGATATCCTTACATACTTAAAATACCATCATATGCACAAAGTGTGCAAACTTGACATACAAATTAAAAAAACACATTTGTCATGTAGCGTTCAGTAGCATAATTATAGAAATGCAGAAATGACTATGGCAAAAGTAAGGGATAAATGTAAATACATTCAAAATTGTACAAATTGTTTTTATCAGTCCCTGCTTTTCACCTGTTAATGCTAAAATGAAAGCATTATTCAAGAAATATCAACATAGTTTGACAATACAGCAATGTATAAAATAGTTAAATCTCCCAAAGTCATGCTATTCTACCTGTATTTAGTTCAAAACAGTTGCCCCAACATAATACAAGGGCATTACCCACACAATTACCTTTATATAGTGCAGAGTCAGCCTGGTGAGTATACAAATGAGGTGTGAAATCATTAGCATTTCTGAATTCCAAAATCTTTACTAACATGGTAGAATGATCTACACAATTACATGCACACACCTTAGCTTGCATGTATTTGTGATTTCTGTGACAGCAGGAACAATCAGCCTTCACAGCCTCCCCTCTTTTATATACACCGACTAAGGGTGTGCAGGAAGAAGGGACTTAAAAAAGCCTGCAAATACATTGACTATATATATATATATATATATATATATATATATATATATATATATATTTATATATTTAGGAGATTGTTTTGGCTACCATAGGTCATGCAAACCAGTCAGGCAGCATTGAGGGCCAACAGCACTCATGCTATATAACAGAAGTAAATAGGATATGTTACTGTGCAGCTAAATTAATAACAGATAGTCTTGCCAAAAAAAACTCCAGAGGCAGTGAGGGAAAGGAAGAGGAGAAATTAAATGCCATCATGGAATTATCGAATAGAGAAAACTATAAAGCAATTAAGACAAGAAGTGTCACTACTGGAAGAGTACAGAAGAGGGAACAGATTAACAAAAATACTCAGAACGATAGACATGATAAAAGCAACACTCAGTATCAGACGAGACCAGGATCTATCTTATACTATAGCAAATAATAAACTAAAGATACCAGCCCACGCAGAAAAACTTAAACAATAGGCAGATAAATATAAAGGAAAAGTACAAAATAAGCAATTTATCGATGACCCAAAACAAGTTTTATAGAGAATTGGGAATCAAGGTAAAAGGAATTGAAACATCATCGAAAAAGGAGAAATAGAAATACATTTTGTAAAACATATTATGAAGACCTTATGAAACATAAAGATCTGAATGGATAGAAGAAGTGAAAGAACCAGCAAGAAGTTCAAATGTACAGGATATGAAATGGGATGAAGTAACAGCCAGAGAAACTGAAACAAAAGTAATAAATGCTCCTAACTGGAAAATCCCAGACCCAGATACAGTACTTAACTTCTGGCTAAAAAATATTAACATTGTTACATGAAGATTTAGCCCTGAGTAAGAACTATTTATATGCACACCCCGAATAGACACCAGCCTGGTTAATAACAGGAAAAACAACCCTTCTCCTTAAGACTGAACCTGCAATCTATCCTAAAAACTATAGACTGATAACTTGCCTTCCGTCTTTGTCTAAACTATTTACTGGAATTTATGCTGACAGAGTTTATAGCCATTTAGAAGAAAACTCTATCATGACAATAGAACAAAAGGGAAACAAGTCATATTTAGCAAAGGATTATTTGTTGCTAAAAAATTATAATGGTGAATTGCAAAAAGGGGAAGAATCTAGGAATGGCATGGATGGCTTACTAAAAAACATTTGACAGCATCCCACATTCATGGATAACACAGTGCTTACAGATGTTCAGGATATACCCTACATTGATCAGTCACATTGCAGCGACCATGAAACAGAGGCAAATCACTTTGCAGCTAAGCCAGGATAAAGGACAAATGATTATCCCAGGGATAAAAATTAAAAGGTGGATATTCCAGGCTGACTCTTTGTCACCGCTACTTTTTTGTCTTACCCTTATCCCATTAAGCTGTCAACTTAACAGATTAGGGCATGGTTACAATTTGCTTCCAAGACAATGACAAATTGTAAAGACATGAAATCTTTTTGTTGATGATTTAGAGGAGGAGCTGAAAGCAGCATTGTAAAGTGGTCAAAACTTTCTCAAATGATATAAGAATGTCATTTGGTTTTGATAAATGTACAAAATCAGCATTTAAAGCAGGAAAGCTGCAGCACCAAGAAAATATCAGTCTGGGACAGAAATGTGATATAAAGGAACATGGGCAGGAGAGAGTGTATATAAATATATGGGAATTGATGAAAAAATCAACAACAAAACATGAACACATGTGAATAAAACTCAGAAACAATATATTGGAAGACAATTTGGTTTTGTGAAAGGTAGAGCATGTCTGCTCAACCTGGTTGGCTTCTTTGAGTTATTATTATTATTCAGAGCTGTGGATGAGGGCAAGGCAGTTCATATAGCCTACCTCAATCTAGCCAAGGCCTTTGATACCATTTGTCACTCAGGAATTATTGATAAACTCACCAAACTAGGCATCAACTTCTATATAGCTAGGTGGGTTGCAAACAGGCTCACAGATAGAACCCACAGTGTGAGAGTAGTGGACTCCAAGTCAGACTGCAGACTGATCACGAGTGGAGTCCCACAGGGATCAGTCCTGGGTCCTCTTCTGTTTGGCATCTACTTCTCAGAAGTCCAGACCAATACTGAGGCACTCTGGCTGATCAAGTTTGCAGATGACTGCAAGTTGGGAGCCATTATTAACTCCCCACGTGATGTAGACATCCTACAGAAAGGCCTCACTGAGACCAATGACTGGTGTCGAAACCATGGCCTTAAGCTTAATGCCAAAAAATGTGTTGTCATCCCCTTTGGGAAAAACTCAGTTCCCAGTAATTACCGCATTGATGTTAGCCCACTGAATACTGAAGGTGTTATAAGAGATCTGGGGACAGAGGTTGACAGCAACCTCTCCTTTGACCACCACATTGCCACTGTGGTCAGAAAGTCCTTCTATATGACACATCTCATTACCAAGGGTTTTGCATCCAGGAAGAAAGAGGTCATCATTTCTCTCTACTCTTTCCTCATTAGGCCAATCATCAAGTATAATGCCCCATTTGGCATGTACGGCACTAGACATATGCAACAGCTGGAAAGGCCACAAAAGTACCTCACAAAGAAGATCCTAGGCCTTAAACACATGTCCTACACAGACAGACTCAAAAAACTCCAGCTATTCTCTGTCTCATATCGTCTATGAGGCGATCTCTGCTTGACTTACAAAGCCATGTCTGACTCAGCTCTGTTATAAATGCTACATCTAAAGAAATCCCAATTCCTCTGCACCACATGCTCCAGACACCTCAGCCTCATTACCACAATCAACAGAACGTGCTGGAGGGGCAGGTTCATAACCCAGAGACTGCCCATGCTATAGAATAGACTTCCCATACATGTCAAGTAGAGCACCTCAGTGGCCCTCTTCAAGGGAAATCTTGATGAGTGGATGGGAAATAGTAAGTTCACCCTGGGGATCACTCCAGTGGCTCTACTTGATAGATGCACTGGGAAATAATGTTGGGTGGCACAGTGCCATTGCCAGGGCACTTCTTTGGGCTAGGCTTGTAAAGACTCCAGGGCAATTAGCCTAGTACACACCTAAGAACCTATAAAATTTATACTGAAAATAGCCCTGACATCTAGGAACAAAGTCCAAGGTATAAACCAATTTGCTCTTCCTGGTCTAACTTACAGTTTGGGGTAACTGACTAGCCCCAAAAGGTATTGGATCAGTTGGACAGTAAAGCAAGAAAAATGCTTCATTCTTATCAAATGATATATAAAAAATCAGTGTATATCAAGATTATATATTCCCTCTTCTGAAGGAGGTATGGGCCTCCTCGAAACTGATTACATGTATAGAGCTGCAATAGTTGGACTGCATACATATGTGCTGACCTCATCATATCCAAACATAGTGAAAGTTTTAAAACTTGAAGTGAACAAATCTAAGAGGACTTCCTGCTTAGTTTAGCAGAAGCACATCAGTGTCAGGTGAGAATGGAAGCCAAACCACAAGTAGACAAAAATTAGGCAACAACTGAAAAAAAAAAAGAATATAAGGTAAAGGATCAGATGAAAAGGCAAAAAATATAGTTGTACATACAGAAAGCTCCTGGAACAACCTCATGTTGATCAGGATCTGATGCACGAATGGTTAAGGAGAGGTGTATTTAAACCAAAAGATGGTATCACAAAATGTGACGAAATATATATTCAGACAATAAATACTAGCGGCCTAGGATAGTGGACCATGTACATGTCCGTTTACAAAGTCCATTGAACATGTGTGAGAAACCGACAAATCCAGGCACTGTAAAACACAACTGGAAACAGTCGCACATCTTGTTGCTGGGTGTGATACAGTAATGGCAGAAGGCCTGTACACTGAAAGGCATAATAATAATAATATGACAGGTATGTTGCACTGGGAATTGTACAAACATTACAATACTGAAATAGCTGAGAAGCATTGGAAACATGAGCAGCAAATCATTATAGAGAATCATGATTATATCACATGGCATCACGCATTGCCAACAGTTCAAAAAATAGATGTGAGAAACCAGATATAGTAGTCTATGAAAATAAGGCAAAAATAACATTGACCATTGAAATTGCTGCACCCAGTGATTATAGTGTCTTTTGTAAATAGAGACACAAAGTCACAAAATTCCAGGATTTGCGGGCAGAAATGAGGGCAATGAGAACAAAGGATAAACAGACAGTTCCAATGGTAGTAGGAGCAACGGGTCTCATAAAAAAGAATCTACAGTCTTATTTAGATATTGTACCAATATACGTGTAACTCCATATGGATTGCAGAAGGAATTAGTTCTGGGCACATTGCGAGTGCTGTGAAGAGCACATTTGGCAAACATCAAAGACTGAAATAATACTAATCGCTTGAACTTTAATCATACTTTCATTTAGGAAAGGGTCCATTCCCTTCATGGTATTAAAACCCCAAGAGACTTGGAGAAATTAAACCAAGTGAGACTGACAGTCCTAATATTTCAATACTGGCTTTTTCATGTAATGTCTTGTATCATTTGTGCACCACTTGGAAGCATGAAAATCACTTTGACAGTTTATGGAAAATGTTGAAAAAGTTAGATTAGGCTGCCATGGGTCATGCAGACTAGCTAGGTGGCATTGTGCAGCCGGTAGCACTCTGGAGACTACTCAGGGAAGATAACACACCTGGTATGTGTCTTTCTCTGTGGCACAAGTTGTAAGTGCAGTGAACTTATAGATGAAGTATATCTGATGCAAGGATCAAATCAACTGACATGATACTTTTGCAGAAGATTGCCTGAACATATATTTCATCACATTTGGTGACACCATTGTGTTGTTGATTATAAATCCACTGTTATCACTATTGCTAACATGTCATCAGCAGTCTGTCCACAGTAGCATAATACATCACTAACTACAAGTCTGATCATGTGCTCCACAAAGTACATGTCTGATGTTGCAAGGAGATGTGGGAAGGAAGAGATGTTCACTTGAATGCACTTCTTGCTCTGGTCATTAGTGCATATACCCATGCATTGCGTTTCATTAACTAACTGTAATTTCTCTAACATATATTCCCACTCTAATGTATTTTCTATTTGTTGCCTGCTCAACATTGTGCAGAGTTCACTACTTAAGGAAAAAAGTGAAAAAATTAGTTTACTATGCCTTACATATCTCAAACATGCCCTTAGTCATTGCTCAGCCCTTCAGTGAATGCACCTGACAGATGTCAGATCCTATGCTACAAGGTGAAACTGAGTGAATTGAGAGAAATAAGGCACATGAAGCATCGTTTTAATCCTGTTCATTATCCACAATATTCACTTTTTCCATTTTTTCCCATTTTACATTTACTCTCTGCTTAGCAGCTCTCAAACATGGTTCACTACCTAAGGAAAAAAGTAAAAATTTTAATTCAGGCTGCCTTAGGTAGCTCAACCACACCTGGAAACATTGTGCTGTCTTAACTCAGTCACTCCAATGGATCTTAGGAAGTTTGCTTTGTAACTTCAAATGGGCGGAGCCTAAGCCTTTTGACAGAATCAAATTATGTCCTCACATTTCAAACAAATGTTCATATCTCTGGGATTATAGAAGTTACTAAAGAAGTGTAAATGTCAAACTCTTCAGCACAAACTCTTTTTACAGTGATAGTATTCTTTAGGTTCTAGGTTTTAAACCAAATTTTATAAGTCACAGTAAACATAGTAACTATTACATTTGTAATATTTTGTAAACAATTTACAATATCTCAACAACACTTAAGATCAACACATGCTGTCAGCAGCATTTTATTAATCTGGCTGAGAGCTTTCATATGAGGCTAAGGAGTTCTGTATGTGTTACTTGGTTATTCAGTTATTTAGAAAAATGTGAAAAAATATATATATAAATTAATATCATAAAAACAACAGTTAATATCTATCTACCTGCACGTAAGTAAAAATTCTGTCTGTCACTGAGCTCTTTGCAGCACAAGATGTAAGAGCAATAACTTTTGAGAAAATATACAGGTTATTAAGGGTTTGAATCCTGCTACATGATACTTTAAAAAAGGGTGTAACAAGCACATATTTCAGAAATTTTTGAATAGAACTGTAACAGTAAAGAAAACAGATAATGTTACACTTGTTTCTTGGAAATATATCAGTAAGCTTTGCATAATGAAAATGTACTATTTAGCATATATGACTAATGTTTCACATGCATACACATCCTAATCTACGTCCACCTTCCTAGACATGACAATGAATTTATTTCATACAAAATTCACTTGCATATGTATGACGGGTACAATACTTTTGTTATAATCATCATGACTCATTACATATCCCAACTATGTGTTTAGGACCCTTATGTCTTCTGAACTATGTATGTAACATAAAATGGCATGCCTTGATCATCACTAACTGAATCCATGTAAACTATAATTACTTCAGTAAGTACTGATTTCAATTATTGGCTTAGTTTTTGGTGTCATTCAAAGGGGATCCAGTTCCTGTCAGCCTGAGAAGCCATGGTCGACAAACCTCGCTGCTTTGCCAGACATGATTTGCACCTGGCACCTCTAGGCTTTCGGCTACAGGCTAAGGCTTTTGCCTCCCCCATAGTGCCATTTTTAGGCAAGATCTCAAAAACAACATTACTGGCATGAAGTTAGCTAACCAGAGCAAAATAAGGGTCATGCTGCTAAATGCTAGGAGCTTAAACCAAAAACTGCACTACCTGGAAGCACTTGTATCAACAGAAGATGTAGATGTCTGTGCAGTTACAGAAACATGGTTCAAGGCCTCAGAGAGTACCCCGGCCTTGTAAAGCTATAATGCCTTCCACACCCTTAGACCACAACATGAACACATGAAAACCAAAGGAGGCAGTGTTTCTATCTATGTTTGAGATAAATTCACCTCCCATCTAGTTAGACTGGACATTGACATGGAGTTACTCCAAGACTAGGTTACAGTAGGTAAGACCCTCATTCAAGTCCTAGCCAGTTATAGATCCCTCTCCGTGGGTCATGACACCCATAAAGCCTACTTGACCAAACTGGAGACAATCTAAATTTTACCGAAGACTTTGGTTATTGGAGATAATTATCCTATAATCAACTGGGAAACCTACGCTAGCCTCAACTTGTTAGCCCAAAAGTTCATTGACTTTGTTAATTCAAATGCCCTGGAACAAATTGTTCATACCCTCACAAGAGGAACAAACATTCTAGATCTGGTCCTCATTAACATGTCAAACAGATGCACTGCCACAACTGTCGAACCGTCATTAGTTAAAACTGACCACAAATCAGTCACCTTTGAGCTGGCACTAACACCAGAACTCACAATGGGTAAAATCATACTAAAAAAACTTCAGCAAGGCAAACTATACCCTCCTAGGCAAAGGTATAATGCTTTCCAAGCCCCACCCCAAACTGGAAGTGGTAACTTGCAGAAGCTTACACTAAAACCTTGTACAATCACTTGCACAAGTGTATAAACTCGGCTGTACCAGAAAGAATCAAAGCCAGAGCCCCAAGTAAGAACAAGCTGCCATGGTGGACATCCAGCATCAAGAAACTTTACAATAAACAAACACAAAAAGTTGCTGTCCAAAAATCAAAGGCAAGGCCCCAACAATGGAAAAGCACCCTCCTCAGCCTCAACAGGCAAATAAGACAACTTGTCAAGTCCTCTAAGGGCTCCTTTGAGAGAAACATAGGAAGTACTGCCAAGGATAACCATAAGGCTTTTTATAGCTATGTATGTAGCCTAATAGGTAGGAACCAAGCATGTGCAGAACTAGTGACCAATGATATCACACACACTGACCCTACAGAGATAGCAAATCAGCTAGTGGATAGGTTTGGCTAAATGCTAAATGTTATCTCAAAGCTCACTCCCTTATCCCCTCCTAACTTATCACAAACCTTCCCCCAAACTCACCCCCACAACCCTACATATCTGAAGAGCAGGTCCCCAAAGCCTTGTCCAAGGCAAAAAACACAGCCTCTATGGGACCAGACAACATCCCAGGCTGTCTTCTAAACAGGCTAAAACATGAATTAGCATCACCATTAAGCACCCTTTTCAGTCATAGCCTAACCACAGGCTTTGTTCTTGCAGAATGGAGAACAGCAACAGTTATTCCCCTCCACAAAGGTGGCCTAGCAATGGACCCAGGATATTACAGACCCATAAGCCTGGCCAGTCTCATCTGTAAGGCCACGGAATGTATCATTATGGACCTCATAAATAAAAACATAGGTGACCTCCAAACTTTGGATCCTACCCAATTCGGTTTTGTCAAGGGCAGATCCTGCTTGTTAAATCTGGTGAACTACTTTGAAAATATAACCAGAGCCATTGATAAGGGCAAAACTGTGCAGGCAGCATACCTCGACTTGGCAAAGGCTTTTGACACAATCCCACATTCAGGCATTACCAATAAACTTAGCAAACTGAATGTAAACCCCTTTGTTGTAAGATAGGTTGCCAACTGGCTCACAAACCAGACACACGCCATCAAAGTGGGTGACCTCACATCAACAAGCAGACTTGTTACCAGTGGGGTGACACAGGGGTCAGTGCTGTGTCCCCTACTGTTTGATATATAGTTCTCAGAAGTTCAGGTCAAAACTAAGGGGTTGTGCCTGACCAGGTTTGCAGATGACTGCAAACTAGTTGCAATCACTGAATCCCCAAATTATGCCAGTATACTCCAGGAGCATCTCACACAGACCAACGACTGCTGTATTGTCACAGTTTGAAACAGAATGCAAACAAATGCATCATCATTTCCTTTGGCACAAAGAATGTCCCTTCACACTATCAAATCAACAATACTCTAAGTAGTAAGGGACCTGGGATCACAAATTGACTGCAACATTAACTTCGACCACTATGTGTCTTTTGTAGTAAGGAATGCTTTCTACATAGTACACTTGATTAGTAAAAGCACCACCTTGAGATCATAAGAGGTTATAACCCCTCTATACTCGGCACTAATCTGGCCCATAATTGAGTGTAACGCCCCATTCGGCATGTACTGTACAAAGCACCTGCAGCAACTGGAGAAATCTCAAAGCTTTCTAACAAAGAAGATCAAGGGGCTCCAGCATGTGCCTTACACAGACTGACTAAAGTCCCTGTCACTATATTCTGTGTCATATAGACTTCTTAGGGGAGACTTATGCCTAGCCTACAGTGCAATCCAAGACCCAAACCTAATGAACTTGCTGCATATTAGTAAATCAAATGGGACTAGGCTACCTGTTCCAGGGACCTAAATATGGCCTGCAGTGGGAGTGACAGATGCATTTAAGGTGGAAGTGGGATTACATCAAGGATCAGCTCTGAGCCCTTTCTTATTTGCAATGGTGATGGACAGGTTGACAGACAAGATCAGACAGGAGGGCCCATGGACTATGATGTTTGCAGATGACATTGTGATCTGTAGTGAGAGTAGGGAACAGGTGGAGGAGACCCTGGAGAGGTGGAGATATGTTCTAGAGAGGAGAGGAATGAAGGTCAGCAGGACAAAGACAGAATATGTGTGTGTGAATGAGAGGGAGGGTAGAGGAATGGTGAGGATGCAGGGAGTAGAGGTGGCAAAGATGGATGAGTTTAAGTACTTGGGATCAGCAGTTCAGAGTAATGGTGAGTGTGGAAGAGAGGTGAAGAAAAGAGTGCAGGCAGGGTGGAGAGGGTGGAGAAGAGTGTCAGAAGTGATTTGTGACAGACGAGTACCAGTAAGAGTGAAAGGGAAGGTCTACAAGAGGGTAGTGAGACCAGCTATGTTATATGGGTTGGAGACAGTGGCATTGACAAAAAGGCAGGAGTTAGAGCTGGATGTGACAGAGTTAAAGATGTTAAGATTTGCACTGGGTGTGACAAAGATGGATGGGATTAGGAATCAGTATATTAGAGGGTCAGCTCAGGTTGGACAGTTTGGAGACAAAGTCAGAGAGGCGAGATTGCGTTGGTTTGAACATGTGCTGAGGAGGGATGCTGGGTATATTGGGTAAAGGATGCTAAGGATGGAGCTGCCAGGCAAGAGGGAAAAGAGGAAGGCCTAAGATAAGGTTTATGGATGTGGTGAGAGAGGACATGCAGGCGGTTGGTGTGACAGAGCAAGATGCAGAGGATAGGAAGAAATGGAAACAGATGATCCGCTGTGGCGACCCCTAATGGGAACAGCTGAAAGGGAAGAAGATAGTAGTAATTCCCACCTTCTCCAAAACACTGTATCCATAACGGGTCTATATTACAAGATCGAAAAACCTTTTATGCAAATACCTAAACATCGACCCCTATACCGCGAACCATGAAAATCACGAACACACTAAACCACGAAAAATAAAATATCGAACTATCATAATCGGCCAACCCCACCACCCGCTACATAGTACCTACCCAAACAAAATAAATAAACCAAATACATACACTAACCAAACCCGACTTCTAACCTAAAGTAAAGCACCAAAACCCTACTTTAACCCTACACTAAACCCCATATACACAACAAACTATGCACTATCCTTAACCCCTCCCTAACCCTAAGGTCTGTAACTACCGCACACTTCCCCTACAGACATACACCCAAACAAAATAAATAATCCACATACATACATTTAACAAAACCCTACTTCCAACACTAGACTAAACCCCACATACTCAACTATCTATGCACTATCCTTAACCCCTCCCTAACCCTAAGGTCCGTAACTACCACACACTTCCCCTATAAACATACACCCAAACAAAATAAATAATATACATACATACACTTAAAAAACCCTACATCTAACACTACACTAAATCTTACATACATTACCTATCTATGCACTTACCTTAACCCAAATCCTAACCATAAAGTCCTATCTATCACATACTTACCTTATGGAGCTCTACCGCAGACGGGCCAACCAAAACAAATTGACATTCCGGAATTCGCAGTTTTGGATGTTCGAGGTTCCTGTACTTCATGCAATATGGGTCAACGTATTAGTATTCGTGTAAATGGGTTTTCGATCTCGTAATAGGAACCCTCCATAACAACTATCTGATCTACCAACTGCAGCCATCCAGTCACATCTCACATAATTCTCAGCAAAACTTTTTAAATCTAACTTTTTATAATCTTATGTTTTTAAATGCGTAGTTCTATTTGATGAATTATCAGTAACAAATGTAAGAGAGTTATGGTCTGATGGCCTTAATGGTGGGAGTATCTTTATGGATTGAACTTTAGTCTGTATGTTAGTCAATATAAGGTCCAAAATATTTTTCCCTGGTATTGAATTTTGTCAACTGAATGATTGCATAGTATGAAGAAAGATCAACAAATTATTTATCAAAGTAAGAGCTAGTGAATAGTGACTCCCAACATATTCCAGGGTAATTTAAATCATCCAATAATAGTATGTTATCTTTACAATTCAGGCAGTCATCTAAATTATGTAATTACTCCCTATGATATGACATGTAATATATATTTTATGATATGACAGTAATATATAGAGCTGTCTTGTTGTAGCAGTATGAATCTGAATAATCATTGTTTTATACATGGTCATATTCTTAAGGAGGGATGATCTGATAGAGCCATGCAGCCATAAAACTACCCCACCACCTCTTGAACCTTGCCTTATACATTCATATTTAACAAGATATTTTAACCAAAAAAGAGAAGAATCTCAATTTTTTGTTATCACTATAATTTTACATTCTTCTGCAGGTATCAAACAGATTAATTAAATGCACTTATTTCCTAGGATTCTAGCATTACTTAAAAGTCATTTTACTGGTTCCTGTGTAACTTTACATTCTCTTTTTATTCTAATACTAAAGAAAGGATGCAACTGGTCAATAATTTTATTAGCCATGAGGCTTGGTCCATAGGTACTTAGCTGAAAATTGCCTTCAGCAAATAGCCGATAATCATGAAAACTCTCTTCGTGGTATTTTAGTAACTGCACATTAAACATCAGTGAAATTTCTTTTAACCAGTTATTAAATGTATGAGCCTTAGAGAATAAGTAATCTGTCTAAGAAAAAGGTGCAGTGGACATTATTCCTTTCTAAATATTCTATTATACTCAGCAGTGAGTTCATCATATGCTTCAGTCCCCACATGTATTACATATAGACTGGTTTCACTGGTCAGTCCCCACATGTATTACATATAGACTGGTTTCACTGGTCAGTCCCCACATGTATTACATATAGACTGGTTTTACTGGTCAGTCCCCACATGTATTACATATAGACTGGTTTCACTGGTCAGTCCCCACATGTATTACATATAGACTGGTTTCACTGGTCAGTCCCCACATGTATTACATATAGACTGGTTTCACTGGTATCAGTATTTGCAAAAGCTTAATATTGTCCACTATTCTCAACCCTAAGAAAGCAGATACAGTAAGACAGGACTTTTTGGTAGTTCTTTAACAACAGGTTTCAGTACTGAGTCCCCCAAAATTAATACTTCATGTGATCCAGTTACCCCTTGAGATGCTTTTCACTTTCTTTAACGTCAACATCATTTAATGTGTCATGAGATTCTGTCTGACTTATCCTTTTAAAATGTCTCCTGATAGTAATATTCTTATTATATGTATCTGATTCAGGTTCCAATAAAACAGAAGTAGAATTCTCTATAGTTACACAATCTAAATTTGCAATGCAATTATTCATAACCTCACTTTCAGCCTTTGTATCATTAACCTCCCTTCAATCCTTAGATACAATGACTTCTGGATATAAACACACAAGGCTATGTTCTTGTACAAATTAATTTGAATCAACCGTATCATTTATTCAGAGAAGTGATGACATTGGCTTCCATCTTCCTTTTATAACATATGTTGGAAGTGTTATCCACTGGTATGGGGGAATGAGACAACATGCTGTTTGTTATTGAAGTAATATAGCAATCACAGACACACACATCTCTTGCAGAAAGAACATGTAATGTCTTCACATAACCACTTATGTCACACTTGCAGTGACATTTATACTATGGTACATTCATCCTTGGAAATACCCATGTATTATCTGCTGTCAGATGCTCATGTGTTCAACATCCAATATCATTAGCTGTTAGCATTGTTGGGCCTTATATTGTAATGCTTGACTGACATGTACAGTGATGATACTGTGTCCACAGACATTGTGACAGACGTCCACAATCACTTTCATCCCAGAGATTGTTTACCACATATAGAGATGATATAAAATGTAGCATAGATGCATTGTCATACTATTTGTAAGACTTCTGCTGTGGTGCCTGTGCTTCATCTAGATGTTTTTAGCAAGTAATCTCATTGATTGTAGTTCAGTTCCTGACAGTGGCAACATTATATGAATGTACTGCCGTTAGATAAACATCGTTGTATCTAGTTATTTATATCCATTTTTACGTTGGGCAATGATATATCATCACAGGTTGTGACTGGATGGCATTTAAATGTTTATTCAGGGCATATTGTGCTCTGAGTGCTCCTGTGGCATGTGCCTTGAGTACTGGCATTTAAAGCAGACTTAAGCAGATATACTGCCTTTTCCCTCTGGGACAGTGTGTGTCCTACAAGGAGAAATACAGGGAAAGGCATCTGGATATGGAAATTTTCACAATACAAAAAATAAGAAAACAAAGAAGAAAAGAGGATTGGTAATGGAGAAGGTAAAGAAACAAAAACTGAGATTATGGATTACCTGCAAAGTGAAGGATTTAGTAGGAAATCTAATTCTGATAACATCACAGCAGGATAGAGCAAATGATTCCCAAATTAAGGAGAAACCAGTGAAGTAGGAAACATCAGATCAGTTGCCATAAGAAACCAGTACAAAAGTTCAGTTGGAGTAGCATAGCAAGGGAAGGAACAGGAAACTGTGGCAACTCTGACACAGCCAATATTGTGGAGTGACAGGCCAGTGAGTTCCCATATGCAAGAGTAATGGATGACACAGGATGAAACTGAAGAGAATGTGGCACAGGAAGATGCTCTTGAACGTTCTGTAGAAGGTCAGCAGGAAATAGAAAGAAATGAATGTGCCCTCAGTTTAGACGAAAATGATCTAAGACAAGAGTTGCTTGATTTAATAGAAATGGATAGATAAATTAAGATGAATCAAAGAAACAGACTACAGAAAGTCAATAAAACCCCAAAGTTGGAAGTTTGATAAAACAAATTAACATAGTAATTAGGACTGTTCATAGAGATTCAAGCGATATAAAAGAAGTAATTAGGATATATTACTGTGCAGCTAAATTAATAACAGATAAAGTCTTACCACAAAACCACAGGGCAGTAAGGGAAAGGAAGGAGAGGAATCAAATGCTATCATGGAAGTATTGAACAGGGAAAACTATAAAGATATTAAGGCAAAAGGTGTCACTGTTAGAACAACTTACAAGATACGCTGATAAATATAAAGGAAAAGTACAAAATAAACAATTTATTGATGACCAAAAAAGTTTTATAGAGAACTGGGAAACAAGGCAAAAGGAATTGAAACACCACCGAAAAGGAAGAAACAGATATATTTTGGAGAAACATCTATGAAGATCCTGTGGAACATAACAAAGATGCTAAAAGGATAGAAGTAAAAGAAAGAATAAGAAGTTCAGATGTACAGGATATGAAATGGGATGACGTAACAGCCAGTGAGATTGAAGCAAAGTTAAGAAAAGCTCCTAACTGGAAAACCCCAGGCCCAGATGTATTACCTAACTTTTGCTTAAAGTATTAACATCTTCACATGAAGATTTAGCTATGAATAAGAACTATTTCTATGCATACTTTGAACAGATATCAACCTGGTTAACAACAGGAAAAGCAATGCTTCTACTTAAGAATGAACCTGCAAGCTATCCTAAAAATTATAGACCAATAACTTGCCTAGAACAAAAGGGTAATAAAAGAAAGTCATATGGAAAAAATGATCATTTGTTGTTATAGCAGAGAAGTCATAATGGAGAACTATAAAAAAAGGGAAGAATATAAGTATGGCATGGATAGACTACAAAAAAGCATTTGACAGTATTCCACATTCATGGATAAAAGAGTACTTAAAAATGTATAAGATACCCCCTACTCTGATTGATTACATTACAGCCATCATAAAACAGTGGTAGACCACTTTGCAGTTAAGCCATGTTAAAGGACAAATTATTATTCCAGGGATAAAAAATCCAATGGGGGATAATCCAGGGTGATTATTTGTCACCACTGTTCTTTTGTCTTGCTCTTAACCCATTAAGCTGTCTACTTAACAGATTACATCATGGCCACAATCTGACTCCCAGAAATCAACAAAGCGCAGACTTCTCATCTTCTTTTTGTGGAGAAATTTAAAACTGTATAGTTCATCAGATGAGGAACTGAAAGCACAGCTGCAAGTGATCAAAATTTTTTCAGAGGACATCAGAATGTCATTTGGTCTTGATAAATGTACAAAAGTAACTTTTAAAGCAGGAAAGCTGTAGCACCAACAAAACCAGTTTAGGACAGGAATGTGATATAAAAGAACTTGAGCAAGAGGGAGTTTATAAATATTTGGGAATTGATGAAGGATCAATAATAAAACATAAACAAATGTTAATAAAACTTAGGCATATTTTAGAAGACTTAAATTAATACTAAAAACAACGTAGACATCTAGGAACAAAGTCCAACGTATAAACCAATTTGTTCTATCTGTCCTAACGTACAGTTTTGGAGTGACTGACTGGTCCCAAAAGGTGTTGGATAGGTTGAACAGGAAAACAAGAAGGATGCTTCATGCTCATCAAATGATTTATAAAAATCAATGCATACCAAGACTATATATTCCCCGTTCTGAAAGAGTTATGGACCTCTTTGAAATTGACTACAGAGCTGCAATTGTAAGACTGCATACATATCTCCTGACCTCACAAGACCTAAGTATAGTGAAAGTTTTAAAACATGAGGAGAATAAGCCTAAGATGACTTTTCTGCTTAGCTTAGCATAAACATATTGGCATCAAGCGGGAATGGAAATCAAACCAAAAGTAGATAAAACTCAGGCAGCAACTGAATGTGCCAAAAAAACAAAAGAAAGAATATAAGGTGAAGCATCAGATGAGCAGGCATGAAATGTGGAAAATGCATAAATATAGTTGCAAGTATAGAAAACCCTTGGAACAACCTCATGCTGATCAGGATCAAACACAGGAATGGTTAAGGAGAGGTGAATTTAAACCAAAAGACAAACGGTTAATATTGGCGGCCCAAGATAGTGGACTATGTACACATTGGTTTACAAAGTACATTGAGCATATGGGAGAAACAGAGAAATGTAGGCTTTGTAAAACAGAACTGTAAACAGTCACACATCTTGTTGCTGGTTGTGATATATTAATGGCAGAAGGACTGTATACTGAAATGCATAATAATGTGGTAAAACTATTGGACTGGGGATTGTGCAAACATTATAATACTGAAGTGGCTGAAAAACACTGGAAACATGAGCCACAAAGCATTATAGAACATGATGAAGTTTATATCACATGGAATCATCCACTGCCAACAGTTCAGAAAATAGATGCGAGAAAACCCAATATAGTAATCCATGAAAAGAAGAAAAAAGTAGAATTGATCATCAAAATTGCTTCATTCAGTGACTACAGTGTCTTACATACAGAGAGACACAATGTCATAAAATACCATGATTTGCAGGCAGAAACGAGGGCAATGTGGAAGAAAGATACTCAGACAGTTCCAGTAGTAGTAGGAGCAATGGGTCTTATAAAAAAGAAACTCCATATGAATTACAGAAGGAGTCATTACTGGGCAGATTGCAGGTGATGCAAAGAGCACTTCTAGCTAATATCAAAGATCGAAACAATACTAATTTCATGAACTTTAATCATACTTTGACTTAGGAATGGGGTCCATTCCCATTATGGTATTAGAAACCCAAAAGACCTGAGGAAATTAAAAAAGACAGAAACATCTTCCTTGTCAAAGAATCAGTCATATTGTAATACCCAGTGTTGTGTGGACAGAAACGTGTAGCTCATTTCTGCCTTTCTGATTAAATCTGATTGTTCATATCATATCCATACCTCCTGTGTTGACATACACACCTTCAGTCCAGTTATTTGTGACAGCCTCCAGTACCATCTGATGTGGCACATGCAGGCAATGCAGGAGTCTAGAGAGAAGTTGATATAATAGGCAGGGGATTGAATCTGGTAACATCTGCCTGTCAGACAGCAGTAGCTTATACACACTCACAAGGACAGCTTTTTCATGTATTTCATGTATTGTCATACCAGGTACGTCATGAGTACACCTTACATGGTATGATAATGTTCTCTGTCCTTCAGGGATGTTCTTCCTTATGTGACAGATATGCGTACATCTGTGGTACCCATGATTGTTATGCATCTCTCTGATATCTGTTCAGGAATGTGGTCTGAAAGGACATGATGGACATGTTACTTAGGTCATTCCTTGCTCATGTGCATTACCTATTCACAAGATAATTATGCCCTGTATTTCTTGTCATCCTCCAGACATATATTTATTACTGCCGTTGTTTCCATCACAATATATGGCTTACTGGCAGATGTGTGATTCCATAAATCTAACTGTATTTAATGCAGGGTAGCCATCAGGAGATGTATTGGTCTTCTGTTAAAGTAATTTCTTTTGTGTCATCTTTGTTGAATTCCTGCCCTTTCACTGTCCTCTGTGATTGTATATGAGCATGCCCAGTATTAGTATGTCAGACATGTTTATAAATCAGAAATGACAAAATTGGACTCCTGGTATGTCATCCACTCAGTCTTGTCATTTGTCACTTATGTATGTTGTTTATTAGATTGCTGTGTATTATTTATATAAACAGTCAACACTTGCCTGTCTATTACATGCTCATAGATGATGAAACCCTTTCCTATTGGTGCCGCTGTCATGTCTATGTATAAACATGTCCATTTCTGAGTTAGCTAAAATTACAGCTGTAATGTCTTTTTGTTCTTATATATACATGGTGAGATGTTTAATACATCAGTGCTGTTAACTTTCATACATCAGTTCCCTGTATATATATCCTTATATGCTATGCATTCACCCCATGATTTAGTTTTTCTCCTTACAAGCTATTATCTCAAATCAACCATTTAATGAACATGTATATATCACATCTACACTCCCCTTTGTTGCAATGCAGCGTTATGTCCCTATCCACGTCCTTTATCATCATGTTTGTTATTTATTTATTTATAGACATTTTGTGACCGGGAAAGTCTGACTAGGTCAAGTAACCCATTTTCAGAAGAGGCCCAGGGAGAAAAGCTCCAGCAACAAAGGAATAAGAAAACTTAACATATATAAACATAAAATAAACATTGTTACAGTAAAATTTGTGTACAGAATACAATATCAATTGTGAGTGAAGTATTTACAGTAGAAATTGTGAATAAAATTTTAACTAAGGTACACGTATAGTTACAGCCATCAGATTATTTTAACATTTAATGGTGTTACATTGAGATAAGGAAATATTACTGTTTAGATGATTCTAGCTTTGTAAATGGTTTAGGGAGAACATTTATAGGAGCAGACACTGAGGAAATAGGAGAGATGGAGGAGATAAGGTAATGAGAAGTATGACAGGTGAGGTATGGCAGAAAATTCGGAGGATAGTGGTGTAGGAAAGAGAGTGAGAGAGAGAGGAAAAAAGAGAAGTAAGAATGAAATAGTAAGAGGCCTAGTGGGTTAAAGGGGTAAGTGGGATATAGGTGGATGTCAGAAATAAAAATGCAACAAAGATGTGTGGGAGAGGTTAAAAAGGGGAAGGATAGGTTATTTGTTGGTTTTGGAGTAAGGGCAGCTGTGTGAGTTAAGAAGGTAGGTTTTTATATCCATTATTATTTATGTATGTACCTATGGGATTGACAGTCAGAGTAATTATCACAACATCAGTCTTGCAGGTTTCATGTTCAAAATGCTTCTTATACACTTTCATCACCTTTTCCTGCAGGATAGGAGCACACTTTAAACATTTCCCCACTACAACATTGCTACCTTAGTATATCCCATTTTTGTGTAACATTTGCCCAGTCTCACTTCCCCTCATTCTGTATAGTTTCCTTGTACTCACCCTTATTATGTGTGATCTGTTTTGTTTACATTGTGTAGTGCTGCTTACAAACACCTTTTCATAGCCGCAAACACTACTGCTGGCCACGGAAAGGTGCTTGCATCCGTGTAGGCGAGATGAACAGCGTGCCTATTTGATAAGTGCTGCTGCTCATCGCGCTAACATGCTTACATCATGTAGCACTGCATGGTGCTTACACAGTTATTAATGAATCGCAGGGATTATATGCACAGCTCTATCAATAAAACAGGAACATTTGCAATATGTACAGTTTATACAAAGGAAACATTGCTCTTTAAAGGGTGTGAAAGAGGAAAAATGTGAATAAATTAGTTACAGAGAAGACATAGCATTTGAATAAAACAGTAGAATAATGTGAAACTGTGAAGAGATGGGTAGTTATGGAGGTTATTTTTAGGTAAGAGGACAGTAAAATGTAGAAAGCATTTACATCTGATAGTTCTAGTAGGTCCTGCAAAAGGTTGTGTTGGAGTCATTGCTTTTCTGGGCAGAAGGAGGGCTTTCCATACATTGCAGATGAATATGGAGAAGTTGTGATCATTATGGGGGTTTGGGTGAAAGGTGAGGACATTCAGGTCAGCTAATCTAAGACTGCATTATGATTACCTGACTGACATCTTACAGGAGAAGAAGGGGTAAAAGGTGATTTATATTTGATGTTAATATCATTTTTCATCTTTCCTCAACGCAAGATTAATATTTCAGTAGAGTCACTGCTTTTAACAAATGTATGATAAAAAGTATAAACCTTATAAAACTAAAGAGTCTTTGAACATTGACAAATCTAGCTATTATTCCCAAAACTGGCTTCTTTACTTGGTATTAGGATCTAAATATTTTAGTAAATCCTTCAGAAATTCTTTATATAGAATCCTCTTACAATGCAATTATTTTTTGTCTACTGTTTTATCAGGTTATTGTTAATCTCAAAATATCGTTTGCTGTTAATTTACTAGATTTCTTTTTCTGTTGTATGCTTTACAGTTTTATTTTTGCTTACTGAAAGTAGCTGAAGTGAAAACATGCCTATCTTTGTAGTCCATCTATAATTTATTGTAGCCCTTTAAGCACCCTTTGAGACTGTTCTAAAAACAAAACACTTGTGATATGTTTCAGTGAGCAGATTTTCATTCATCCATCCAGACCCTTGCCTGTTTCAGCCAGTTTCAAAATATGGAGTTCATAGCACATTAATTGTTGATCATAGAAGATTGTAATTACTATAAATGCTGTTCCTGTATAAGGCATCTGGATTCATATTCTAACAGGGACATTGCAATATGGCATGAGGAATGGGGGTAGTTGCATTTATGTAGTATTTTGGATGAAATATTACACCATTAAATGAAGATTCTACATACATGATCTAAATACAGTTTAGATGGATGTAAATGATCCAGTGTGGCACTTGCCAGTGTAGAACAGGTAAATTATTTTAGTGAGCTCAACAAAGTTTCCCTAGTTATTATGAGTACAACATGAGACCTTATTTACAGAATAGCTTTTATCTCAAAACTGAATACAACAAATAAAAAATGTGAAGATTCACCCACGAACAGACACTGCTACAAGTGTTTATTGTCTGTTTCTTTTCACATCTATGGGAATCAGACCAGATATTAATTGTAAGTTCACAATTTTGTCACATGTAAACTGAAACATCCCGCGTAATAAAAAAAGGAAATGATAAAATGGCATAAAAATACACCTCTGATGGGACATATGCCGACATCTTCCACTCTGTATGTTATCTGAAAAGATATAAACAAACAGTAGATCCTTAAATAACTTTAGCAATGATATCATAAAACTGACTACATTTCCATATTATTGGATTTTTGTTATTGTAATTTTTGTAGACAGATATTTCTGCACAAGTTTTGTAAAAAGAAAATTAACGGTAACCTCAATGCTACTGATTAACACTTTGAATTGATTACTTTGGTTTATAAGTAGGATAACACATCATTAAATATATTCTAGAAGTACATTGATGACATGCTTACACTTATCTGCATAAACGGGTTGGATTTTATTTAACTAATTATTTAATTAATGTACATATTCCAAGATACAACATGACAAGTGTGTGTGTATGTGTGTGTGTGTGTGGGGGTAAACTGGCTATTGCTTTCTTTAGAAAATGTTATCTGTTTCATTTTGGGAAAATACATGTGTTCCTGAAACAGCATGAAAATAAAACAGAATTCAAAGCATGTAAGTATTGGTGTATACAGTGTGCCTTAAAGCTAGGACAACTTTTGCTAGGGTCATTGTGAGCGGCAAAAAAGAAAGTCATTGAGGAGAGAAAAAAAATCAGACATAGACAAAGGTAGTTAGTGCCGCTGAGTGAAAAAAAAGTGTGCACACAATAAATAGACAGGCAGGTGATGGGTCTGGGGGTGAGATGAGGTGATACATCTGGGCTGGTCCTTCCTGCAAGTAACAGTGCAGTCACAACTTAACTTAAGTTCACAGCTTTTGAAAGCTCAACAGAAAACCATGCCTACCCATCCCTTGTAAAAGTATCAGAATGGATGAGGAATAACATATGTACTGACCTTCAAGTGTAATTGCAATAAGAGTCAAAAACGAATTTCCAGGTTCTACAAAATAGTTTTTGGCTTCTACTTTCTCTGCTATTGTTGGGAACATTAGGTAAGTTAGTTACTTGTTGCAGTCATGCTGCTGGTGGAACAGACATGGAAGGAGAGGTTAGAGTAAATTATAATGGCACAAATAAGGAACAATTCTTTGCAGCAACCTCCTTGAATATTGGCACTGCATGGGCAAGCAGCACTTGTCTGTGAATCCCAGAGGGAGATAGTTATGTAAAGGTTAAAACTTTACATGAATAAAGCATGACAAAAGAACATTTACTAAAATTAGATTTTGTACATTAATACAAACATAAACAATTAGAGAAGACACTATATGTATAGTACATATTGGTATTATGACTAAGTTGGATTTGTTCTTTTACTCTATAGAATTTACTCTTTATGTGAAGAAAAGAGGAGATTGTGTGTTTCACCATACTTTGCAAGGCAATATTTGTCTTTAGTAATGACTCAGTAAGTGTTTCTGCTGGATTAATTAACAATTTGTTGATGGAAGATTCCATCAACTTTCACATAATCATCGCTGGAATACTAACAATTCATATCAGTGAAACTCAACATTATTGATGCATGTTTGATTTTAAGAAGGAAACAAAGTAATTTTCTTTTTCAGTTTGGAAAACTTGTCTCATCACCCTAAAAATAATGCATAAAAAAGTCCTTACATAAAGCATTCAGGGGGGCTTCACAACCATACACCTCAGTGTGAGGGCTTTACTCTACACTCATTTACTTATATATACTAACTCCATAGTCGCACAAATGTGACCAAAGTGAAATGCACAGTGCTGTGCTGTAGTCAACTAAATGCAAGTTGATTATAGCATGAATCAACTGTAATTTTAATTGGTAATGGCATCTCTCCTACTTGTCAATAATCTTTGCAGTCAAAAACTTGAATGGCAACCTTCTTCTGTCACACCTTGTACAATCTTTGCAGTCAAAAACTTGAATGGCAACCTTCTTCTGTCACACCTTGAACTCACATTTTATTCCATTTCTCTGGAATATATATATCCTGCAATACTCTATTTGCAGAGTATTTTTGTTTACTTTAGTCACTATGTAAAGAGACTAGGACACAATGCTCTTTGTCACATTTCCATTGATGTAAGGTTTACTGAGCATTGTATCTAGTTTTCATTTAACTTTCTCATTATCGGAAAGCTGAATAATAATTTTCTTCCAAAACGCATTATTATTACTGTCTACTAGGAGTTATGATTCTTCTTAAATAAGATATTTTTCTTGATAAATTTAAGGCAATATTTTGTCTTTAGGGAAATCCAAATTTTTAAAAATGAATTCTACAATTCTTAATATTATTTTGCTAGTTGTTATTTCTTGTGTCTTTGTTCACAATACATTAGAAATTGCTTAATTTTAAAAATGTCTTTTCCTTCCTTCATCTTTCAACAGTTTCATGTAACCTTATATTAATTAGTCTTGTTGATTTCTTTAGCTATCACGTGTGGAATAGTTCCATACTTGAAACCAGTATAGGGCTACAAGTTTGTTTCAACCACTATAAATACTCTAAGTTTTGTGGCTTGTGACTGTCTACCAAATGTGAGCTTCTCAGAAAATCACATATTCTGCATGCATTATTACCATCGGCTACAGACATAATGAAGAGTTGATGTGGAAGAAACCTATCTTTAATAATAATAATAATAATAATAACAATAAAAAGAAAGAGAGATAAATAAGGATAGCGAGAGAGAGAGAGAGAGAGAGAGGGAGAGGCAAACAGAGAAAGTTTCAGAAATGCAGTCAACAGCTGGGCAGGCGAACTTTGTCACTCATGTGATTAGGTTGCTAGACAGCATGGGAGTTGGCTGAGAGGAATTGAATGTGAGTCACAATGGTGTTTGGAGCAGACTACTAGAACAGATTTAATGCTGTAAAATAAATTAATTTGTTTAATGTAACTTTTTATTTTTAAACACCTTTATTGAATTATCACCTGTGACATAGGCAAATTTACATTTACACAAAAGTAATCAAACTCTATTAACAAATTAATATTAACAAACATTATACTTCACATATATTGCTATATATCATATAACCTAAGGAACATTATATAAATTAATCAATTCCTGCCCCTTTTTTAAACAAGAAACATCTTTATTAAACCATCACTTATGACATAAGCAATCTTACATTTCTATAAATGAAAACAAACCACACCGACACAATCCTAGTTGCAAGCATTTTGCATCACAAACCATACTGACACACTCTCAGTTGCATCCAACACAAAATATGTTATTCTGACAACTTTCTAAGTTTATAACAATATTTAAAATCTGTCCCTATTTCTGGATGTTTTTCACCCTGGTATTTTTTGGTCTGTCCAAATGTCTTGTGCTAAGACGTGTAAGAAAAAGTCCTGCTAACCAGAACAGAGGTTATCAGTGATGCAGCATAGGATTAGAGACGGTACTATCCTTCCAAATTGGTTAATGAGTAACAAAAGAAGGACTAATCGGCGTGTCCAGTCTGTTGGTCATGACTATATTGCACATTCGAATTATATTACACATGTTGAGTAGTAATATTTCCAGCTGAAAGTACCAGTTACCATCAAAAGTAATGGACAGCATTGCTATTAATTGTCCACTCTGCTATTGGACCTTGACTTATTTGGTATGTAAAATCAAATTTAGATGCTGTCAGCCACCGAGAATATTTGAACTTGGTTTGTCTCAGCTGCTGCTCTCTGTTGTTAGGTTATGAGATTTGAAGAGAAAGGAAAATTCAAGTTTCACTTTTGTTACAAATGTTCACAGGCTCCATGTTTGTGCAGTCTTGGAGGTAGTACATATAGAGAGATGGAAGGTGTGGAGGCAGAACTACCATGTTGGGGATACAGTGGGCACAGCCATCATGCAAAAAGATTTTCTACAATTTTGCACTATTTTTGTGTAGTGATTTGTTAAAATAATGATTTTGTTTTTACTTAGATATTATAGTTGTGATAATTAGCATTTAGAGTAAGGAAGACACAATGGCTGGGACTGTTGAACCAGTCTGCACAATGAGCAATGACAAGTGTGCTGTTTGTGATTCAGCAAACAGACCTACAAATTACGCCTAGTTGAAAAACAAGGTTTAACTGCCAAATATGCTAATGAGATATAAAGAGCTGAATTGCATGTTCATTGAGCAAATAATCTTGGTGGAGTGATGCATTAACATATGAAGTGTGCAGCTACATGCCACACTCCCTTTAGACCTGAATTGGAATACAGCCACAAAGACATTTTGAAAATGTTAGGGGTTGCTGCAGCTGTCATAAATCTGCATGTGCAGCAGACTGCAATACAAGGTGCTACTGCTGCTACCAGACCTTGGCCTAGAAGACATAGAGTGCTCAGTGTTTGATCTACCATGGACTTCTTGAGATAAAAATAACAGACTACTACAGGGTGGATGCGGATGCCATATATCAAATAGTATGCATTGTGTTAATCATGGAGAAAGTACAGTTTTGTACCTACCATAAATGTAGATGTTCAAGTGCTAATACAGCTGCAGTCATAACAGATGGGTTCTTCTGCCGTCAGGCGGGTCCTTGGTCAGCCGAATTCCAAAGTCTAGGTCCGGCGTCGGTTGTCGTTGCTTCTTCCCTGACGTCAATGCGACAGGGGTATAAAAGAACCAGCCAACACCATTTTCTTCAGTTTTTCTTGCCCCAGATGTCAGGTGCCCCCAGAAGGAAGGCAAAACATAAATTTATGTAGCAAAGCAAATGCAATATAATCAAAAAACAGTAGTTGCAAGCAAACACACCATAAAAGAATACCCCAATGAGGTTGTATGAGGAGGTGCTAGCCATAAGGCCTGTCCCAAGAGGGGAAGGAGGGTGGGGAACCTGGACTGTAGCTGTATTAGCACTCGAACATCTACATTTATGGTAGGTACAAAACTGTACTATGTACATCGTGCATACAGCTGCAGTCATAACAGATGGGTAGAATCCCAAAGCTAATAAAGGGGTGGTAGGCACTAAGTGGAACTAGGTGGAGCCAGGATACCCTGCAAGACTGCAGTGGCAAAGCCCGCTCTAGTTTTGGAGTATAAAGGTAGGTGATAGCGCTTGGAGAAAGTATGTACAGAACTCCAAGTGGCTGCTTCCATAATATCTTTGGTAGGAACCCCCCTGAGGAAAGCTGCAGAGGTAGCTGTGGCCCTTGTGGAGTGAGATCTGATGCCTGTAGGTACAGATTTACCATGAAAAGAGTAACAAAAGCGTATGCAGTGGGCTATCCATTTTGAGATTGTCTGTTTGGAAATAGGCTTCCCTTGAGCACCTGTAGCATAGGACACAAAGAGTTGCTCTGATTTTCTGAAAGGCTTTGTCCTGTCCAAATAATAACAGAGCTGTCTGTGAATGTCCAAGGACTGTAGTAGCCTCTCCCCTTTGTTTTGTGGATTAGGGTAAAACGTAGGTAAGTGGATAGCCTGATTCAAGGCTACCCTGGATTCCACCTTTGGCATAAATGAAGGATTGGTTCATAAGGAAACTCTGTCCTGATGGAAAATGATGAAAGGCTGCACAGCCATGAGGGCTTGTAGTTCCGAAACCCTGCATGCTGAGGTGATAGCTAGAAGGAAGGCTGTTTTCCATGACAAATATTGTAGATCTGTTGAAGCAGCTGGCTCAAAAGGAGGCAGGGTTAGTTTTTCTAGAATTAAATTGAGGTCGCAAGCCGGTACTGGTTGCTTCCTTGGGGGTTTTATATTCTTAGCCCCTCTGAGGAACTGTCTTAAGAGAGGGTGAGAGAATAAAGGAGGATCAGTGTTGTACTCTGCAGAAATGGCTGAGGCATGGATTTTGATGGAGGAGAATGAAAGGCCACTGCTTAGCAGCTCGGCTAGGTACTGTAGTATTTGAGGTAAATTCAGTATTTCAGGATTCTGACCCTTTTTCTGATTCCAGACACAAAACCGTTTCCATTTTGCAGAGTAGGCTTTTCTAGTAGAAGGCCTTCTGGCCTCTAAAATGACATCCTGCACCTCCTTGGAGAGTAGGGTCTGCTATGAATTTAAGGAATCCTCCATGCGGCTAGATTGAGTGTTTTCAGCTGAGTGTGAAGAGTTTTGAAGTTGTGCTGAGTCAGTAGAAGAGGCATTAGAGGCTGGATCCATGGTGGGGAATGTGTCAGGCTCCTCAGGAGTGGGTACCAGTGTTGTCTTGGCCAGTCCGGAGCAATGAGAATCATCTTTGGTCTGTCTGCTCTGGCTTTTAATAGAACTTTGGCCAGCAGTGGAAGAGGAGGAAAGGCATAAACCGTCATTGTTGTCCAACTGAAAGAGAGTGCGTCCACTTTCCAGGCCTGTGGATGAAAGATCCTTGAGCAGAATTTTGTCAACTGGTAATTTCTGTGGGTGGCAAAGAGATCTATGTCTGGCCTTCCCCATGCTTGAATTATAATTGTAAAAACTTGAGGATGCAACTTCCATTTGTGTGGATCTGTCATATTTCTGCTCAGGTTGTCTGCCAGTGTGTTTTCCTTCCCTGGCAGGAATTGTGCTTGAAGTTGGATTTGCAATTCCAGAGCCGTGTTCCAAAGGGACATGGCTAGTCTGCACAGGGGGTATGAATGAGTTCCTCCCTGATTGTTTATGTACCACATTCACTGTGGTGTTGTCTGTTCTTATCAATAGCTGCCCTGGATGCAGTAGGTCTTTGAAAGCCATAATAGCATTTATTATTGCTAGCATTTCCTTTTGATTGATGTGTAGGTGCTTCTCTTTTTGTGACCATTTGCCCTGAATGCACCGATCTGTCATGTGCTCCCCCCAGGTGTAGTCTGAGGTGTCTGTTGTGATGACTTGATTTGCTTGAGGCTTGCAGAATGGGAGACCTATGTTTCTTTGGCATGCTTGAGCCCACCACAGAAATTCCTTTTGAAGACATGGAATCAGTATTATGATTGCTTCCAAACTGTGGCTGTGTTGAGACCATAAGTTTTTTAGGTACCATTGAAGTTTCCTCATATGCAACTTTGCACATGGGATTAGTAGGATGCAAGATGCCATGAATCCCAGAGCCTGCAGGATTTTCCTTGCAGTCAGCCTGGTGAAGGTTGCCAGTTTTCTGAAGTATTGAGTTAATTGCCCTTGTTTCTCTGGCGTGAGGTAGGCCATCTGGGTGTTTGTATGCAAGCTGGCACCCAGGAAAATTATTGTTTGAGAGGGTATTAGTCTTGACTTCTTTTTGTTGACTGTGTATCCCAGAGATTTCAACAACATTATTACAAACGCCAGGTGTTTCAGAAGAGTGTGTTTGCTGTCCGCTTGGATCAGGCAGTCGTCCAGATATGGGTATATTTGTATCCCTTGAAGTCTGCAGAAGGCCATTACTGATGCCAGGCATTTCGTGAACACTCTGGGCACAGTAGATAAGCCAAAGGGCAATGCAGAGAATTGATAATGGGATGAACCTGCAAGAAATCTGAGGCATCTTCTGCAATCTTGTCTGATTGGGACATGCAGGTATGCCTCCTTGAGGTCCAGTGTCACCAGCCAAGACTTCTTGCCCAGCATGGGAAGAAGCTGCTGTAATGTGAGCATCTTGAACTTTGGTACGAGTAAGTATGTGTTTAGGATGGATATGTCCAAAATAGGTCTCCAATTTTTGCCCTTCCTTGGTACCAGGAATAGTCTGGAATAAAAACCTTGACCCTGTTCTTGAGCAGGTACCTCTTGAATAGCTTTCATGTCCATGAGATCTGAAATCTGTTTTTGTGCCTCTGCCCTTTGATTGTGTGGCAGGTTTGGCATGCCTCTCATTTTTGGAAGGGTGTGAAAGTGGAATCTGTAGCCTCTGTCTATAATGTCCAGGATCCATTTGTCTTTTGTGACAATATGCCAATTTTTCAAAAATAATGCCAGTTTTCCACCTAAAGGTGCTGCCATTTGAGCCTTGCTTGGCATGCAAAGGGGAAAGTCATTGGGTCTGTTTTCTGAATGGCTGTGAACTATCCTCACCCCCTCTTGGTGTAGGTGTTTGCCATTGTCTGCCTCTAAATGATCCTTGAGATTGCCCTCTACCTCTCGGGCACCTGTATCTACCTCTTTGAGGTCTGTCCGTGGCTGGAAAGGACCAATTTTTTGAAGGCCAATTTCTACTGAAATGTGGCAGTTGTACCTGTAGGAAATCTTTCACTGTTTGCATTGATTTTGCCTTTTCCTCCATTTTCTTTAATACCTCCTCAGCTTTAACACCAAACAATACATCCTTTTGAAGAGGTGCATCTAGTAATTTAGCTTTGACATGATCTGGTAAGGTTTGCTCTTTGAGCCAAGCATGTCTACGTATGACTGATCCTGTAACAGCAGCTCTACAAGAGGCCTCTAAAGCATCAAAACCACATTGCAAGGTATGTTTACCCACTTGCTCTGCACTATGCAACAAATCCTGCAACTCCTTCAAGTCTGGTTGTTCAGGTTGTGACATTTTGCTTTTCAACTGAGATAACAAAAACTGTTGATACTTTAACATATGGAACTGACAGTTTAATGCCCTCATGGTTAAAGTGGCCGAGGTGTATACCTTTTCCCCCACCTTTCTAAAGCTCTGGAGTCTGTCTCTGAAGGTAATGGATTTTTGGCAGTGGAGGCCTTAATTCCCTTGGGACCCTGTGAAATAGTTTCTGGGTCAGCCGCATGGCTTTTGTATAGGAATTGGTGTGAATCAGGAACCCGGTAATACCTGTCAGGCTTGACTGGAGCTGGAGGTAAAGAATCTGGGTTAAGGCTGGCCTCTGAATACACATCATCTAATATGTCTAAGACAGGAGGTATAGCCAGAGGCCTGTGCTGAGGGAGCAAGAGGAAATCGCTGAGCCTTTTCTTGGAGTCTGAGTACTCTTGTCCTTCCCAGTGGAAGTGTTCCCTTAAGGTATGCAAGGTTTCCCCAAAAGAGTAATCCTCAGGGGGAGAAACAGAGGAAATGGACTCCTCTGCCTCAGAATCTTCGAAAGGGGAGTAAGAATGTTCCTGGTCCTCAGAATGCTCTGAAGTAATGGAGGCCTGGTCCGAGGAAAGGTATTCTTCCTCCACTCTGGGCCTTTTGTCCGGGAGGGTTGAGAACCCCTGATAAGAGTAATCAAATCCTCAGCCATTTTGAGCATCTGCTTTTTAGGCATGGGGCCCTGAGTGGGGCCTTGTGGAGCTTGTCTTTTAGAATGCATGGCTGCTTTAGATTTAGTGTAAGCCTTAATGGAAAAAGAAGAAGAAGGCCTGAAGGCACCTTGAGAGGTGGCAGGCCTGTCTGAACTCTGAGTTTCCCCGCCAAGAGTGACTTCGTTATCTGTAGTCGGGGTGTGGGCCGAAGAACCTGTGACCTCGGGCACAGAAGACACTGCTAATGAAGTGTCTTCAGTAGTAAGGGGCTACGTAGGTGCCTCGCTGAGAACCGGATCACATGTAGTAGGCTTTAGCGTGGTGTCGGTAGAAGTCACGGACCTCATATGTCGGTCCTTATCTTTACGTCGTTTACTCAAAATTGGAGTCAGAGTATCCGACGACATGTTGTAATTAAACTTTTTGCCAAAATAGTGTTGGGCGAACTCCGCCCAATGCTTAATAGTGCGTCTGTTGAATGTAGCACAAAAACGACAGGCCGAGACATCATGGTCTGGGCCTAAGCAAGGTATACAGAGGGAATGGAAATCCTTATGCGGTATTTGCTTCCCACATGAAATGCAATTATTAACTTTGTCTGACATCGGTCTGAGGCAAGAAAAGTTTCCCCAAAGGGGTACTTAGCTTTATAGAAGTCTTTGGTTGAGAAATATTCGTAATCTCAGGAGCTGGCCAACCGGCACTTGCGAATTGCTTCTGCTTCGGGCACTGCGCGGCAAGAAAGACTGTAGAAAATGGCGTCGGCTGGTTCTTTTATACCCCTGTCGCACTGACGTCAGGGAAGAAGCGATGACAACCGACGCCGGACCTAGACTTTGGAATTTGGCCGACCAAAGACCCACCTGACGGCAGGAGAACCCATCTGTTATGACTGCAGCTGTATGCACGATGAACATCCCATCCTAGTGGAAATCAAATTATGTGTGGTGTTCTGTATACTAGCTCCAAGGACTTTTCAGAGACCCATAGGGGACACAATGTAGGTGTCACAGGGCTCAATCTCAAGAATACTCCATCATTTTCTCAATGCAATGCTGCAACATGTAGGGGGAGCATATCTGGTTTCCATACACCCCAGAGGAGAGAGCTACCACCATCCAAAATTTATATGCCATAGCACATTTTCTGAGGTTCTGGGGGAGATAGACTTCACATGAATTTAAATAAAACCCCAAATTGTGAACAGGGAAGGACAGAAAGGCTACTACTCTGTCAACTGTCAGGTGGTCTGAATTGCATAAGGTATCGTCTATAATATGTGTGCAGGTGACTTCTTCCATGACTCACATATGGCACACCTGTGTCCTGTATCTAAGATTTTCTAGGGGTAACTTCCCACAATGACATCTAGTGGGGGGTGCAGGATATGCACCTAAACCTAGTTTCATGACTTCAATGAGAAACCCACACAACCCCACTGATCAAGGCTACACAATAAACACACTCAGACTAGAAATATCATAGAACATGTTTTTGGCCTGCTGAAGTCACATTTCTGATGTCTAAATATATCTGGAGGTGCTGTGCAGTATTACCCAACCCACCCGCCAAATTATTAACAGTTTGTGCCACATTACATAACGTTATTAGCAGTAAACAGTTACAGGTGGGAGAACAAAGACCAGGACCACAGTTCCCAGCACCACAGTTCCCATCACCACAGTTCCTAGCACCACAGTTCCCAGCACCACAGGCAGGGCCATCAGACATAGATGAAGTAGAGCTTGGGATGATCATGGCAGCTGGAGGAATGCACAATACACTATAGCCCTGGCTAAGAGGCAGTGGATAGCTTATACCCTCACTGTCTAAGTGAACAACAAAATCAGCTAAGCATATACAAACAGTAACAGTGATGCATGTGCAGTTACCAGCCTTTTCTTATCCATGCACTTGCTGTTTATTGTGAGAATCAGACATAGGTAACCCCAGACTACAAAATGTTATCAGTAGCATTAAGTGAGGTAAGTAACAAACCTGAAATGAAGAGATAATGTTTACCCCTATATGTATGTGCTGTACTTCAGTAAAATAAAATGTTGATTAACTATACAGGAATGTCAGCAGTAACCTATGTGACTGATATCTGCAACACAGATAAAAAACAACGCAAATCTATTAAAAGGTCTATAATGTCTTTTTCAAGAATGTGTATACAACCTGTGCATCAAGCCAAAGCAGGCCCATGTCAAACAAACCCTTAGGGTTTAGGTAAATTTCACCATCATCAGTATAGGTAGATAATTAAGCATACTTTTATAACCCTTATAATTAGATAAGAAAACATTAGTAGTTAAAACACAAATGGGTATATCCAGTCCAACAGAGGGAACAAAAAAGGTATTGCACAAAAACATATGCTTGGCCTGCTAACTATTGTACATCAGGGTGGGGGGTTTCAAGAGGGCATGCCTGACAAAAAAGAAGCATTTGTATATGAGAATTAAGGTTAACAGCAACTATGCACTATCAGGGCCAGTATTGTGTGTGTGTGTGTGTGTGTGTGTGTGTGTGTGTGTGTGTGTGTGTGTGTGATGACATGAACAACATGAGGTGTACTGCATGTGACTCTGAAGGAACACAGTGCCAAAGCATTTGTGCTAACACTATGCCCTGGCATCCTGGATAGATGTGAATCGTACATGGTACAGGGTTCAGTTCACTTTTGCTGCCCCTGAGCACATGAACTACCTCTGCCAGGAGTTGCAGTGTTAGTTCCATGATCCTGGCTAGAAGGTGGGATGCTACCTGAACATGAATGATGTCTGCTGGATGAACTCCCATCACAACTATGTCCATGACAACGATCATGTGGTCTGCCACTTCTGAGTATGGACACCACAATCACTGACAGAGCAGTGGAAGTAGTACAACTACAGGAGTGGGATCTGACATGGCCACAGCCACATTGGCTAACATCTGAAGATGTACTGGATCTTCAGCCTTGTAAATGCTGACTCTCCCCCATCCCCCAGCAGACATTCCATAACAAACACTGCATGGTCCAGTGTGTCATCTGTCCAAGGAGTTTCACACATGGTTCATGCAGTCTCGCATATCAAAATGCATGACCTGCAGTACTCTGAATATTTCTTCTGAGGCCCTGGTGTTACTTGTCTGTACCTTGACGATGGTCCCGCACATAAGTTGGGTGACACTTACTGACACACCAACATTAGGGGGAAGGCAATATGCATGCCTCCCTTGACCACCTCTATGTGGTACTTCACTCTCACAATGGCTAGGGGGAAAGTACAGCAACTCTCTGCAACTGGGGTAACCACACCACCCTGATCAACTGTGTAGTCCTCAATCTGTCCAATCTTAGATGGTTCTATGTTATCGGTATGTGTAGACATACTATGTCAATACTTTGGGGTGAGGATGTGAGAGCCACATCCTCCATGTCAGACACACCGTCTGCAACCCTAAGCTGTGCTTGTTCATCACCACTATGATCGTCAGAGGCTACTGATCTTCCAACATCAGGTGGTAGGAGCTCCACAGTGCTGGTGCCAGCCTCACTTGTGATTATACCAATAAAAACAGAAAAACAGGAGAAATACAAAAATAAATGATCAGAAATATACTGCCTCAACCAGAATAAAGCAACAATAGATGCAAATTCAAAGAAACAGTCTACTAAGTTATATATCATCTATAATGTGTGTGTCTAGGGACAGCTGGCATTGAGGTTCAGTCACCACCTGCATGTGGTATGAGCATACCTTATATTTCTTACACACTCACACACACACACACACACACAAATATATATATATATATATATATATATATATATATATATATATATACATATATATATTATAAATATATGTATATGCATAAATGGCATGCATGGAGCAGCACTAGTGGACACCTTATGCCTGTCTTCCCCCCCTGCCTCCTATCCATCACAGTACTGGATAACTCTTTTTGCTTCTGGATTCCATACAGTTGCCAAGAATGTCTCTGCCACAGTGAGTGATGGTTCAGTAGCAGGCCCACTGCTAGTAACTTTCTGTTCCCAAGCAACAGTTCTGGCTCTGCTCATAACATTCTTAATCATATCACTGGACCTTTGTCTGAAAGCCTTGTTGTCAAGGCCATGTTCACACACAGCATTCACTTCATTGACCACCTGCTGCTAGACATGGTCATAGAAGGGCTTGTCAGCTAAGCATTTCTCTAAGATGCGTGCCCCATGGACGGCCAGGACAACTATATCATTTTCAGCATCTGAGAGTTCAGGTTTTCATGGGATGGCTGGTTTAGGTGCCATATCCATGTAGTGAAAAAAATATATCATGCAACACAATAGAGGCTGAGTGTTTACAAGCTGATCTAACACTGGGCAGAAAAAGATATCATTATACAGACATCTTATATAAAAACGTTAATAATTAAATATCAGAATTCGAACATCTAAGCAATACCAGTAAAATCCCTCATATCCCTGTACCAATGGTAGTAGCACACCTTCAGAATGGAAAAAGTGATGCTAAGGATATAGAACAGCATTAGAAATGAACAATTTCTTAAATGTCACCTTAATCTATGTAAACCTTCTCAACATACTGTGGAAAGTTTTCAGAAACACATGAAACAATAGTTGATGATCATTGCAATAGCAACTGTTATACCTTCATTACAAATACAGGTGTACAAAGTGTAAACGGAACTCATTTAGTGAAGAAAAGCATACTAAAATGATACTTATATCAGTACTTGTAGAGAACATAACATACTTTGACAGAATTTGTAAAACAGTTCTTCCAAAAGAATATAAATGCAGAAAGTCCAATCAGCAACAGCAGATTTAGTTTTGAAGCACTTGCGGAATCCATGCCATCTTCCCTAGTACAGTGGAAGTTCTATAGCCCCAAGTTCTGCTTATATTGTGTAGATTAACCCCTCTGAACATGTGGAATATGTAAATCAGGTCTCAGCTTATTATAATTCCTGAATCACTCAATCTGTGTGAGGTGTTAGGCATTTAAAAATGGTGTTAGGACCTACACAATGCCTTGCACACACCCTAGCAGTACAAGATTGAGTATTCTGAACTGTGGTTAGCTAATGTCTTGCAAATATGACTCATTGGTAGTCATACACATCTGATTAAGTCTTTAGCACTCATGCTAATGAAAGTACACTTACAGTGGTTGTGTCAGACAGAAAAGGCTTACTGTCAAAGGTTTATTTTGCATTTACTAACATAGGAGCTAAACTTTATAGCCACTTTACTGAAATATTCTTAGATGAAAATGTACTTCTGTGTAAAAAGTGTATGTAAGTCATATCAAGTATATACAACATACACAAACAGACAAAAAAAGTCAAATTCATTGCATTGGGCAGTGAAGTGGTTCAGAGGTTAGTGTTATCACCTCATAGCAAGAAGTTCTCCAGTTTAATTCTCTGCTAGGGTGCCTGCTGTGTGGAGTCTGTATATCCTCCCTGTGTTCACATGGGTTTCCTCTAGGTGCTTCAGTTTCCTTCCACAGTTCAAAAGACATGCGTCTGGAGCATTTCTCCCTGGGTTTCCACTGAAAATGGGCACTGTCTCAGTCGGACTTTCCTGGTAAACAAATGTAAAATAAATAAAATAAAAATGTAATACAGTCATGTTACAAATGTATGAAAACTGACTAATTTTCAGTGAACAAAGAGAATAACCCTCTTGTCTTGCAGACATTCATTTATATTCAGACTCTTTACTATCAAAGCTTTAGGAAAAATCATCTTAAGCAATACTTCTACCGTGAAAGGAAAAATGGCACATGAGATAACATGGGTATAATGTTCTCTAAATGTAAATATTTAAAAGTACAAAGCTGAATGCATGTGCTCTACTTTCTCTACCTCAGTATCTCATTGATGATGTGGCAAACACTGTTAATCATGTCAATGTTTTATAGTAATGCCAGGGTTTCATGGTCTGAATCTACAGAGAGGGCGAACTTTGTGTGAAAGTAAGGATCCTTAATGTCAATATTTTATAGTATAAGACCACAAGGTTGAGAAATCATCATACTGATTCATGTTGTTGGTTTATCTTATTTATTTATTTTTGGCTTCATTCTTTGCTCGACACTTGGTATTGTGCATTGCTGACTGTCGGCAGTGAACATCACTGAAAGGCAGTCAATTTCCCGGGTCTATATTATTACATCGATGATTGCAATATGTGAATACCATTTGGATGACACCAAATGTTCGAATATTGCAAACACCGCAAGTGTGAATGGAAATCACTGTAGGGAATTCTTCCCTTTACTTCAATGTAGTGCGATCTATATTTAAGTAGCAGAAGTGTGGGGGGTGCAGGGGGCTTGCCCCCCTGCATAAAACACTTAATGACAATTTTCCTGTTTTTGTTTTTCTTTTTAGGATTTGAAATTTTCAAACTTTGAACATATGGTGTTGACCATATGGTATTTGGAGTTTGAAACTTTCGATCTGATAATATAGACCCAATTTCCCAAGGCAAAAACTCAGAAATATATTTCAAATGTGCAAAGAGTTAGCTGCTAGTCGTAAACATGAGAGTGACAGTAGTGTGCTTTAGTCAGCACTCTCTACAGCACTGAGTGCAGAAAAAATACTTGCCACTTAACTTTTTCCATGGCTCAGTGTGTTAATACAGCATACTGTTTACTTTGTAATAAAATCTTCTGCAGACTACAGTGCACATGCAAATCTACTGTAGAACTGTTTTACTCCCTCTAATACATCATCAGAAAATGAGGCTGGATGACATGGAATCAGGAAGTAATATGACAGTTGTTCAGCATACAGTAAACAGAAACAACAGTTTATTAAACTTAATAAATATAGGTCCACTAATGTATATAAAGTAAAACCAATACATTTTAGAACAAGAAAGCCCAATTTACAAGACAATGGCATAATTATGACAAAAATGCTTGAGTTTAATATTTTTGGCATAGTTGAGATGTCTCTTATTTTGTTTGTGGATGGGCCTAGCACTATCATGAGCTCCTTATAGAATCTAATAGAGTAAACGATTGCTTAATGCACAGTAGGATTTTTGTGCTTTTCAGGTTACCATAACTGACTTACTCACCTTGAGTCTGGCTTGATTCAGTTTTAATCCCAGATGTTTTGCTATTCTTCACTGCCATGGCTGCTATATTACAGTGTCTCTGTAGACATGCTTTATTACTATAAGTGGGAGGTCTGTGCATGTGTTATATGCATGAGATTATGGCATTGATGAACTTATGACTTCTTCAGATGCTGGTGAGACTTTTGTAGATGTTTTTATCAGATGCTCTGCATATATACTTATAATAGTGTGTGCATGAATGTGTGTGGGTGTTTCCCATGGGAGCTACTGCTAATAATTTAGTTTTAATATTCTTAATATACTTAGACTCTTCCAGATGTTTAATGTCATGTTAAAAAGGAGATTAGTTTCTACAAGTATGAGGCAGTTCATTTACTGCTAGAGAAAACTGTCATCTGTGGATTATTTTAAAGTTATCTCATACAGTGCCTCCAAGGCTAATGTAAAGTAATAACCTTCCTATGTAAAAACCTAACTCAGTAAAATGTGTTCTGATACTCAAAAGCTACTAGTTTTACCTTCAAAATGACCAATAAATTGGTAAGTTTTGTAATAAATTCTATTTTCAAACAAAAAGTCTCCCCTGAAAAGACTGAATGAGTGGAACTAACCCAATCAAGAAAGAAAGAATGAATTAATACATAAATAAATAAATAAAATATATTCTGCTCTATCTGTTTACAACTGCTTTGTTGGACAATTTTAGTGTCTGCATTATATGGCTCATTTGAATGTGCACTGATAAAGAAGATGCACTTTGAGGTTTTATTATGTTTAAATTATGCAGTGATAGGTCATTATTAAACCAAAATGTGCAGTCTTATTGGACAGACTAGTCAATGTGCATATTTTAAATCTGGCATTATCTACAGAAAGGATTTTAGTAGCCCTACTATAAATATTACTACAATTACTGGCTTGGCAAATAGCTGCATGGCTACCAAACTGACTTGGGTAACAGTCTTTAATGAGTTCCATTTAATGACATATAGTGTATTAATAAAAATATCTTCATGAAAAATAGTATGTTTTCTTACCAAGCTGTATTAATGAGTTTTGGTGCTGTTGCTTTGTACCAAATGGTGTAGATTGGTAAGTGATCACTTAGGATGTCTGACAGAATTCCATGGGATGATATTTTATATGGAAAGGATGCTAGTATTCAATCGAGGGTTGATTGTCTGATTGTGGCTTTGTACACAAGTACGGGATAAGCTAAAGGGAGCATGTTTAAACTGGCCTAGTCTTGGATTGCATGAATTGGTCACACAAGTGCAATACCTCTCCAACCACTTAGCACAGGAAAAAAATGATTTACAGGAAAAATTGGTTAAAGCACAGATTCAGATGTGTACAGCCTTCGGGCAGTGTGGACAGGGAGGAAGAGGACAGGAAAGAAGGAGAGGTGGATGCTAAGGGGCTGGAAACCAAAACAGACAAAACTGGCAGGAAAATCAATCGGCCCCACCCCAAAGCTATAATAATCAGACGGAGTGTTTCAATTGTGGCCAAGTAGGCCATTGGAGAAATAAATGTCCGTATCTGGCTGAGCAACCTGCCCCACCCACTGATACGTCACCTCAGTGGAATTCTAATTGAACTCCATATAATTGGCAGCCATCACAATGAGGGTTCTCTGAACAAAGACAACAGAAGTTGTGCCCTTTCATCCCTGTGGCTCAAGATGGACCACGTGTTATGTTACTTGTCAAAAATAAACCATACCCATTTTTGATTGACACTAGAGCAACCAAATCTATGTTAGCTGACGAAGCAGCAATAAATGTCCCCCTCTCCAACAACATAACTAGAGAGATAGGTGTCTCTGGCATTCCTATTAAATAAACCAAGAAATAGGTGGTGCAATAGTGCTCTTAAACAACAAATAAACAAAAAAAAAATAAAGCACTATTGTTGCGAGTCCCAAAACACTCTTTTATTATTACAAAAATTAAGCGCTTTCGTCAATCCACTTTGACTTCATCAGAATTAACTTAAACAACAATTAAAACCATTTTTTATACAATCAACTTGCCAATGATTGGTTAACCTATTACCAATGGTAAACAAGTTTTTTTTAAAAACAATCAGTATTTAAAAGAATACCAAATAATTTTCTAGTAAAAAAAGGAAAAAAGAAAAATATTTTTCTAAAAATAATGTTATTTCGAACACATTTCCAAATCCAAAAGGACACATTTATATATATATGTCCTCCTTTCATTACAGTGGACTACTTTGAAAAGTTTTTTTGTTTTAAACACAAGCATACTTGCTGCAAGGCGCATTTAAATATGCTCTGCTTTTTCCTTGAGAACAGGCAATAAACTTAAATAATCATTTAAACCAGGGGGGAAATTTGCTGCTAACCTCAATTGCCACAGAAGTTATTTTTTATGTAAAGCATTCTGTCAATCCCCACCCCTGGCTTCTATGTCTATTAAATCAAGAATAGCAAATTTAAAACCTGTATAGCCATCACATTGGGTACTGTGTTTATACAGAGCATTAGTATCCCTTTTGTTCTTTACATCATACAGATGCTCGTATATTCTGGTCTTTAATAACCTTTCAGTTTTCCCAATGTAATAGGAAGTACAGGTATTGCACCTAGCAATATATATCAACTTGCCAGAATAGCAATTGCCTCTTTTTAAGTAAACCACACTTTTATTTTTGTTGCCCAAACAAATCATGTTTTCTTGTAGAATGTAGGAACAATAACTACATCTACCACAGGATCTAATACCATTTCTTGTTTCACTATTGGTTAGGTTGTAATGTTTACTTTCTAGGGTTCTTTTTATGTTAGGGCCAATTTTCGTAGTAAAAATAGGTTTTTCTCCCACCACTTGATATATATCATCAACTTTAAAGATGTTCCAGTTCCTGTATATTACTTCCTTTACTTGTTGATATAAAGGACTATACTGCACTGTACAAGTTTGTTCAAAATTTGTGTCCCTCACAGTTTTAAAGTTTTCCTCAGAATCCACAGTTTTTCTCAGTCCCTTGCCCAAAAGGGGGGTATATTTTTTACCCCATTCTTTTAAGACTTCTTTGAGTGTACTATCTACTAAATCTAAGGGGTAGCCTCTATCTAAAAACATGTCTTTCAGGTAATCAAATTCACCCAGGACATCTTCCTTTAGAGAAGTCATTCTAGCTATTCTAATAGCCTGTCCTCTGATAATACTCCTCTCCTCTCCTCTGCGACACCTGGTGACAACTATCAAAGTGCAAATAATTATTACAAAAGTTTTTTTTTACGATAAATCCTGGATATAAATTTTTCCTGGCCTTTTATGATTTTAGTGTCCAAAAAACTGATCTCTTGAAAATGAAATTGAAAGGTGAACTTCAAAAATTCAGTGGTATTGTTAAGGTATTGGATGAACAAAGGGATGCTCTCCACAGTTCCCTTCCAAAGAATAAAAATGTCATCCAAAAACCTACAATAAAAAGTTATGTTAGCAAAAAATTTGCTTTTAAATACATGTTCTCCTTCCCATCCTAGCAGTACCAGGTTAGCATAGATTGGGGCGCATGCTGCCCCCATCGCAACACCCCTAACCTGTTGAAAATATTCACCCTCAAAAAAGATGTAGTTGTTTTCCAAAATAAGTCCCATTATTTCACATATTAAGCGAACCTCATCACAATGTAATTTAGATGTACTAAATAAAGTCTCCTCAAAATAGGTTAAACCTTCTTGTTTGGGAATATGGGAAAACAGGTGTACTACATCAATAGTCAAAAGATAACCCTCTGCACACCACAAATCATTCTTTAATTGTCCAAGAAAATCCCAAGAGTCCTTAATTAAATGTGGACATAACTCAACAACATGTTTAATCTTTCTATCCACATATACAGATAGGTTGTGAGTTTTTGATCCAGCAGCCGCTACAATGGGCCGAAAAGGGGGATTTTCTATACTTTTGTGTATTTTGGGTATGCTGAAAAAGACCGGAATTTTTGGGTGCATGTTCAATAAAAAGCCATATTCTGACCTCGTAATTCTCTGGTCCATTAGATATTCGTACAAAAAGCTATCAGTTCTCTGATAAGCAATGTTTATCTGATTCCTTCAACATGTAGAATAATTTACACCATTAAATAAAATGGTCTGCATAACATTAGTGTAGTCGTCACTATTATATAGGACAATACCACCCCCTTTATCGGGTACCATCACCCGTATACTCCTGTCATCCCTTAAGTTCTGTAATAAATTTCTCTCATTAGAGTTAAGGTTATAAAAAATTCTCTTTTGCTTACCCCAAATTTTATAGATATCATCCTTAATAACCTTTTCAAATGCACTAATAAGGGGATGCAGTGGGGGTTAAAAATACTACTTTTTTTCAGACCTACTGTTGATTGATGTTTGTCACCTTTTCCATTTTTTTCATATCATCATCTTCTTTCGGCTGTTCCCATTAAGGGTCGCCACAGCGGATTACCTGTTTCCATTTCTTCCTGTCCTCTGCATCATGCTCTGTCACACCAACCACCTGCATGTCCTCTCTCACCACATCCATAAACCTTATCTTAGACCTTCCTCTTTTCCTGTTACCTGGTAGCTTCATCCTTAGCATCTTTTTCCCAATATACTCAGCATCCCTCCTCAGCACATGTCCAAACCAATGTAATCATGCCTCTCTGGCTTTGTCTCCAAACCTTCCAACCTGGGCTGACCCTCTAATATACTGATTCCTAATCCTGTCCACCCTTGTCACACCCAGTGCAAATCTTAATATCTTTAATTCTGCCACATCCAGCTCAAACTCCTGCCTTTTTGTCAATGCCACTGTCTCCAACCCATATAACATAGCTGGTCTCACTACCCTCTTGTAGACCTTCCCTTTCACTCTTACAGGTACTCGTCTGTCACAAATCACTCCTGACACTCTTCTTCACCCACTCCATCCTGCCTGTACTCTCTTCTTCACCTCTCTTCCACACTCACCATTACTCTGAACTATTGATCCCAAGTATTTAAATCCATCCACCTTCGCCACCTCTACTCCCTGCATCCTCACCATTCCTCTATCCTCCCTCTCATTCACATGTATATATTCTGTCTTAGTCCTGCTTACCTTCATTCCTCTTCTCTCTAGAGCATACCTACATCTCTCCAGGGTCTCCTCTACCTGTTCCCTACTCTTACTACAGATTACAATGTCATCTGCAAACATCATAGTCCACAGGGACTCCTGTCTGATCTCGTCTGTCAACCTGTCCATCACCATTGCAAATAAGAAAGGGCTCAGAGCTGATCCTTGATGTTACCCCACCTCAACCTTAAACGCATCCATCACTCCCATCACAGACCTCACCGCTGTCACACTACCCTTGTACATATCCTGTACCACTCTTACATACTTTTATGACACTCCTGACTTCCTCATACAATACCACAACTCCTCTCTATGCACCCTGTCATATGCTTTCTCTAAGTCTACAAAAACACAATGCAACTCCTTCCGACATTCTCTGTACTTCTCCACCAATACTCTCAGAGCAAAGATCGCATCTGTAGTGCTCTTTCCTGGCATGAAACCATACTGCTGATCACTAATCATCATGTCCCTTCTTAACCTTGCTTCCACTACTCTTTCCTATAACTTCATGCTGTGACTGATCAGTTTAATCCCTCTGTAGTTACTACAGCTCTGCACATCACCCTTATTCTTAAAAATCGGTACCAAAACACTTTTTCTCCATTCCTCAGGCATCCTCTCACTTTCCAAGATTTCATTAAACAATCTGGTTAAAAACTCCACTGCCATTTCACCTAAACACCTCCATGCTTCCACAGGTTTTTCATATATAAGCTTTAAATTCAGTTTTCTAAAATAACGTTGCAGATCTACTCGAGTATCAGCTATATCAGGAATTTTGGTAGGTACAAATTTAAAACCCTTTGAAAAAAGGGAAAAATGTTCTGGTAACATTTCCTTATCTGTATAGTTGTAAATGTGAAACCCATTCAAGGTGTGTTGTATATTGTTCAAGGAGAAGTTTAAATTAGGTTCTACTACCACCTGGGTGAATCCCTCTGTTTTTGCACTACCTTGCTGTATGTGTAGAAATTTGCTTGTTTGCGATTTGCTATTCTTTTGGAGCGTCTTGGTAAGGGAAAATCCTGATAACCTAAATGTTGTTCTATTTCTTCCTCAGTGAACTGTTCTCCCTCATCTATAACTTCAAAGTCTGTAGGTTCTGAAACAAACTCGCTATCTACCACTTCATTATAGTGGTCATTATTCCCTTTATCATGGGAAATTAATCTCTCTGTGGGATACACCTTTCCATATTTATACTGTTTCACATCTCTATCTAGCTTCTTGGCCTTTTTATTAAACACATCATCACATTTCTTATCTACCCTATTTAATATTTTATTGTATAATCCCTGGTACTGTTAAAACAACAAATCAGTAATAATCATTTGATTAAGTGGGTCAACCTCCTTTTGCAACTTTACTTCCATTTGTTCATAAAGTAATACACTTCTAGCAAGTAGTTCAAGTCCCCACTTGTCAAACATAGTTGTAAATTCACAAACATTTTCTTTGTTATAATGTATTCCAAATGGAAATTTAAAAATTCTAAGTCCCTGTGGCACAATTTTTTTATAAATGCATTCATTCAAGTAACATATTTCTATCTGACACATTTTATATTTAAAAAGTCTTTTTTCAAAGGTGTAGATCATGTCCTTTAAAGATTTAGAACTATTAACAACATTTTCTTTTCCTTTATAAACAGTTTTGTTACCACCAGCTGCATTAGAAAAAGAATAATGTTTTTTGATTATATCTCCGTATTGTCCATTAGGCTTGTCAAGAACAATATTGAATCTGTCCCTGTTAAGGTTCAGACAAGAAGCCGGTAAACATTGCCAGTTTTTTATTAACAATTCTGTCTCTATCTTTAGAATGAGAACTTCTCTCAAGGTACACATTTGCGTGTGTATTGTTTTCATTAGAAAAAGTCATACCTTTATTAGTTGTGGCGTTACACCGCTTGTTACATACTACCTCGTTCCCGCTAGTTTCGGCGTCAGAATCTATATCTGCGTCCATTAACACCACACAGTTAGATCTGTTGATCGTTTTCATAGAAAAAGAAGCTGAAACGCTTCCACCATCAGAGGGTTGAATTAAACCAGCCGAGGAGGTGTGTTCCGGCTCAGCATGATGGACTTGTGCAACCGCAATATGCTCCCTACGTCTCTTAAGGTGGAACATCGGAGATTCTGAAATAGAGCCATTGTTAGGCTTATAAGGTTTTTGTTGGTCATCCTTAAAAGGCCGGTACATGGAGAGGAACAATGGTTCGTAGAATGAGGCTGGGAAAGCATTTCAATGAGCCGAATAAGCTCTCCTTTGAGTTCAGCTACATCTCTTTTCACCAAAAGAATTTCAGCATTCTGCCCAGAGTCCAAAATTGGTGAAAGATTAATGGAGGTTTTGGACTCCATAACAACCAGCACCACTGATTACACTGATAAACCAGTAAATAGGTGGTGCAATAGTGCTCTTAAACAGCAAATAAACCAAAAAAATAAAGCACTATTGTTGCGAGTCCCAAAACACTCTTTTATTATTACAAAAATGAAGCGCTTTCATCAATCCACTTTGACTTCATCAGAATTAACTTAAACAACAATTAAAACCATTTTTTATACAATCAACTTGCCAATGATTGGTTCACCTATTAACAATGGTAAACAAGCTTTTAAAAACAATCAATATTTAAAAGAATACCAAATAATTTTCTAGTAAAAAAAGGAAAAAAGAAAAATATTTTTCTAAAAATAATGTTATTTTGAACACATTTCCAAATCCAAAAGGACACATTTATATATATATGTTCTCCTTTCATTACAGTGGGCTACTTTGAAAAGTTTTTTTGTTTTAAACACAAGCATACTTGCTGCAAGGCACATTTAAATATGCTCTGCTTTTTCCTCGAGAACAGGCAATAAACTTAAATAATCATTTAAACCAGGGGGGAAATTTGCTGCTAACCTCAACTGCCACAGAAGTTCTTTTTTATGTAAAGCATTCTGCCAATCCCCACCCCTGACTTCTATGTCTATTAAATCAAGAATAGCAAATTTAAAACCTGTATAGCCATCACATTGGGTACTGTGTTTATACAGAGCATTAGTATCCCTTTTGTTCTTTACATCATACAAATGCTTGTATATTCTGGTCTTTAATAACCTTTCAGTTTTCCCAATGTAATAGGAAGTACAGGTATTGCACCTAGCAATATATACCAACTTGCTAGAATAGCAATTGCCTCTTTTTAAGTAAACCACACTTTAATTTTTGTTGTCCAAACAAATCATGTTTTCTTGTAGAATGTAGGAACAATAACTACATCTACCACAGGGTCTACTACCATTTCTTGTTTCACTATTGGTTAGGTTGTAATGTTTACTTTCTAGGGTTCTTTTTATGTTAGGGCCAATTTTCATGGTAAAAATAGGTTTTTCTCCCACCACTTGATAAATATCATTATCAACTTTAAAGATGTTCCAGTTCCTGTATATTACTTCCTTTACTTGTTGATATAAAGAACTATACTGCACTATACAAGTTTGTTCAAAATTTGTGTACCTCACAATTTTAAAGTTTTCCTCCTATTCCTATTGAATATTCTGAAACCGTCCCAGTCCCAGTAACTTTGGGACCTTTACAAGACAATCATGCATTTTTAGTAGGACCCTCTGCACCACTGAATTTATTGGGAAGAGATTTGCTCTGTAAGATGGGAGCAATCATCTTCTGCACAGCTGACGGAGTATATTTACAAGTACCCTCAGATAAACAAGATAGTATTTTGGCTACTTTAGATGAAAATGTCACTCTGCAAACAATGTGTATGCAGTCTGACCTCAATAAAAATAAGTATCTAAATTCATTACCGTCTCATCTATAGACCACTCATGATAAGGATGTTGGGTTTCTGATTTCAGCCACTCCTGTAAAAATAACCTTAAAACCCGGAGCAAAGTTACCTCGGGTACCACAGTACTCTTTGACAGTAGTGGCTACATCTGGTATTACCCCTGTCAGTTCTGCCTTGGTACAATAAGGAATTATAGTACCTACAACAAGTTTATGTAATACTCCAATTCTACCGGTAAAGAAACCTGGTAAACAAGCTTATAGATTTGTGCAAGACTTGCGAGAAGTCAATAAAGCTGTCTTGCCTGTTTTTCCAATCGTATCAAACCCAGCTATGATTTTAAGCTGCATCTCACCTACAGCATGTTGTTTTACAGTTATAAATATCTCATCAGCTTTTTTCTCTATCCCAGTACATGCAGATAGTCAGTATTTGTTTGCATTCACTTATAAGGGCCAATAGTATACTTGGACCTGACTACCCCAAGGATATGTAAAATCTCCAACCCTATTCTCTAGAGAGATGCACAGACAACTGCAGGATTTACAGTTACCACCACGTTCAGTATTGGCCCAATATGTGGGCTCAGTGTCTGTTATTCTAAAAGTGTATTAATTCTGTTTTAAGCACTTGGGCTTCAGGCCAGTTATTTTACATTAAAAGGGTGTGGTCTGCACTCTTGTGGAAGGAGAGGCTGGACTCTGCCCTTCTAGCTGGGAATTTCTGGTTAAAGGCTTATAGTGCCTGCATATCTAAACTGCTTCTTACTGAAATTGGTACACCTTGTTTGCTGTAGCATAGACTAGATCCAGGCCTGCTGAATCTAGCTTTGTTTGTATAACTTGAGCACTAATCCAGGCATTCTTTAAAGTATTCAATTGTATTTATTACTGCTTGGTAGTAACTTGATTAAAGTGTAGCTATCATTCTAAGTCTTTTGGATTAAGCACTTGGGCTTCAGACCAGTTGTTTTACATTAGGAAGGTTTGTGGCCTGCACTGTTTTGGCAGGACAGGTAGCTTACATCCTTCTAAGTTGGGAACTGCTGATTGAGGGCTCAGTGTCTGTTATTCTAAAAGTGTATTAATTCTGGTTTAAGCACTTGGGCTTCAGGCCCGTTATTTTACATTAAAAGGGTTCGTGGTCTGCACTCTTGTGGGAGGAGAGGCTGGACTCTGCCCTTCTGAGCTGGAAATTTCTGGTTAAAGGCTTATAGTGCCTGCATATTTGAACTGCTTCTTACTGAAATTGGTACACATTGTTTGCTGTAGCATAGACTAGATCCAGGCCTGCTGAATCTAGCTTTGTTTGTATAACTTGAGCATTAATCCAGGCATTCTTTAAAGTATTCAATTGTATTTATTACTGCTTGGTAGTAACTTGATTAAAGTGTAGCTATCATTCTAAGTCTTTTGGATTAAGCACTTGGGCTTCAGACCAGTTGTTTTACATTAGGAAGGTTGGTGGCCTGCACTGTGATGGCAGGACAGGTAGCTTACATCCTTCTAAGTTGTGAACTGCTGATTGAGGGCTCAGTGTCTGTTATTCTAAAAGTGTATTAGTTCTGGTTTAAGCACTTGGGCTTCAGGCTAAGTTATTTTACATTAAGAAGGTTCATGGTCTGCACTCTTGTGGGAGGAGAGGCTGGACTCTGCCCTTCTGAGCTGGGAATTTCTGGTTAAAGGCGTATAGTGCCTGCATATTTGAACTGTTTCTTACTGAAATTGGTACACCTTGTTTGCTGTAGCATAGACTAGATCCAGGCCTGCTGAATCTAGCTTTATTTTTATGCTTGTTGTTTGTTTGCTTGTTATTTCCCTGAAACGCTAATTCCACCTAAAACGTGGCTTTTCAGTGCTTCTGTGGATCCCTAGTGATATCTGCATTGCTTACTGTACTTATTTCCTTCTTTCACTTGAAAGAAAGTTACTGTTTGTCATTTTTGCATTTAAGTTACCTGTAACACATTGCATTTAAGTTACCTGGCACTTGCTCACTAAAGCAATTATATAAGTCAGCACTAAAATATTAAAAGCACTACACCCTCACAAACTCTCCTTGAGTACCTCGTTCCCCATTGGCCCTTTTTTTCAATTATAAAGGAATTCCCAATACTATTCTAGCATGTCCAAAGGTCAGTTGTCAATCTCCTCTTTGGTCCAGCTGGTGAATCTGGGAATCTTGAGGCAATGTTACAACTGCCTCATGCACACAGACAACCCTCTCCTCCTCCCAACAAATTCCAACACATGTGAGAGATGCAACCATATAGCCATACTGGAGGCTAAGCTCTCTCAACTCAGTACTGGCGAAACCAGTCAGGAGGAGAAGGAAACCACACTCACTACAATTCCAGTCTCACATAGACCTTCCAAGACAGCAAACCAAACACATAAACACACAAAAACATACTTGGAGGCTCTAAATAAAAATCTGCCTAAGCAGCAGAGACCTCCAAAGCAGACACCCAAGCAACCGCTACCCCAAAACAAAACACGTGCAACACATAGCTCACAAAGCCAGTGTGCCGAACAGTCACAGCCCTTAAGGCTAAACAACACATCTGATACACTTGTTATAGGTGACTCTATCGTCAGGCACACTGACATCCTGCTCACCAGGCTGAACAAGGAGAAGGTCACGGTGAGCTGCCTGTCGGGCGCTAGGATCCACCACATAACACAAGCACTCAGGTCACTCCAAGGCAAGTACAAATATGACTCAGTCATTGTCCATGCTGGTGTGAATGACCTGAGACTTATCTCCCTGGACTACATGAAAAGAGACATAGAGGAGCTCTCTGAGCATGTAGCCCAGGCCGGTATGACCCTAACTTTGAGTAGCATCTTACCCTCACCAAGAATGATGCCACAATATGAAGACAAGATGATCAATTTCAACAATTGGCTTAAGTATTGGTGTCATTCAAAGGGGATCCAATGCCTGTCAGCCTGGGATGACATGCTCGACAAGCCACGATGCTTCGCTAGGGATGGCTTGCACCTGTCACCCCTGGGCTTTCGGATATTGGCAAAGGCTCTTGCTACCCCCATAGTGCCTTTTTTAGGCAAGGCTGAAAAGACAAACCCACCTCCATAGGTATCACAAGGGATAAGAAACTAAGAGTAATGCTATTCAATGCCAGAAGTCTAAACCTCAAGATGCACACACTCGAAACTCTCCTTAGCATGGAGAACATCGATATCTGTGCAGTAACAGAAACCTGGTTCAAGGCTTCCGAGTGCACCCCAGCACTACCAGGTTATACCTCATACCATGCTTTTTGGCCCCAAAACTTGGACTGAACCACAAAAGGAGGGGGAGTATCAATATTCGTCAAGGATACCTACACCTCCAGGTTGGTGGCACAGCACGAAGCATCAGAGACTATCCACGTGCAACTAACAGTGGGTAAAACTGCCTTCCAGTTTATAGCCTGCTACAGACCACCCTCCCAAACCCAGGAACCCCACTCGGCCTTCCTGAGAACACTGGAAAATATGAAGGTCTCTCCAAACACCATTATATTGGGCGACTTCAACTACCCAAACATAGACTGGGAGCATTACTCTAGCTCCAATGCCCTAGCCCAAAGGTTCCTAGAATTAATAAACTCAAATGCTATGGAACAACTTGTTACCACTCCCACAAGAGGGGAAAACATACTGGACCTGATCATCACCAACATGGGGACTCTATGCTCCAGACCAGAAGTGTATCCCTCACTGGTAAGATCAGACCATAAACTAATCTCACTGGATATTCACATCCCGACTCCACCCCCTGCCCTGAAAACCACAGTGAAAAACTTCTCTAAAGCAAATTTCACACTCCTCAAAACCAAGGTGGAATCCTTCAAAGCCCCCGGGCCTGCAGAAAATACGGCCCAGACCACAGAATCCTTTATAAACGCATTCTATGAACACCTTCAGGAATGCATGGATCATGCAATCCCAAATAAAACCAAGACCCAATCCTCCAAAGGCAGACGTCCTGCCTGGTGGACCCCAGCCATAAACAAACTATACAATAGAAGGAGGAAGCTACTACATGATAGAGCAAAATACCAAAAAGGGAAGGCATCTCTGATCAGTATTAGCAAAAACTACGGGCACTCATAAAATCGTCTAAGGCCAGCTTCGAGAGAAAAATTGCACAGGACACTAAGGATAATCACAAGGCTTTCTTTAGTTATGTTAGGAACCTGGGTGGGAATTCCCAGATATGCTCAGAATTAGTCCAAAATGACAAAAAATACACCAAACCCACAGACATTGCCAACATCCTAGCTGACAGGTTCAGCACAAACCCCCCCCCCCACCAAAAGGACAAATATCTATCCCAGCAGAGTGCTGCCCCCCTGACATCTCAGATGCTCAGGTAAGAGCTGCCCTCTCCAAAGCAAAACACAGCATCAATGGGACCAGACGGTGTCCCGGGCTGTGTCCTACATGAACTCCAAGAAGAGCTAAACCCAAACATAAAACTACTGTTCAATCTCAGCCTTACTACAGGATATGTACCCAAAGAGTGGCATACAGCAACAGTGGTCCCTCTCCACAAAGGTGGTGCCTCAATGGATCCTGGAAACTATCGCCCCATAAGCCTGACTAGCTTGGTCTGCAAAGCTATGGAAAGGATCATCATGGACCTCATAAATAAAGATATTGGGGACCTACAGACACTGGATCCTACCCAGTTCGGCTTTGTTAAGGGCAGATCCTGCCTCTTAAACCTGGTTGATTTCTTTGAAACAGTCACCAAGGCCATTGACAAGGGGAAGGTGGTCCACACAGCCTACCTGGACCTCGCAAAAGCCTTCGATACAATACCCCACTCGGGCATTATAGATAAGCTCACCAGCTTAAATATAAACCCCTATATCACTAGATGGGTTGCAAACTGGCTCAAGGACAGAACCCACATGGTTAGAATTGCTGGAGCCATGTCAGACTCCAAACCAGTTACAAGTGGCATCCCACAAGGCTCAGTCCTGGGACCTCTCTTGTTCAGTATATATTTCTTGGAGGTACAGGCCAACACGGAAGGACTGTAGCTGACCAAGTTCACAGATGACTGCAAACTGGGCACCATAATCGACTCTCCAGCCGACACAATCATCCTCCAAAAGGGCCTCATAGAAACAGACAACTGGTGCCAGAGCCATGGCCTCAAGCTAAACGCCAACAAGTGTATAGTCATCCCCTTTGGCAAAAACAAAGTGCCCACAAATTACCACATAGGTGGTAATCCATTAAGTACAGAAGAAGTAATTAGGGACCTGGGTACCCAAGTTGATAGCAATCTCTCATTTGACAACCACGTGGCCAAAGTGGTTAGAAAAACATTTTATATAGCCCACCTAATCATGAAGGGATTCACATCTAGATCAGGGGAGTTCATCGTGCCTCTTTACTCATCCCTCATCAGGCCTATAATTGAGTACAATGCCCCTTTTGGGATGTACCTTACCAGACACCTGCAGCAACTGGCGATCTGTGCCTGACGTATAAAGCCATGTCCAACCCGGAAATAATGGACATGCTGCACCTCGGAAAATCCAAATCCCATCGAGCTACGCGCTCGAGAGTCTTGAACCTCAGCACTGAAATAAATAGGACATGCTGGAAGGACAGATTCATAACCCAGAGGCTCCCTTCACTCTGGAATAAAATCCCAGTCCAGGTTAGGCAGAGTCCCTCATTGACTCTCTTCAAGAGGAATCTTGATGAGTGGATGGGAGATCGTAGGTTTACCCCGGGTATCACTTCTGTGTCACTGTTAGACAGAGGCACAGTATACTAACCTTGAAAAAGGGCATAGCAAAATTAATTTAAAATGGGTGGTGAAAGCCAAACACACTCTGGCTAGGCTTATAAATGCCCTAGGGCAGATAGCCTAGTAGGAACCTATGAACCTATGTAGACGATATTCTTATAGCTTCACAAGATACCAAGTCTTGTATTGAGGACTCACTTTTAGTTTTAAAGTTTTTAGCTGAATGAGGTTTTAAGGTAAATAAATCTAAACTGCAGTTCTCTCAAGGAAAGGTACAATACCTGGGACACATAATTTCTATGGCTTCACGTCAAATACTTCCAAGTAGAATTACCTCCTTTCAGACTGCCCCCCGCCCTGTAACTCAGAGACAATTCAGGGGATTCCTCAGCCTAGCAGGTTATTGTAGACAGTGGGTGCCTAATTTTTCAGAAATTTTAGCCCCTTTGTTACAGCTTTTAAAAAAGGAGATCACAGACCCTCTGCCTTGGTCCCCTGAACATGAAAATGCCTTTCAGGCTATTAAAATGGCACTGATAAACCCACCTACTCTGGGGCTCTCTGATTATTCTAAACCCTTTGTTTTCTTAAGTTGTGAAAGAAATAAAACTTCCCTGGGTTTACTGGCGCAAGCGCGCACGGGAGGCTATCAACCTATAGCATATTACAGCACTCAGTTAGACCCTGTTGCTTCTGGCTATCCACCCTGTTTACGAGCAGTGGCAGCCGCTGCTGTTATGATTGATATGGTAGCACCATTGACATTATGACATGACACTATACTAGCAGTACCTCATGCGGTGCAAGCATTACTTTTAAAAACAAAAACTCAGTATCTTTCTAATGCTCGCCTCACTAAATATGAATTAAGTTTATTAAGTAATCCCGCTGTTCAAATCACACATTGCCCACCACTAAACCCTGTTTCATTGATTCCAACTAGTGATGAGGGCAAACCACATGACTGTGTGCTTGTAGTTAACACTGTTCTTTCTCCTAGGTTGGATTTGTAAGATGTTCCTTTGCTTAATCCTGATTTAGTTATTTTTGTAGATGGATCCTGTTTACAAAATAATATTGGTGAACTCCAGGCTGCATGGTCAGTCTGCTTGCCATCTGCAGTTTTACAAACTGGACAATTACCACCTGGCACTTCTGCACAAGCCACGGAATTAATAGCACTTTTGCATGCATGTAAAATGGCCAAAGACAGATCTGTTACTATTTATGCTAATTCACGTTACGGCCATGGTGTTGTTCATGATTTTGGTACCTTATGGAAGGAAAGGGGGTTTTGACATCCTCTGGGGCACCAATTAAAAAAGGTGCAACTGTTTTGATAGCTTTACAAAGTGAAGCATCGGAATCAGAAAGAAAAACATGACTGGCCCACAGTTGTTTCCAATGCTCAGATTAAATTTGGCAACATCCTGATGGCAGATTAATTTGCCCTACATCTATGTTAAATTCTCTTATAAAAGCATATCATTTGCCAGCTCATGTCGGGGTACAAGCATTAATCAAACAAATCCAGAAGGATTGGTTTGCCCCAGGACTTTCTGCTTCTGTGCAACATTTTCTGAGCATGTACTCTATTTGTTTACAGCATAACATTTCAAAGGGCACTCTGGCTCCCGCTCAACCGGTGCCAAAACTAATGGGACCATTTTGTGCTTTACAGTGGGACTTTATTGAACTCCCATCTTGTACTCGTTTTAAATATGTTTTGACTTTTGCTGATATTTTTTCGGGGGGGGGGTTAGAAATCTACCCGTGTGCTAAAAATTATGCTATTTCAGTTGCAAAAATATTGTGTTATGAATTGATACCTCGTTTTGGTGTTCCTTGTCAAATATACTCTGACAGTGGAATGCATTTTACTGCTAAGTTAGTTGAATCATTGTGTACAATGCTAGGCATTACTTTGAAATTTCATTGCCCGTATAGACCACAGGCATCAGGTATTATTGAACGCATGAATCAGACCTTAAAAACTAGGCTTGCTAAAGTCACTTCAGAAACAGGCTTAACTTAGGTGCAAGCCTTACCACTAGCCTTACCTTCTATGTGAGCACAACCGCATCCTACTAAGGGTCTTTCTCCACATGAAATTCTCATGGGTCGCCCTTTGCATATGCCCATGACACCACCACCACCCTTTTCTGAATATGATGCATTTGATAATGATATTCTTTTGTACTGCAAATCTCTTGTTTCCTTCCTACAGTTTCACCACCGACAAGTAGCATCTGCTCAACACCTTCCAGATCCTTTCCTGTCATCCACCCTACAACCAGGAGATTGGGTTTATGTTAAGTCCTTCTCTAGAAAAACAGTTCTCCAGCTGCACTGGAAAGGGCCCTTCCTGGTTCTTCTGACAATGTCATCTACTGTGCGACTGCAAAGATCTCCAACCTGGATCCACATTTCACACGTCAAAAAAGTTGTGCCATCTGAAGATCAACAACCTTTACCTTTTTCAACATAGATTCTCCTCCCTTTGCTACTCGTACTCGAAGTAGAACTGTTCCAGTACCTGATGATGCCTAAAATTTACCCTTTTGGAAAACTCCAAACTCCTGACACTACGCAGACTCAACAACCATTTCCACAAAAATATTGGACAGCCATTTTAGTGATCATTCTTGTTGTACTGTTATTTTTAATGTGGCCATTTTTATTTCCTGCTCCATCTATGCATCACACCAAGTCAGCTATTTGGCATCCACCTTTCAAAACCTACCAAGCTATAAAATTTGCCTATGTATCATCCCTCAATGTCTCTGACTGTTGGATTTGTACGGCTTTACCTACTGTTCATGGGGGATTGATGCTAAGTACAGTCCCTTTAGGGGCTCATGAAACCTGGACGAATCTGATCTATGACACTTCAAGTGTCACCTCAAAAGACAGAATAGCATTACATCTGTTTAACCGTCGAAATGGAACTTTGTGTTTTCAGAAATTTGGTAAAGTCAAGGTAGGATGGAGTTTTTGTAATGTGACAGTTCCCTACAGGTGTAATAATAACTCCTCCTACTGTAACACAACCTACAATTCATTTTGTGAACTGGTGCATAAAACATACGAAGAGGTAAGAAATAATTCCATTCTATACCAACAGCTGGGATTGATCGATAAGAAGGTGTTTCATTCTGAACAAGGCTATATAAATAGTAATATCACCACTAAGGTGGAAAATTGCTACTTTGTGTGTGGCAAAAGAGCCTATAAATGGCTACCAGGAAATTGGTCTGGTAGCTGTTTCTTAGGTTATTTAGTCCCAACCATCCGACATACATCTGCTTTACCTCAAGGAAAAATTCAGAATGTTCGAGAGGTCAAAAAGCCTGCCAATCCAGTAGGCCAAATTGACGCTTCATGGATTTATCATCATGACTTAGCTCATGTTGGAACCAAAGGACTATCTCATATGGACTTGGGTGATGACGTCATATTGTGGGCTGGTATAATTCCAGCATACGGAGCAGTAAAATCAATTTGGGAACTGAGAAAACTGTCTAAAATGCATGAAGTATTAAGCAATGCCACATTTTCTGCTTTAGAACTAGAGACTGATGAACTGACTGCCATGAGAGCTGTAGTCCTTCAAAACCGTATGGCTCTCGATTTCACCCTAGTGGCGAAAGGTGGAACTTGTGCTTTAATCCAGGAGGAGTGTTGTACATTTATACCTGACAGCATGAAATTGAAAGCCATCTCGAACTTATTCAGAGAGTCTCTGAACTGTCTAAGGCCAAGGAGGCCGATAACTCAATGTGGGCATGGTTAACCAACCTGTTGTCAGGTTGAGGAGGTGGACTATTGAAATTAATTTTATTAATTGCAGTATTAGTTTTTATTGCTTTTTATGTTGTGTTTTTAACCAAAGCATTGATTTTGAAATTAATGTCTTTTAAGACTACTAAAAAGGTGCCAAAGTTTTATATGCCTGCAGTTATGAATATGGAAAATGAAATCAAAATGTGTGACAATGTTGAAGGAACCAGACACATGGTTATGCTAGACTTAGGGCAAATGTATGATCGACTAAATGGCGATGCTTACACAGCATCAAATGGGGGATTGTAGAATATGAATAGCTAAAGTATGTGCTTAAGGAAATTGAGTATGTGACAATCTGTATGCATTGAGATGAACTTTGTACTGCAAACTCTGAGTAAACTGTGAATAGTGGAAAAGCACAGAAAAACAGGAGCTTGCTTGAAAGCAGGAAATGTGCCTTATATGGAAGTCTATCCGATTTTCTTTCTCTGCCTAGAGATGTAGTAATGTGAACTGCTTTAAGGCTACGGGTAAACCACTGATTGGTTAATTGTCTTTTGTACTAATTTAATTGGTCTAGTTTATATTTTTGTACAGTCAGCAGTATCACCAGTATATAAGCTTATGCATTCCTTTGTTCGGGGAGTCTTCCTGGTACTTTCCATGAGGCTCCCACACATGTGTAATAAATACCAATGAAAGAGAGGAAGAAGTGTCTTGTCTTCATTTAAGGTAAAATGTTAAATGCAACAATAGGGATTAATGGAAGAGGGAGTTTTACTTATGAATGACTTACAGATACTATTGGGAGGGGTCTGAGTAGGGGTGCATGAGGTGCAAAGCAGTATGGAAGGGAGAAAATCTGTTGGAAATGATGCTAAATGTAAGAGGAAAGTTGGAAAATAGGTGAACAGAAACAAAAATGCTTCTATGATAGTAGTAACATTGTTTGGGGAGGTATAATGAATGGGTGACATAGATGATAGGTGTATATGGAAAGTATAATGGTAGAGTAAGGGGGAGTGGGAGGGAATTGAGGGTAGGGTAGGGTTGCAAAGTGAAGCTGAGAGTAATGAGCTGAGTGCAGTGGGCTTCCCACCCTCAGGCCAATTATCACGGAAAGCAATCCATTTTATAGCGGATGCAGAATGATTATCAAGGAGATACAGAGAAGAACAGATAACTGGCCTACATGATGTAATCCAAGGGTCAAAAGAAATTACAGTGGCCAACTTAGTAAATGGTCCTTAGAGTGCAGTATATATTTCTCATCTGCCTTTCTTGAGAAAGAAATGTGCAAATGCTCCAAACATGGGTATACATTTTCTACCCCTCTCCACTACCTCACTTTCTTTACTTCTGTCCTTCTGTATGTTCCTCTGTTTGCTCTTTGCCCCTTCTAACTTTCTTATGCTCCTATTTTCTCCCCATTTCAGTTAATATAACTCAATAGGGTCATCAATGTGAGCCAGTTATTGTGGCTCATAGCATTTTTCCTAGTAAAACAAAGTTGTACTGATGTATGTACATTCTTGTATGCATGCAAAATACTCAGTACTGCTGTTTGAGAATTCTCCAACTGCATTCATGGACCACCTCTCTCTCCTCATTGGCACTGTCATTTAATGGGTGAATTTCTTAATTAGCTAATGGCTGAGGCATTAATTTCCTACATCTTACTTCATAATTGTGTTTGAGCCATGTCACACCATTCAACATTTCCATTGTAACCCTTGCGTTTCTCAATCCCAGGGATCATGTTAAGTGCACACATTTAGCCGTCATTTGAATTTAATGATTCTTTTTCTTCAGAGAAACAAGCTTCCAGAGTTCATATGAGTGCATATGTGCATATAATTATTAAACAAATAATACTCTGATAAATTATCTTGTTTGCCATCATAACAGAAGCTACACAGATATAGTACTGTATCAGAATTTCCTAATAATATGTTATCAACATATAACAAAGGTAAAATTATCAATAGATGGCATTTCGTCTACAGTACAGTGTGTTGAGTGATGTTTGCTTGCAGCAGTAGCCTTTACGTGATAAATATTGTCCATGTGTGTCATCATAAGTATAAAATCTTAAGATGGCAAAAACAGGCAACACAATATACAACTGCAGAATTGCGTATATATTCTTAATGCATTTCAGCAAACCGCAAAGCATCAGAATGCCATTCTTTGAGGCTGATTATTGGCTAAGACTCATGGCACATCTAATATACAATATAAACCTTTGCGGTTAGCATGACATCCATAGAGGAAATCTGTGATTTATTAAACTAGCTTTAATTACATATTTCATATTTTATCTTTCAAGTAAATCTCAGAAAGGCATATGTTGTAATACTGTGTGGTGTCAGAGTTCTGACTGTACATGGCAGTTCATCAGTGTTGCATGGACAGTATTAATGTTTTGCATCAGCTATATTCTGTCATGATAATACAGTGCTGATAGCCAAATGAGAGAGCTGTAGACATTTTAAGAGCTGTGTGCAGATTTATAATTATTTTCAGTTTTGGATGCCTTTAAATGACTTAAAGTTATATCCAAACTGATTGCCCTTGAAAAACATGTACTTAAATTACCAAGTAACTAATGATATTTTATAAAACTTTGCTTATTTAGAACACATATTTGTGCATATTATTAACTTCTACTTAAATATCAGTAAGAAATGCTACTAATGCATGTATTGGCTAGTCATTTGCTAAACCAATGCACTTGACAACAAATGAAAGGTTAAGGGTTAATTTTTCTTGAATATTGTTTTATATTTGTGCCCATTTTAAAAGTACAATAAGCCAATTATTACAGCCTATTAAGACTAAGTCATTCTCCATCAGAGAACACATATGTAAGTTGGTGAACTAACTGTTCTCAATTCATAATCTCTAAAATGTAATACTATTTAAATGTTCAAATCTGTGAAAATGGTTTTGCTACAGAGTTTGCTAGCTACTTGTTAGTGGAATATGTATTTCAATCCCCAACATTTTTCTGTGAAATCATCTAATGGATACAAGTTTTACCAGAGGCAGAAAGTATGATAGAGATGTCCCAAAGCATGTTTGGACAAAGGTCAAGATTCTGTCCAGAAATCATGTGTGTGTATGACTGTGTGTCTGTTAGTGCCTGGGTGTCTGTATGTGATGGTCCTAGAAGTAATTGAAAACTGATACATTTAGTATCCAACTGTTCTAGATGCAAGAGCTAGAACTGTAGAGCTAAAAATGGAATTGAGAGAGGGACCACCGTAATTTGAAATTGATTTTGTTTTGTATGGTGTGTGTGTGTGCGTGTGTGTGTGCGCGCGTGTGTGTGTGTGTGTGTGTGTGTGTGTGTGTGTGTGTATGTGAGAGAGAGAGAGAGAGAGACAGACAGAGACATCTAGCTGTTTAGTAGGTTTTAAACCTATTATTTCATTTAAATGTACTTCTTTATTAAATACCATCTCTTTAACAGAAAGACTAATCAGTTTGACTTCAGTAATTTTCTTATCTAAATTAATTTTCCTACACAAAAATTGATTACCCACTTGTGTCTGTGTTAATTCTAAAATGCAGCTAAGAATTTGGATGCTGTATTAACTCAATCATACACACATCATCTGACTCAAATGCACAGAACACCTAGCATCTGGAAGATATGTTAATTATAACATACAGAACAGTTTAGAGTGTATAGTCGGTATTATTTCAGTACACACACACACACACACACACACACACACACACACACACACATACACATTATAAAGGATAGGTTGTATTAATTCAACTGTGAACAGATCAACTTTACATCTGGATGCTGTATTAATTCTAATAAGTCTACTGGACTAATGCACTTGTGAAAAAAGATAGTTGATGAGAAGCAATATATAGCATTCTGGCATTGATTCTTAGATAATGACTGTTGTCTGGTATCTCATAATGAAAACCTATAGCCAAACATAGACAAGAGGAATATTTTACTTCATTTTACTTAACTGAAAGTGTCACTTGGTATACTGAAAGCAAATTGATGTAATAGTATGCCAGAAATCCTTAGTATATGGGGGATATGTTAATTCTACCCCACAAAGGTGGTTGTGAAAATATATGACCATATGTATGTAGAGTACAACATTATTCTCTTGATTCTTTAACAATGACTGTGGTTTGATTTCTGATAGTGGAGGATAATAGCAAAATATACAAAAATGTAAGAAATATATAGAGAGAAATATAGTCAACAGGAATATTTTACATATTTAGTTTCATATATCATTTGGATGATCAGTAATCTACAGCATTTAGAGGCTATATTATTTCTGATGTGCTAATATACTGTCTCAGGAGCCAGTAAATACAACAAAAAGACATATTGGACCAATGTTTTGTTGAATTTTTGACATGCACTAATCTGTGATACTCAGTCACAAGTTATAGCCAAATATATATGAGGAATATTTTACTTTATTTTACGTGACTGCAAATATCATTTGGTTTACTGCTTATATGTGCATGCAGGAGCTCACATATTCTTTGTACTTAATTTTCTTTAGCTTTCTTAATGGAAGATTGTTGCAGTGTATAAAAAAATGATCACGGTGCGGTAACATAGAGCATCATTAGAAATTAATGGTACAATGGCATGACACTGCTTGAATGCCAAATAAATGTTATAAAACTTAATATGCCTATTAACATGAGCAAACTGCCAGAAAAACAAACTTCTGCCACAACAGTTTTCTCAGGTGAATAACCTTCCCCTCCATTTTTACAAAGAAGGAGTTAATATTACCTTCATTGCTGTTAGATACTGTAGAAGTTAATAAACCTTCCATGTCCATATTAACCTCAGCTAGAAGTTCCTTTGGATTCAAGCTGTGTATTTCATTCATTAAAAAAAACACTTCCACAATCCCTACTTCCTAAAGGAATAGGAAAAATTCATGAACTCCAGAAAATGCCCAAAATGAAAGGCAAAGCAATGAATAAAAACTTAAAACTAGAAATTAACTGCACATTGACACAAAATTGTAAGAATGTCAAAGTAGGTCTCTTTTTCATACAGCTGTGAACCAATAGCATTAGTATATGTGAGTATAGGGTATTGGGGCAAAGCACTCCATACTGGGGTTGCAGGGAGGTAATCAGAAATAATTCTGACAATGAGGTTGATGGACCATTTTTCTGTAAAATAAGAATTATTGCTTGCTTTCATAACTGAGAGCATAGGCCTGATCAGTGTTAAGGAAGATTAGAAATGACCTTTAAAATCAAATAAAAATGAAGGAGCCACTTTATTTGTTAAACACTTTCATCAGTACCATATCGACTTCATCAGAACAACAAATACAAAAATTCCACTCATTAAATACTATCTGATAATCACATGATATCAATTAACCACTGATTACTTCCACAAAGCTAAATATCTAAAATAACAAGTGTAAAATTAAAAATTTAAAAACACCATACCCAAGATTAGAAGTGAGGTAGGTAGGGACAGTTCTGGGGCACAAAGTGAACAGAATTTGGGTAGCAATTGATCTGTTGCTGGAGAGCTCGACAAATTAAGATTTTGTAGCAGATAAAGCATATAACAGGTAATGAATTGCTGTAATTTAAAGGATCTCTCATGTCAGAAGTTGTAGGGGTTTAATGAGATAATTATGCATATTATCTGCTGGTTGTGATATTTAGAAAATGTTAGAAAACTCTTTAAGTTTGATCTTTGTTGATAGTTGTAGGTCTGTGTTAGGGATGTTGGTTGAGTCAGGGAAAAGAACTGGTTTAGACCCATACAGAATGATTTATGATCTAACATAGAATTCTTTTAATTTATTAAAACAGTCCTGCTTAGATAGGCAAATTAATGATTTATACTCATTTCTTGCAGGTAACAGTTGTTGAAAAATGAAGACTGGTAAGACTGGTAAGATTTTTCAGATTTATATGATTTCCACAGAGCATCTCTATATCGTAACAGTTCGACTGTCTTAGGTTATCCAAGGAAGACAATGAGCTTGTGTTTTTATTTGTCTAGTGAGCATCAATGAGTGAATTCTAACTAGACATGAAAAAGGTGAGAGGTCTTCATCCAGAGAGTGATGAGAAGTCAGCAGTAGTGAGCATCAATGAGTGAATTCTAACCAGAGGTGAAAAGGTGAGAGGTCATCATCCAGAGAGCGATGAGACGTCAGCAGTAGTGAGCATCAATGAGTGAATTCTAACCAGAGGTGAAAAGGTGAGAGGTCATCATCTAGAGAGCGATGAGAAGTCAGCAGTAGTGAGCATCAATGAGTGAATTCTAACCAGATGTGAAAAAGGTGAGAGGTCATCATCCAGAGAGCGATGAGAAGTCAGCAGTCATCAGTGTGGTGCCTGGGTTAACTGAAGGGCCGATCTTGTCTCCTGAACCTGATTGACTTCTTCGAATCAGTCTCCAGAGCCATGGACAAGAATAAGGTGGTCCACACAGCCTATCTAGACCTTGCCAAGGCCTTTGACACCATCCCCCACTCTGGAATCATAGATAAACTTACTAAGCTGGGCATTAATCCCTACGTCGCCCAATGGGTTGCTAACTGGCTTACTGATAGAACCCACACTATAAAAGTAGCCAACTCCAAATCCAGCTCCAGACAAGTGACAAGTGGTGTACCTCAGGGTTCAGTCCTGGGACTGCAGTTGTTTGGCATCTACTTCTCTGAAATACAGGCCAACACTAAGGGACTCTGGCTAACAAAGTTTGCAGATGACTGCAAACTGGGAGCCATTATTGAATCCCCAAATGATGTGGATGCTCTACAAAAGGGCCTTACAGAAACAGATGCTTGGTGCCAGAGCCATGGGCTCAAGCTCAATGCCAGGAAATGTATAGTTATCCCCTTTGGGAAAAAACATGTACCCATGAATTACCATATAGGTGGCAGTACACTAATCACTGCAAGTGTGATAACAGACTTAGGGACACAGGTGGACAGTGGTCTCACCTTCGATAACCACATCGCCACAACAGTCAGAAAATCCTTCTATGTGGCACACCTCATCACTAAGGGCTTTTCATCCAGAAAAAATGAGGTAATTGTCCCACTGTACTCATCCCTTATTAGACCCATTATAGAATACAGCGCCCCGTTTGGTATGTACCTCTCAAGACATCTGCAACAACTGGAAAGGCCGCAGAAATACCTCACTAAAAGAATCACAGGCCTAAAGCAGATGCTCTACTCAGAGGCGATCTCTGCTTAACATACAAGGCCATGTCAAACCCAGAGCTGTTGGACATGCTACACTTAAAGAAATCCCAATCCCTCAGAGCTACACGCTCCAGGGATATAAACCTTGTCATCACAATAAACAAAACATGCTGGAGGGATAGGTTCCTGACCCAGAGACACCCCAGACTCTGGAATAGATTGCCCATACATGTCAAGCAGAGTGTCTCTTTGGCCCTCTTCAAAAGGAACCTTGACGGTTGGATGGGAGAAAGGAAATTCACCCCGGGGATCATGTCAGTTGCCCTGCTAGACAGGGGTCCAGGGAAGTAAATCGTGTGAGAAGAAATAGTCAGGGAATTGTTATGGCTAGGCTTGTATAGGCCCTAGGGCTAATAGCCTAGTACCAACCTATGAACCTATGAACCTATGACCATAGGTAGGACACTTGAACTGTTTATATTGTTTAGTTGGGATGATAGCAGACACATGTGATGTTATGTGTGATTTTCATACAGCAACTGTACTGTGATCACTGACTGCATTTGTCAATAATTGCTTTGATCTGGCCAGTACTAAATACTAGTACCTAATTAAATACAGATTGTCTACCTGGGGCACTACGGATTCATGTTGTGTGAATAATAATTTGCACTTACCCATATAAGTTTATTTGGTGATGTAGGCAGCTGTCCAGATAGCTTATCCTGTCATTGTTGCCCAATTATTATTCAATTTTACTAATTCAGGGGTTATACTCCTAAATAACCAGTAGAGAAATTATCTGCACACCTGAGTACATACTAACAATAGATGTCTAGACAGAGAGAAAATGCTGAGATTGAGAAGTATTGAAGAAAACAGCAAAGCCATAATTTGTGATTCAGTACCCTTGAACACTGGTAGTAGTGTGCATGTGAGGTAGTATTTGTAGGATACTACAACCCTCCTACTTCTTTCCTGGTCCTAAAAAGAAGACAAACTGTTATGATAATATCCTGTTCCAGAATAAGTGGCCTAAGCCTGAGGCTTGTCTGGTGTGTAGTATTGATTCTTGACCTAAAGTTCTGTATCACTTTATTATATATGTTCTGCAATCAATGCACTTGTGAGATGGGTAATAAAATGTAGTGGTTTGGTACTGTGGGCTAGGATTTAGTTGTACAAATATCCAGATCATAACAGAAGTGTCAGCGATGAGAGAGTTTGATAAATATGTTCCTTATTCAAGTAATTAACTTCCAGTGGGTTCAGAGGTATAAGAAGTAGGAGCATTTTTACTGCTACCTGAAGACTACAAATTAGGTGTTGATTTTCATGTTAAAAAGAGATGGAGTTTGTATCACTGATAACTGATCTGTTAATTCTATATTTAATAACATACAGTGTATATAATTGAAAATCAGGCTATTATAAATATTGTATATAGTTGTTTAAAATGATATTTAAAAATATTATGTAAATGTTATTTTTAATTGAAAATAAAAAAAAAATATTTGAGAAAAAAAAAAAAGAGATGGAGTGAATCTGACAGTATACATGACTGGATATAATTTATGTAATGAATGTGCAATACATTCCAAGGTGATTGGGGAAGTACTTAGGTTATTGAGAGGTATAGCTGTTGCCTGCATTGCTATATATGGCAGAGGTAGTTATGCAGTTTATGTGATGATGTAAGGTGTGACAAGTTGGATTATGATGATATGTAGAAGTTTTATGTAGACCTTACAGCATTTTACATCTTCCGATAAACTGTACAACTGCTTCCACTAAGTTGAGTATGTTTACACTTGTGAATTTTGATTTCGTAGGAGATAGTCCTCAACCAATAGCAGGCAGGTGATTATCATGAGATAGCCAGTTGCTAAAGTGTATGTAATTTGAGGTGAATGGCAGTGAAATAAATTTATTACCACATGATTAATGACTTTACTGCACTGAAAGTGCCTGAGGAGAGAAAGTCAAGCAGCTCTTTCATTAAGTGGGTGAGTGGATGGGATGAATTGTATTGTCTATGTCACCAAGATACAGTGGAAAATTAAGTCCTAACTAAAGGGCTAAGTCCTGGGCCATGTTGACCTTACCAGAATGCAGGGAAAGGTGGGCTAAGTAAAGGCAGACAATATAAATACAGCTGCAGACAAATAGGCTATCTGGTTATTTAATAAGTTATTGTTTGAGGAAACATTGGGCCATGCAAGGTTTTATTACCTAGCAGCTACAAGGACTAATATGACAGTGGGGAAGGGTATTTTATTTATTACAGCACTATCAGGAGGACCCATTGGTCTGATACCTACTTCAAAGTACCATGACTCTGCACAGACCAGAAGCCAGCAGGACAGCACTGGAAGGGCCACATGAGACATGAGTAAATTTTATCTATTCTGCAGTTATGCACAACAAGGCACAATCAGAAAGGAAAATGAACACCATACTGCAAAGAAATGAAGATATTCTGAAAACTCACAGTATAACTAGTTGGAAAAAAAAATAGTCTAACACTCTATCTTCCAAAAAGACAGTCTGTGTGAAATTGTTAATACAGGGTGTGATGACCAAGTATTGTATGTGCAAAAATTTCACAAAATTCTCCCTATCTAGGCCCCTTCCTACAGACTGGTGTTTGTGCAGACTAACGGGCTTGACTAGGATTTCACTCATTTCAGAGGCATACTTTGTGAGGCAACATTTTAAGTATGCCACTCATGACAACATGTCCACTTGTTGCTTTGAAGCAATCAGTGGAGGTCTGTCATCACCATGGCTTTCTTCCAAAGCTGACATACTTCCTTATCATGTTATAAGACATACACTCTTCTCAGCTGCTACTGATATGTTTCTTTCTAGTACAGATGACTAATCAGTAACACTTTTCTGTGGCTAAAATATATTTTCCCAGCATGCAAAAGACTATCAGCTCAGAACCACATATTCTGGTTGTCATGTGGCTTTCATGGCCATGTCTTTGAAGCAGTGTTATACAGTATGCTGTTCAGAGGGTCCAAGCTATCTAGTCAAATGGTTATCATTTAAATTCAGTTTGGAATATAATCAGACTGTTCAAAACAGTATTTGAATATGGTGGTAAAGCCCCCCCACACACACACACACATCTCCATACTTGCTATAATAAAGTCTGAATTGAATATATCTTAGGGGAATAGTAATTCTTCCTCACAATAACATTTGTCATTGAAGTGCACTTTCATTTACCTGTGCATTTTTTTCACAGCTTATTCACACAGAAAGTACCTATTCCTGCTATCCAGGTAGCCTGCCTGCTATGCAGAATTTGTCAGCTTTTTGACACTAAGTCTACTGAAAGGGAATTCTTTATGCACACTTTTAACCTGATCTAAAAGAACATTATAATAACTGGCAAATGTCAGGATCTTGAAACAGTTTCAGCGTCACGAGCATGATCACATGATCATTTTACACCATACTCAGTTTCAGGATATGCTGTATGCTTTTGTTTGTACTTTGACTCCCTTTTTAAATTCATTTTCCTCTTTTTTTTCTGTCTCGTAATCTAAACATGTAACTGAAAATGCACTTACATGCATTACTTTATATTTTTGACTACCCTGCTAACCTTCTTTTAATTGATGTGTGAAATCTGGGTCTAAATCACTTAGTCGAACTCACTAATCGTCAAACACCTATTCGTTGACCCCTTTTTGTTGAAGTTACAAATCAGTGAACTGCCTTTTCATCAAAACCTTCCCCAGGGATAACCAATGGTAGGCCAGCCTAGCGACCATCAAAAAAACCCTGTAAAGTTTAAAACCTACCCAGGTGAGGGGCTGCACCCCCCCCCACATTCCCTCCTAACTAAATATACCAACTCTGAGATCACACTACTGTGGGGAAAAGGGCAAATTCCAGATGGTGGCCTACCATTGGTTATCCCTGGGAAAAGTTGCAATGAAAAGTCTGTTCGCTAATTTGTGACTTCGACAAAAAGGGGTTGACAAATAGATGTTCAATGATCAGTGAGTTTGACTAAGTGAAGTAGACCTGTCAAATTTAAATGCATGGAGCATCAACACGTTAAGTGTAAATTTAATTCTTATGGCCATGCAGACTTTATGTTTATGACTGCTCAACACAACAGCTGTATTTACATTGGCACTGGAAGAGTAATCTGCTATTGTTCTAAGTATGTCATCTAAAATCCTTGTGACACTTCATATGCTTCTTGCTTGCTAAGTTTGTTTCAAATGGTGCTATAGAAATTGCCTGCCATTGTTCTCTCTTACTGTATACTTACCTAGATTGGACCTATGTGGTTCAGCTTCCTAGCTATTAAATTCAGCCCTGTCCATTATGTATGCATTTATCATTTTAGACTGGCTGTCACTTTTGTCCTAAATTAGGCATACTTTCTTCTTTATTTGTAGGAGGTATGGTAGTACGTACCTGATTAGGACAAAAGATGTTTGCCCTGCAGTTTGGTTTGTCTTTAATGTGTCTGTTTAGCAGTGCTTTTTAATTTCTTCTACATAACTACTACATAGCAATGCTGGTAGCAACCACAACTTCCATTGCTCAGTGTAGCTGTGTGTGTGGCCCATTATTATGGCCAGCATTGTGTAATTTTTCACTTTATGTTAGCATTATGAGTGTAGTTAGTCCACAGTGCTTATCTAGACCTTACCAAGGCCCTTGACTGTATTCCCCCATGTTGGGATTATTGAAAGACTCCCCCACCTCATCAGTATCCCTTACATAGTTTGCTTGATTAGTACCTGGCTGACTGGCAGAACCCATACCATTAAGGTCAGAAAAACTTACTCCAGATAGAAGAATGCTATTAGTGGTACCCCACAAAGCTCTGTCCTAGGACCTCTCCTGTTTATGTGACATAAATGCCAATATCTAGGGACTCTGGCTAAATAAGCTTGCTGATGACTACAAACTGGATACAGTTATGAAATCCTATTCTGATACTGAAATTCTCCAGCAAATACAGGACCAGACAAATGCTTGGTGTAATAATCATAGACTTACCCTTAACACCAAGAAATGCATCATAATTTCCTTTGTTAAATCCAGCATCACTTCTGCTTATGATATAAATTACATTCCACTTAAATATGAAACAGTCATCAAAGACTTGAGTATCTATGTTGAAAACAGACTCTTTTTCAACCAACATGTCTCCGGGTGGTTAGAAAAATCCTTATACCTTGCACAATTTATACTTGGTGTCAATTTCTTAAGGTCCAAAGAAGTCATAATCTCACTTTTATTAATCCCTTATTAGGCCTGTCATTGACTATAATGTACCCTTAGCATGTACCAACTGACTTGACAGAACTCAACATTTCCTTACCATAAAGATGTCAGATGTCAATATCCTTGGTTACTCTGATAGTTTAAAATCTCTGTCACTCTACTCAGTGTCATACAGACTCCTGAGGGGTGATCTCTGCTTAACTATGAATGACCCAATACTCTTTGACATTGTTCGTATAAATAGAACAAGTGGTAAAGCAAACACATGTGCTGGAGAACTAAACCTACACTATCAGATCAACAAGAACACATGGCATGACAGATACTTAACTCAGTGTATGCCATGTTCCTGGAATACACTGTCCTTAACTATCAAGCAGAATACTTCCCAAGCAACCTTTAAAACCAGTCTGGAAGACTGGACAAGTGATTGCAAATTTCCATCAGGAATATGTTGAAAAAGTGCACTTAATGGAAGAGATTGCAAGTTTACCACCATTACTGGGTAATGTGGCCCAGCTGTTTGATGACCTGTTTTGCTCAGAAGCTTAGTAAGAACCTGTGAACGTATGTAAAAGGACAGGTTTTACTTGTACAAATAAAAAGTCTGGTAGGCCTTTCAGTAGTGCGCCATTGTATCATGTAAGAATTCTCTGTTTTTTTTCTTTATTATCTTATTATTGTCTTTTTCATCCTCATTTGTTATGTATTCTCTACATCTTGTTTTATCAGCGTATGCCAGACTGGCTTGTATGGATTACTCTGTCTGTTCCTCCCTGCAGTGGTTCTATCCTTTCATTATCGGTATGTCCTGTATGTTGTATTTCTATAACAAGACTTCTGAAAAAACATTTTACTGTTGCTTTACAAACCTTTTAGTTTTTTTCCTCTATCCCATTTTCCAGAATAAATATTATTTGCTTTCATTTTTTCTGAAACAAACTCAGGATTGTTTTTACAAGTCACAATTCGTTTGGTGATGCAGTTTTCTGAGGCCCCATAACATAATTTAGAACAAGCTACAGTGAGATGTAGTCAAAGTCAAGTCAAAGAAAACTTTATTGTCATTCAGAACTACATAGCAGTGTAGATGAACAAAACTGCAGTGCTTCGTTCTCAACGCAGGAAACAGTTGCACATATAGACAGAGAAAAAATAATAAAATATCACAGTAGAATTGTAATAAGTAGCAATTAGTAAGTAAAGTAGGACAGCAGTGACCCACACCCATCCCAGAACAGGAGACAAGGAAGACAAGGAACAATATGAAGGTAATATTGTCAAAGTAAAATTGAAACAATAGCAGCATATCTATGATTAGACTGAATTATTGCACCAGCCCTGACGTACAACCTTCAACAAAGGCATGCCCCATTCACGTATGCCTCCACACAGAAGACGCTCTAGCTGAGAATCAAACGGGACAACATCTTGCTATGAGGCGACAATGCTACTGCAGCACCAAATATATACAAACTGATGGAATTTTCATTTAAGATTGAAATGTGTGTACATATTAAATTGTTTCACTATGTATATTGTATTAGAATTGCACTGTACTTGCAGACTGCAGTGTTATTTCACCATAGTTTTAATTATTGAAGTTTTCTCCTCAGGCATCTGGTGAAAATGTGCTTTGGCTCATATGGACAATCTGGGAGACAAGCTATAAATATTAAGACAAAAAAAGTAAATAAATTGTTTTCCCTACTCATCCAGTTTGTTAATATCCTACAGCACTAAGTTCACATTATAGTCATTCACTGAGTACCATGATAAGTTATTCATACAATTCATGGACTTTTCTGTATTTTGATTTTTATTACTATTTTGTGGATGGCCTATAGTAATTGATAACTATTTTTGTTTCTTCTGCTTGTATTGGTGGCATTATATCATGACATCAGTGATAATATACCTCTAAAGAAAGACAAAGGAATATTTATTTATTTATTTATTTATTTATTTATTTATTTATTTATTATCATCTGTTGACTAGGAAAGTCCACTGGATCAGAAACTCATTTTCAGTGGAGACCCTGGAAGAAAAGCTCCAAAATAGAGACTACTTTAAGGAGCAGATAGAGAGATTAGAATATGTTAGTTAATATTGAGAAAGTTCTTACGAAGATTGACAGGAGTTACTTAATGGAGGAAAGGAAAAAGAGTAGATAATTAAATTTTATTTGTTTATGGTTGTTTAGACTTTTATGCACAGGAAGATATATAATTATTGGGGTAGTGGTATTTTACTGCAGATATGAAAGTTTTTAATGAGTCTAATTGAGTGATAGAGGAAGGCAGGGCATTCCATAATTGGGCAGTGGTATAGGAATATAGACTTTGGCCAGCTCATTTGTTGGGTTTGGGTATAATTCAAAGCTGTTTGTTGGTAGACCAAAGACTGCAGGTTGGGATCTAAGATTGTAGGATAGAGTGAAGTGCAGGACAGTTGTTGGGTTTATATGTCAGTTTGTGGGCAAGAGTTAGTTGGGTATGATATAGGTAATGGGGAATTCAAACCAATTCAGTTCTGAAATGGCCTGGCAATGATGTGTGCAGTTTGGCATCCCAGAGGCAAATTTAGCTATTTTGTAGTAACATGTTTATTGTTTATTACTGATAGATGTGTGAAGGCTGGTGAAAATGGGACTTCTGTAGAGGAGGGAGGGGGTAAGTAGAGTGTTTGCAAGTTTTATTTTGGTTGGCTTATCCAAATAAAGTTTATGTCTGTAAACTTTGCCAAGCTTGAAGTGTTTTTTTATTATATTGAGAATATGTTGCTTGAAGGTGAGTTTGTCATGTATAGTTGTGCCTAATAATTTTGCTGCCTTCACTAGTCTGATTTCAGTGTTGTTTGTCAGTAAATTTTAAAGTCCGAAGTTGGCAGTTTTGTTAAGGATAGTAAGAGTTTAGATTTTTTTTGGGTTCAGTAATTACAGATACATGGGAGATGGATGAAATATTTTATGATTTTTTTTCTCCAAAATGAGTACTACAGATAATCTGTATGGTTTAAAATCAGTAAGTATCAGAGATAATGATTATTCTATAATATCTAAAGATAAATTGGTTTCATCATTGAATAAAGTTAAAAAATACAGTTCAATGGATACAGCAAAAAATCGGGGAAATTTATATGGTAACTTCTAATGTTATAGTTTCACCATTAATGGGAATATTTAATTAATAGTATGCTAAAACAGAGACTTGCATTCAGGGACTTGAAGATGCTGTATGTTCTCCAAATGTTTAAATGTAGAGACAAATCAGATAAGGTAAATTATAGACCAGTACACTTCACATCTATATTAGGGAATTTTCTTGAAAGATGTATACTAAATCATCTTATTAATAATGTTTTTATGGAACTAATCTGAATGAAAATTACCACAGTTTCATTAAGAGAGAATCATCCCTAACTAATCAGATAACAGTGTCTATATTAAGGGAATGGTAAAAACTGTGTTGCAATCTCTCTGGATGTAGCAAAAGCACTTGATAGTCTAAAGCTTGATCATGTAATAAACTATTTACGTAGATTAAAAGTAAACTGTTTTATAATAAGATGGATATTCATCTGATTAGCTGATTGTGCACTGTGTTTTATTACAGATGATTACGTCAAGATGGAAGTCATTGTCAAAAGGAGTACTGCAAGGCTTTGTACTGGGTCCAGTTTTATTTAATATGGTATTTTCAGGAATTCTCACATCAGCAAAGTTTTGGCTCACAAAATATGCTGATGTTTCAAAGGTTGTTACCCAAATAGACAACAAAAAGATGTAGAGAATTTAAATAAGTATTTAACCTCTATAATAACTGGGCCGTTAAAGCTGGATTACAATTTAATTATAAGAAAAGTACTGTAACAAATTTTAGTATACATACTCTGTGGGTAAGATCATGATGGGAAAATAAAGCCCTAGACATAGTTAATCTGATAAAAGATAACAATTCAATAGTTGTAATAGACATGAATTTCAAGTATTGTGTTGAAGATATTAAAGCTAGATTGCTAAAACAGGATGGATTAGTGTAAAACACTTTAGAAACAAGGGACCCATAACATTAAAAAGTGTCTGTGTGTGTGTGTGTCTATGTGTATATATATATATATATATATATATATATATATATGTGTATAGGATTTGTACTGTCTACCAAATGACTGTTTGACATGGGGGGTGCAGGGGGGCTTGCACCCCAGCGTAAACGTGAGTTTTCTGTTTTTTTTTTTTTTATTTTATTTATTTACTTTTTTGTAGACTTTAGCAAAGGTGTTTTTTCAGTGAAAAGAACTTTCGCTAATGTGTGTTCGGCCATTTTGGTTTCGGTGTTGTGGGCGTTCGGTAGATAGTCCTAGATCCATATATATATATATATATATATATATATATATATATATATATATATATATATATATATATTTATAGGTTTACCATTAAAATGTCAAAAGCAAAACATGTTTTAATCAAATGACCAAACTACAATGTCAAAAACAAAAACAAAATCAAGCCTAATTGTCGAACATCAGAAACATGATGATCAACATTCGACATACCTGACTTCCGGTTTTGAAAGTTCTTATGTCCATTTACATTTTAGTAAGGTGGCAAGACCCCCTACACCCCCCACACCCTGCAAATTATATATACCAACCTTGAGATCACACTACAGTGAGGAAATGGATAAACTACCCCATTGTTACTGTACCACAATCTCCATTCTCAATGTCAAACTCATAATAATGAATCAAGCTTTACTTTCATTATTGTGATTTGTATTTCTCAAGTTTGGCATTGTGATACTTTGAAAATGTACTTTTGGCCACATGCTCTTCAAGAATGAGCCTTCGAAATTTTGATTGCAAACCATATATATATATATATATATATATATATATATATATATATATATAATTTACCCTTCTGTGATTTAACAACTTCAAACAGGAACTTTGGAAACCGTGCAAAGACATTTCTCCAAAAAGAATAACAAAGATTAACATCTGACTTATTTTGAAAGACTAATCTTTTTTGGTACTTGCAGTATATTATATAGGCTTGTCAGATGCAAGTAATTTTCTCAGAATAAGGAACAAAGGTCCTGGTTATATAATGAGCCATAAAAAGGCTACTAAAAGGGATAATAGCTATGTCACACAACAAATTCCTATGTTGTGGAACAAACTCCTATCGATGGTTAAAAAAATCAAGTACATTAAGTATGTTTAAAAATAGACCAAATGAAGATCTAGGTATTAATAAATACAAATTTAGAGTACCAGAGACTGTGGTTTGCAGCTAACAAACTCCTATCGATGGTTAAAAAAATCAAGTACATTAGGTATGTTTAAAAATAGACCAAATGAAGATCTAGGTATTAATAAATACAAATTTAGTGGTCCAGAGACTGTGGTTTGCAGCTAAATTAAAAAAAAAAAAACATGATACTAAGAAAATATACATGCCTCCCCCAACAACCAATGAAATGAAGTCTGTCTGCATCACGCACTAATGGTGTGTTGTCAGTGACTCCTACCAATGACACAATAGAATGAGACACTGCCAACAGGGAGTATCTAAAAGTCAGATGATGTCAGTCATGTCTAATAAATATAACATGTAAAAATGAGATAACGAATTTAAGCATTTCATTCATATAACACCTTTCACCCTTTCTAGTCAAACAACTCATTGCAGTGGGGGGTTTATGACGTAAGTTCCACAGACTGCCTTTGTGACATTGTGTCCTTGCTTGATAATGCAAGGTGTTGCATCTAACTGTCCTTGTTTATCTTTCATTCTTTTTCATTCATTCATTTATTCAATCATTCATTCATTCTCTAATTACCCACTTTTTCCATTTCAAGAAGGGGTGAGCTGGATCCTACCCTCTACTCTGTTGGTGCAATGCAGAGAAATTAATCCCAGAAAAGATGTCAGGCTGCACACAACACACTTACACACTCACTCATGCAAGGCATGCATACCAGTGAGTAATATGGAGGGTCAACTAGTCACAAACAACATGTCTTCGAGATGTGGTAGGAAACAGGAACACTGATCAGAAACACACAAAAACTTATAAGGTCATGTAGAATTTACAAGGAAGGCAACTGAGAAACAAGCACTAGGGGAGCAGCAATGTTAACCAACTTACCACTGTGCCATTCTTAAAAAACTATCACAATGCATGAACTATCCTGTTGGTTTTCCTCTTTTTTTTCTTCTGCACATTTTGGATGCTTATCAACTTACTTCTTTTTTTGCCTCCTCCAAGAAAATAAATCACTTTCCATGCATTTTTTTTCTTTTCCAGTAGTCAGCTGTTTGCAATCTTCTGCCAGTCTGTCTGCATCTATGATGAGAAGACAAATCACTGCCACAGTCTCATTTTACCTTTACCTTTACTTGATATACCCTGGACAAAAAATCAACATGGCCAATAGGTCAAAAAATGTAATAATGTCATCCAGAGACCATGGAAGCAGCAGCATGAAACAGCTTCAGTATCATGAACATGATCACATGATCAAACTGTTTTTACAGGCTTCATCAAAGAAATGCATCATATTTAGTTTTTACCCTGTCTGAAACACAAGTGCCTTCTTCTTCTTCTTTCATCTTTTCCCAGTTAGGGGTCACCACAGAGTATCAACTTGTCCGCTCATGACTGGCAGTGGAGTTTTACGGTGTCGAGTTGCCAGCCCAGCGCCAAACCTTCCACAGAAGGCATACACACGCATGTACTTAATTTAGAGTGTACAGTCCACCTACAGCATGTCTTTGGGATGTGGGAGGAAACTGGAGCACACAGAGGAAACCCACGTGACCACAGGGAGGACATGCAGACTTCGCACAGAAGGTACCCCAACCAAGGATGGAACTGGAGAACCTCTTGCTGTGGGGCAAACAGAAGTGCCTTCTAAACAACAGTTTTCCAGCAAAGTTATATAAAGACTGGACTATATAAATTACAACACTCCTGCCCTCTCTTATGCAAAGAACTGTAACATTAGGCACAGGAGTATTTTGTTTACAATAGCCAAGATTCTTAAAAAACAAGACTAGCTTTACAAAAAAATTT
>NC_056725.1:1154933715-1154937166 GCF_019279795.1 Protopterus annectens | reverse complement strand
AAATTCCAGGAACTGGTGCAGTACCCTGGAGGCTGATGCCTGTGATATCCCCATCATATCACCAGTTGGTCTCTGGAAGGTGCCTGTTGCTAGTATTCTTAGGCCAACACATACCTTGGTTTCCACTGGGATGGGTTCCCTCTGTTGGTTCTGTGTGTGAGGCGTGGCCTGCACAGCTCCACTATTTGCTGCAGGAGGTCTCTGTCCACTCTATAGCGCTCTACTATCTCCAGCTCATGTAACCCGTGGTAGGTGACCCTGGGCCTGTACACTCTTCTCCGTCTCCTCACTGTGGGTTGTCTGGCACCATCTGCATTGTCACCACCCTCAGCAAGTCGCCTATGTCTCATTATGACAGCTATGGCAGCCCCTAACATTTCTGCTCTGAGTTCAGCTGTTTCAGTTTTCACTTCTGATAACTTAACTCCTGTCTTGCAGTGTCTCTTGAGAGAAACATCCTGCACTGCTGTTTGCAGAGTTTTAAGTGCTGGGCTGGGCTACTATTCTGCCTGTGTAATTGCCTGCATCTAATTGTTTTCACCTACTATCTCCAGCAGTATTCCCTGCTAGCTTCCTACTAAATCTGTTGCTTCCTTTTTCCTTTCTGTTTCCTCAGGGTGGAGCCATGTGTAAACCAGCAGAAACACGCTCACAGTGGCTTACATGCGCGCACACATACTTACACGGTTCAGAATCTGCTTATTCGGATTAAAACGCGTGCACGCAAACAGTGTTAAACATCTCCCAACATGCTCCCACATGCTCAGTCTGTCTTACACGCGCGCACACTGCCTTACTCGTGCTTCATGGCACGCACATGTGCGCATGCACGCCCAGCAATAAACTTTGGTGTAGGCAACAGTGTACACCTTCCATTTCTTGACTTTCTCATGCTTAGTTAGTGGCACACCTCTTTCCATGATATCTGTCTGACATCTTTAATGTCACTCTGACCTCCAATGAACTGCATTTCTTTCTACCATTCCCCCCTGTGATGTCACCTATCTCCTACTCTGTTCCTCCCCCTTTTGTAACTCTTACACTACTCAGACTGCCCTCATTTGCTATGTGACAGTGGAATTCAGTATCCTTACACTCATTTGCATCAGATTGCCTACTAATGCTTAGTTACATGTCTTAGAGTCAGCTTCCCCCCTTAGCAACCACTACACGGTGGCCATGTTGGTTTTGGTCTGCTGGTCCCTGCATTGACATTCCATGTATTGCATAAAACCTACATTTGTAGGTTTAAAACCTTCGTTTTTATGTTTTATACAGCGCAGCCCGTTTGCGCGGGGTTGCGCTGGGTTTAAACATTGGCAATCGTCGAAAAAAAATATATATATTTTTAATATATTTGCATCAGGTTACTTTGCCAATGGCCACATATTTGGCCATTGGCATGCTGCCTGACACATATGCACCCTTTATTTGGAGCTGACATGGCTCCATTGCAGTTTTTGCAAAAACGTACTCAGTTGTCAACTGAGTACATTTCTGCAGCTAAAACGGCTCTTACACGGGCTGTTTTGGGCTTCCTGGATCGCTAATCATCCTCATTTGCATGCTATTCGGCTGCAAGTGAGGTGATTAGCTTATCCACGCCCACTCCGTGTAAGAGCCGTTTTAGCTTGTCTCTTACACTGACTTTGGGCTGTTCCTGGATCGCGAAGGCTGCATGGAGTCTTACACTACTCATAGACTCCGTGCAGGCCTTCGTGAATCCGGCCCCATAAGTTTGAGATTTTTTAAAAAATGATGCCTAGAACTAATTATATGTTCTAATGAATTCTCTGTATTTCCTATTGTTAGTAAATCATCAGCAAAGAGTTGAATCTTTAGTTCAAAATCTTCTGTTATTTTGATACAATTAATGTTCTTATTGAATCTAATACTATTAACAAAGGGTTCTATAGCTAATGCAAAAAGTAAAGGTCATAATGAATAGCCTTATTTTGTGCTGTTTTCTAATTTAAACAAATTCAAAAGAAAAGAACCTAAATTGAACGTTAGCACAAGAGTTATTGTATAATTGAGAAATTAATGCAATTAGCTCAGGTGAGAAATTATACACTTTAAGTGTTTTAAACAATTATAAATACTTAACTGAGTCAAACGTCTTATCTAAATCAAGACTAATGATCGAAAGTTATTTTTTATTTTTATTTGCATAGTCTATTAATGTATATATATTCTTGTTATACTATCCTGTACTTGTCTTTTTAAAGTAAACTCAGTTTGATCATTGTAAATTAGTTTAGGTATAAGCACATTAATTCTGTCAGCTAAAATGGACATGGACATCTTATAGTCCATGAAATGGGTCTATATGATAAGCACTTTGTAGGATCCTTATCTTGTTTTAAAATAGGTGATATAAGGGATTCTCAGATTTCTCATAACATTAAGGCGCATAGTTCTAACTACACTTAAGAGAATACCTGTTCTTTATTCTTCATTATCTGTCTCTTTGGAAACAAATAACCATTCCAGTAGGTTACATGATTCTTCTCACATCTGGATTGTTTCTTTCTTTCTTTCTTTCTTTCTTTCTTTCTTTCTTTCTTTCTTTCTTTCTTTCTTTCTTTCATTTCTTCTTTTTGTTAGTTTGCTACATTCTTACCATATGGTGCAAACTCTTCCCCAGGCAAATGACATACAAGATAGGTTCCGTGTCACAGAGGGATAAATCCCTGACTGCAGCCCATAGTAATGTCTTTTGGCTTTTCAAGGTTAGGGGTCACCACACCGGAACTCCGGTCTGCTCATGATTGGTCCAGTCCGCTCATGATTGGCAGTGGATTTTTACGGTGCTGAATTGCCAACCCAACACCCAACCTTCAAAGAAGGCACACCCATTCACGCACGCACCTACCTGCATGTCTTCAATGTCACTTGACCATGGGGAGGACATGAAGACTCCACACAGAAGGTGCTCCAGCCAAGAATCGAATGGGAGAACCTCTTGCTGTGAGGCAACAACGCTAACCGCTGCACCACCGCAGCCCTGACAGTAGCCCATATGATTGAGATTTCATTACTAGATCTGGGTACTGCTGGGGGGGGGGTAGGAATGAGCACCTGAAACTGGACTACCTTCAATGATGGAAGGATTACGGCATGGTCTCACTGTTAAGTCATACCTTTCAGATGATGGGCACCAGATTAGTGTACCATCAAGAGAGTTTACCAGTCGTAGAAAGCAATATATTTCACTACTGCTGGGCTGAGTGCCTGGGTGCATGCATCTGCCACCAGCACTTTAGGTGCTGTTGTGGCAGTATGCATGTTCTCAAGTCAAAAGGAGATGGGGAAAATATACATATTAAAATATGCTTTAGGGAGGTATCAAGGATGACATTCAACTAGAGTTACTCTATAGCCTAGGGCCTGGAGACAATGAGGGCTGTGAGATCTTTCCCCCACTTGGGGGTGACCCCCCCAGTTTTGG
>NC_056725.1:1154923715-1154928715 GCF_019279795.1 Protopterus annectens | reverse complement strand
CTTATAATCTCCTTCTCTCCATCTTTCTTCCTTCTAGAACCATCTCTCATACTAAGACATCTCTCAGTTTCACCTCACTGTCTCTAATCATGTAATCTCTGATATCTCTTTATATATCTTATTAGAATTGTCTCAGGTCTCATTTACCACATACTAATCTATGTAACAAATAATATGACTGTTGCATTTTTCCTCACATTGTCTTTTCAATTCGTGTTATTTTTTGTGCTATGCTACCTATGTATCTATGTAACATATGTTCTATGTTTTTTCTCATTGCAACATTCTTTCACTCTTATGTTTGTACTGTAACATGACACTTTGTAATTTAAAATATCTGTACTTGATTTTTGAAATATTGCGATTGTGGAGCTTTTCTTCCTGGGCCTCCACTGAAAATGGGCACTTTCTGGCCCAGTCGGACTTTCCTAGTAAATAAATATCAAATAAATATAATAAAATGTATATGTAGATGCAAAACATATACACATAGCATGACTGACCGGTTCAAGACTGGGAATGGAGAGTGACAAAGCTATATGTTGTCACCCTACTTTATTTAATTAATAATTTAAATATATCATGCAAAATACTAGGTTAGACAAATCTAATGCTGGAATCAAAACTTCTGGGAGAAATATTAGCCTGCGATATCCAACTGATACAACTCTGATGGCTAAAAAGCAAGAAAAACTTGATGAGCCTGTTGAAAGGGTGAAAGTCAAAAGCACAATAGTTGGCTTGCTACTTAACATCAACAAAATAAAGAGTATGTCATATAGCCCTATCAGTAATTTGTAAATAGGTGGTGAAAATAGGAAACCAGTAACCGATTTTCTTTCCCTAGGCTCATATCTCTCCACATATGGTGACTGTAGGCACACAATTAGAAGATACTTCCATCTTGGGAGGAATGATACAGCAAATCCAAATAAGATTTAGCAAAGATATCACATTGTCAGCAAAGGTATATTATATAGTTAAAGCTATGGTTTTCTTAGTAATAATATATGGCAGTGAAACATGGATTATAAGTAAGTTTGTGCACAGAAAATCCAGTGGTTATGAACTGTGGTGTTGGAGAAATCTTTTGAGAATTGTGGACTGCAAGAAGATCAAATCAGTCAATACATAAGGAAATAAACCCAGCTTATTCAGCAGAAGGTCTGAGAGTGAAACTAAAACTCATATGTTGTCCATATAATGCAAAGATAGAATTCACTAGAGAAGTCACTCATGCTAGGAAAGATTGAACACTAAAAAAGGAAAAAAAAAAAGTGGATGGCAGTGGCCAAGATGGATAGACGTCACTACCGAAGTAATGAATATGAATGTAATATAGCTTAGAGAAGCAGTATTTGACAGGCAGACCCATAGCTCTCAACCTTCCATCTCCAAAATGAGGAATACTCACCTTCATAATGTGGAACAAATGGGCAAAATGTGGAACACATACTAATGGCTTACTAACAACTTCAACTAGGAAGGTCATAGGATGGTTAAAATATGTTGGTTTTACTTATAAAGAAGATCCTTTAATGAATTAATATGATTAATTTCTATTTACCATGGATTTCACTTAAAAAAATTCCTAACACTGAATGTGTGACAGACTCTTTCAATATGGAACTTTGAGGAACTTCGAGGAACATGAACTTTTTAAGACCCCAAATGAGGTACGTTCCTCGTAATGTGGTACACTTGAGAGGTATGGGCAGACCTGGCAGACTAACGTCATCAAGGTTATAAAGAAACAGACTTAACAAAAACGGCAACAGCAATGTGCCATGGTGCTACTACAAAAGTGCACTGGTTTTGAATAATCTCTGTTTCTATGCATGTTGATGGGCAATTACAATAATTGAATAGCATCATGACAGTGTTGATTTTATGTGGTGGGTAATCGATAAATAGATACAGACATGAGTAATGAAAATGAAAGCAAAGTGTGTGTGTGTGTGTGTGTGTGTGTGTGTGTGTGTGTGTGTGTATATGTGCGTGCGTGTTGTGCGCGCGTGTGCATGTGCGCGTGCATGTGCGTGCGCGCGTGTGTGCATGTGTGTGTGTGTGTGTGTGTGTGTGTGTGTGTGTGTGTGTGTGTGTGTGCGTGCGCGCAAGATTATGAAGGTTTCAAAAAGCTAGAAACAGTGACAGAATTCATCTCATTAGGCAGAACTAAGGCAATTCTAGCAGGGATTAGGAAAACAATAGCTATCTTGGACCTGTAGTTTAGTTGAAAAAAAAAATATTTAGCTAATCAGGTCAGCAGCTGATCATTATCCATCATTATAGCCTTTGATGCTTCCTTTCTTGTGATGCATTAAGCTCTTATTTCCCTGGATATTTGTTTTGAGATTTTCTGTTTTATGACACTGTATATCTTGAAAGGATTACCAGATCATGCCCACATGTCTGTTTAACTGATGTCGTGGTTCTTGTGAAGTTTGCAGGCACATTATATGGCATAGGATCTCAGTCTATATTCAAAGTACTGTGATAATCCCAGAGTGGAGTAAACTAGTAGGATATTTTACAGATGAACACTGGGCCATCTGCATGGAATGATGATCTGAAGGGGGAATAATGAGCAGGACTGCATTTGTCTGGTGAGCCCTCAAGCCTTGGCATCACAGTTTTACTAGATACTACTTCCAACAAATCTGCTATACGTATAAAGTCTTAAATACACCTGGAGCATATCAGAACCATATAAGACAAATTAATAGTATTTGGTCTAGTACATGCGTATCTGTAGAAAGTACAGTTGTGTAAAATCTTACAATAATGGTAGATGTCCTTGCCTTTAAAAATGTAGTATTCCTTACAAATCGGATTCCCTGCTGTGAAGCCCACTGTCCAGCCAGTTTATCAAAGTATATCATTGCTTTAAGGTATACTGAATGCCTGCACACCCCTTGCATAGGGTAGGGCATAAAGGTGAAGTTCAGGCGTACCATCCTCAGAACTGATTGCCCCAGTAGGAACAGCAGTCCAAGGAAAACCAAGGAGAATCTGCACAGCCAGGAAGGAAAAAAGACCAGGGGGGATGGAGGGAGGAAGCGAATACTGCAGCAGTAAAGGCAAGGACATCTACAGTTATGGTAAGATTTTACACAACCTTACATTCACCGCTGCAGTATTCCTTAGTAATGAGCAAAAGCTCAAGAAGAAACCTGGGAGGAGGAAGCAGCAGAGCCTTTCAAGAAACCATGAAGAATGTCAGCAGCAAAACCAGCTCTAGCTCTGGAGATACCATCCAACTGGTAATGTTTGGTAAAGGCATGCACAGAAGTCCAGGTAGCAGCTTTAAGAATGCAATGTGTGTAAGCCTTTGAAAAAAAGCACCAGAAGAAGCCACAGCTCTAGAGGAATGAGCACTTACAGAAAAAGGAAGGCTGTCACCATGAAAAGTGTAACAAAAGGAAATAGCCTTTGAAATCCAAATGGAAATAATTTGCTTGGAAACAGCCAAACCTAAAGACAGGGGCACTGGAATCTGTTAAAGACTGGGGGGGGGGGGGGCAGAAGGAAAAGGGTAATTATTTTATAACTATTTGCTACCACAACATAGGTTCACTTGGAGGACATTTTAAGCTTAGCCAATTCTCTTTAGGTGCCTGAATTAACATTTTCTGATTGGTCTTAGCTATCCCCATGGCTGATAATTGTATATTTACCCTAGTGAGAACAACTGTGATCATACCATAGATAATTTGAGGGGGCCATGTAACGGATGCAGCATTTAGGAACTGCCTCTATCCATTAGTGGCATGAGGGAAAATCCTGGAGTATATTTTCTATTACCCATCCTTAGATCCAAGTTGCATTTGAATATGGATGGATGAGCTTTGCTTTATTTTTATGGATAGTCTGTTTCAGAACACTGGTAGCCTCTGTGATATATAGCCATCTCTCCACAACATTCAGTTTAGATACCTGGACTGAGTATTTCTGATGCCATATGACTTGCTTATGTTCAGTAGGTCCATCTGTATTATGTCGGAGGATGCTTTGTATGCCAGACTTGTCACGTCTAAGCACTCTGTAGGATACTGAGTATAGTAATAAATCTTTGAGGTGGTCCATGCAAGACCTATTGTTTAGGACTTGTATCCTTTTAGTAAGGTATCTCTGAAGGTATTCCAATTGTTGCATGGGGCTGGACAGATACACGCCAAAGTGGGCATTATACAAAATGATTGACATAATGAGAGCTTTGTAAAGGGGGACAACAACATCTCTAGATTTAGTCACAATCAATTTGTTTATGAGCTGTGCAATATAGAAAGGCTTTCTTATGACTCTGGGCACATGTTGGTCAAAAGTTAGGTCACTGTACACACAAGTTCCCAAATGCCAAACAAGTGTATCAGTTCTCAGAGGGAATTATCAGGATTTTGACGCCAGTTATTATTTGGGACAAACCTTCCTGCATGATGGTTAAGTCATTTGGGGATTCAATAACTTCTCCTAACTTGCAGTCATCTCAAACTTAGCTGGCCAAAGCTCTTTGGTATTTCCTTTTATTTTTGAGATGTATATGCTAAACAGAAAAAGTCTCAGCACCGAACCCTGGGGGACTCCATTGGTGACTGGTCTCTTCCCTTGTTTTGATCTCCTGCATCCTGTGAGCCAAGCTGGCAATGCAGCTGGTGATGTAAGTGTTTGCTCCTACATTATTCATCTTTTGTACTACACCTGAGTAGGGGATTGTGTCAAAAGGCTTGGCCAGGTCAAGGTAATGTGGTGTGAACTGTTTTACCTTCATCCATTGCTTTGGTAACAAGAATAAAGTTTAAAATGTGCCCATGATTTTGAGCCTTTCACACTTTCCTCTGGGCTGTTTTCAAACACATTTTTAGGGCCATGCATACATGTATGCATTCCTTGATTCACCTTCCTGATTGTATTAAATTATATTCCTTGTATAATACAGCACACTTGTTAGACTTAAGTTAGTGCATTTTAAATTTATTGTTTAAACATTTTTCCAGTAGGCA
>NC_056725.1:1154788715-1154918715 GCF_019279795.1 Protopterus annectens | reverse complement strand
GACACAGTTCAGACAATAATGGTGGTGTGGTGTGTGTGTGGGGGGGGTGGGGGTGGGGGTGGGTAGTGGTACTCTTTATCTACCTTCATCTATTGCCTCTGTCACAGCTTAAATGAATCTCACGAGTGGGACATATAGTATACATGTACAATAGTTACCTGACAATAAAAGCGTCATACCTGTTGTCAGTTTATATCAAATACAAAAAAAAAAATACCTTCATTACAAAATACAGACTATAGTGCTTTTTCAGCTACTGGAACAACCATTTTACTGTTATGTTGTGGTTTGCTTAAATGCAGGATAGTTGTTAACCTTGTACTAAAAACTAATAACTTAGATACCAAGTCTGAAATAAAAGGGATACATACACGATGACTCAGACAACATGTGTTTCCCTGATGTGAAAAAGAATGATAACTTTTCATGAGCAATCTCTAAAAACTTAAATAAGTTAATGAACTACAGGACGGTAGGCCAACCCAGAATTATTAATTCAGTAAGAATTAATAATCATTTGAGGATCTTCTTTCACCACAGGCTAGATCCAAACTTTCTTAAATTTCTGAGCATGGAATGGAGCACTCTCCCAGTGTTTCATGGTTTTTGACCGGACTTGTTTCACTCTCAGTACATTTTTGACTGTATCTTATTTTGTTAGATACTGTGTTTACAAGTTAACAGTTTATTGGTATGTAACCTGCTTCTTCGATTATTTCCAAACTGACTACTTTTCCTTATTCTGTTCTCATTTACCCTTTTTTGTTTCCATATTCACTACTATGGAATTTTAATTCTGCTCATACTGATGGTGCAAAGGAAAGATTTATGCATGTGAGCTGGATGTCGCAGGTTCAGGCAGATAGCCTTGTTTTACGTGGCCAGACAGAGGGTGACAGAATTGCAATCCTGGGGGCTTACATTCCCTCTTGAAATGACAGTTGGAGTTTCTGTCTGCTGCGCAGTCCAATGGTGGACATGAGGGGGCAGCATAGCATGCAAGTATGTGGAGTAACCGTGGCAGGTATGTACAATCGGCTGTATATATGTGAAAGCACACCCATACGTGTTCACTAATATCAATAACAAGGAGAAAATATACTAGATCTCATTATCACAAACATGGGGACAAAATGCTCCACACCGGAAGTATATCCCTCATTGGTGAGATCTGATCATAAACTAATCTCACTGGAAATCCACATCCCGCCCCCACCCCAAACAAAAAAGACCACAGTGAAGAACTTCTCTAAAGCAAACTTCACACTACTCAAGACTGGTGTGGTATCCTTCAAGGCCCCTGAGCCAGTGGAAACCACAACCCAAGCTGCAGAAGCCCTTACAAATGCCTTCTATGAACACCTCCAGGACTGCATGGATCAGGCAATCCCAAATAAAACCAAGACTCTTTCCACAAAGGGCAAACGTCCAGTCTGGTGGACCCCAGCCATTAACAAACTTTACAATAAGAGGAGAAAGCTATTACATGATAGAACAAAATCCATAAAAGGGAAGTCACCCCTGATCATTATTAGTAAAAAATACGAGCACTCATAAAATCAACTAAGGCCAATTTTGAGAGAAAAATTGCCATGGATTCAAAGGACAATCATAAGGCCTTTTTCAGCTATGTTAGGAACCTGGGTGGAAACTCCCAGATATGCTCAGAATTAGTCCAAAATGATACAAAATCACTGAACCCACAGACATTGCCAACATACTGGCAGACAGGTTCAGTGCAAACTTCACCCCCCCCTCCCCCCCTAAACGGGAGGTAACTATCCCAGTGGGGTGTAGCCTCCCAGACATTTCAAATGCGCAGGTGAAAGCTGCTCTCTAAAGCTAAAAACACAGCATCAATGGGACCGGATGGTGTCCTCGGCTGTGTGCTACACGAGCTAAATGAGGAATTAAACCCGCACATAAGGCAGCTGTTTAATCTCAGCCTTACCACAGGATACGTGCCCAAGGAGTGGCGTACGGCAACTGTGGTCCCACTCCACAAAGGCGGTGCCTCTACGGACCCTGGTAATTACCCCATAAGCTTAACAAGTCTAGTCTGCAAAGCTATGGAGAGGATCATAATGGAACTCATAAACAAAGATATAGGGGACTGCAGACATTGGACCCGACCCAGTTTGGCTTCGTCAAGGGCAGATCATGCCTTTTGAACTTGGTCAACTTCTTCGAAACAGTCACCAAGGCCATTGATGAGGGAAAGGCAGTCCATACAGCCTACCTTGACCTTGCAAAGGCTTTCGACACAATACCCCACTCGGGTATTGTAGAAAAACTTACCAGCTTAAATGTAAACCCATATGTCACAAGATGGGTTGCAAACTGGCTTAAGGACAGAACCCACAGGGTTAGAGTTGCTGGCGCTATGTCAGACTCCAAGCCGGTCACAAGTGGTGTCCCACAGGGCTCGGTCCTTGGCCCCCTATTGTTCAGCATCTACTTCTCAGAAGTACAGGCCAACATGGGAGGACTTTGGCTGTCAAAGTTTGCAGACGACTGCAAACTGGGTGCCATAGTGGAAAGTGCATTGGACACGGATATCCTTCAGAAGGGACTCATGGAAACAGATAGCTGGTGCCAGAGCCATGGCCTGAAGTTAAACGCCAAAAAATGTATAGTCATACCCTTCGGGAAAAACAAGGTAACCCCAAGCTACCATATAGGTGGCAATCCACTAAGCACAAAAGAGGTTATCAGGGACCTGGGGACCCAGGTTGACAGTGGCCTTTCTTTTGACACTCACGTTGCTAAAGTGGTTAGAAAGACCTTCTACATTGCCCACCTGATCATGAAGGGATTCACATCCAGATCTAGTGAAGTCATTGTTCCCCTGTACTCTTCACTTATCAGACCAATGATCGAGTACAATGCCCCATTCGGGATGTATCTCACCCGACATCTGCAGCAATTGGAGAGACCCCAAATGTTCCTCACCAAAAGGATAAAGGGACTCCAAAATCTGTCATATGCTGCCAGATTGAAGAAGCTCCAGCTCTATTCAGTCGCATACCATCTGCTCAGAGGTGACATGTGCCTGACATACAAGGCCATGTCCAACCCGGAATTAATGGACATGCTCCACCTCAAAAAATCCAAATCCACCAAAACCACTAGAGCAAGCGACTTAAACCTTAGCACGGATATAAATAGGACATGCTGGAGGGATAGATTTATCACTCAGAGACTCCCTATGCTGTGGAATAAAATCCTGGTCCATGTGAGGCAGAGCACCTCGCTGGCTCTGTTCAAGAGAAATCTTGACCCGTGGATGGGAGATCGTAGGTTTACCCCGGGAATCATCTCTGTGTCACTGCTGGACAGAGGCACAACAAACTAATGGGCACAGTATTTTTTCATATAAGGGGTGGCGTAAGCCACAAAACTTTGAGCTAGGCTTATAAATGCCTAAGGGCAGATAGCCTAGTATAAACCTATGAACCTATGAACCTATGAACAGCATGCTTTGCAGGGGTCATTGTGGAATAGGAAATAATGCACAAATGATAGTGTCTGTCACCAGGCATCAAACTTCTTACCATTCAATAATCATGTCAATTATTGCAAGTCTTGTATTGAATATGGGTTGTGAGAATGATTACTATGTCACTGACAACCCACTACTGCAAAATTGCAGCAATAAAAGTGGGGAAAAACACAGCTTCCCATACCTCTTCATGCAGATGGCTTTGTCCCTCTCTGCTCCCTTAGTAAATATAATCACGTCTGAGATTGCGAAAGCTTGGGGGAGAATAATTTCATAGAAGTAGGCAGTCAATGAAATCATTGTTGAGCAAACAGCCAAATATCTTAGTGGAACAGGAGAGCCTCAAAAATGATAAAAAAGAATATTGGTTCTGGTTATTTCATGTTATAACCTAGTAAATTAATTTGTTAACTCAGCAAACCCACTAGGTACAAGAGCATATTTTCAGGGGAATCTGTAAGTACTGTTTGGGTTCAGGACTTTATTTAGAGTCACACAGCACACAAACTGAGATTTAAAGACTCAAACCCAGGTCCACAAAGCCATCCTAGAGTACTAATATCCATATGAATAAACAAATAATATATTCAATATATTATTGGAAATCCAAGTAAACTGAGTGTGATCTAATTCAGTGAAGCACTGTCTCTTTTCCCTTCCACATAGCATAATTCCATATCCATAAAAATGATTTTTTCTCCATTTGTAACATACTGCAAGTCAATGTGTCATAAGGACTAAAACACTGAAATGTAAAAATGGAAGTCTATACCTGATTGTAATTCACTACTGGAGACATGAATTATAATCTTGAACAAGTCAATTAATTGCCATGTTCCCCCTTCAGGCATGAAATAGGGATGCTTAGCCACAATAAGCCTACCTTGTTACTACTTAAATAATCCAAAATGGCATAATCTGCAAAATGATTACATAATTATTTTAAAATACGATATATGAACAGAAAAAGGTTTTATGGTTCTCTTGAAGGTAAGTTTGATACTGTGTTAAGAAGACATATGACTAGGGATCTGATCAGTGAATCCTTACAGATCACGCCCTACCCACCAAAGGTCACACCCATCATGTACTGCTGATAATAACAAGTTCTGCTGACTGGGAGGTTGTACAGGTGTGAAGAAGAGGAAACAGCAGTATTACACAGTGCTAACTGCTTCACTTTATTCATGTTTACATCATGTCAGAGGTAGTAAATATAAGTTGCAGAGGATGTTGGGGTACAGGGTTGGAGGTGGGCTGCCCCCCACCTGCAAAAAGCTTATTTAGCTTTTTTTCACTATTTTGTTCCATCAGGTGATCTGTATGGTTACTTGAAGTTTCGGTGTGTGAAGTGAATTTCTGGTGATGCAATCACAAGAGCTTCTGGTATGTGTGTGTGTGACCATGTCATTGCTGGGATGTGGTGAATAAGGATGTTGTGGTATCAATAAAGATCCAGTGTCCTGGAATGAACCACTAACAAAGCCTTAAATGTGACACTTTGCATAAACACACAAGTGTTTGGCAAACTATGTAAAATGTTCCCCAAATATTTTGATAAAGAAATTCTTATCGAAACGGATGAATAAAATTAAATTAGCTGGTACAGTAAGGCATAGGTTCATTATGACAATTTGTGCTATACAACAACCAGCAATATGGGGATTTTTATTCATCAAGGAAAAAATGTTGCCTAATGAATAACGCAAAATGATACATGCTAATAGATATTCCATTGTGCTTGCCTATACACAAAGTTAATAAAACCGTAGACAAGACAACTAAACCCAAAGTCCAACTCAGTAAAATATAAAGTAGTAATACCAGATGAAATCCAAGGAACCAAGTCGGTCTGCCACAAACTGTAGTAAAAATATTTAATACAAATACAGAAAATAAAATAGATGAGCGCTTTCGCGTACCTACATCGTACGCTTCATCATATCTAATGACTTACACAACCAGTACATATTTAAATAGTGGAGTCTAAGTGACTCAATTGCGTATTCATAAAACAATCATTTCAAATCAATTATATAATTACATAGTTAAATAACTAAAACATTGCTTTAAAGAGCTCACTCTGTTAAAGTCAACGGAAGAATTACACCTTCCCTATGCAACAAGTCTGAAAGGTGAACAGTCATCAAGAATAATAATAAGACTCTTCAAGCCTATTTTGCAAAACTGTATGTGTATATAAAAAGTGTGTCTATCAAAACGTAAAAACATAACATTTATAATTTTTATATGCTGCTGACACAAGAGGGAATAATTAATCACCTTGGAATGGAAACTATAAATTGATTTCGATGATGTCAAATCAAATATATACAATCAGTGCTTGTCAGAAACTCATACCGAGTTCTAACAAAACTGTATGCATCATATAGTACATGTATCTTAGATAATATGCTAATTTGCCTATTCGCATTTATATGATATTGCAACCAATGCATTTCTTATAATCTATTGTTATGAACAAGAGATTGTCTAGTATATTATAAAACAAAATAGACATGTTAATATGTAACAGTAACTATCTAAATCAATGTCCTCTAATTCTTGCATTTAACTCTAAAAGTTGGGGACTATATAACGACTGGCCTTCTAAGTCTAATAAATATAAACAATCATGTAAATAACAATAAGTATATATAGTAAAAAATACAGAATAGAAATGAAGCTCTGTTCAAGTATATGTACAGATCTACAAAAATAAGTATATATCTGTGATACATAAGTAGCACATATCAAAAAATATAAAATAAGCTGAATTGATTGAATCTAATGAACCATCTTTGCTCCCTTATTTCAATTTCCTTAGTTCTAGAATAGGTTTAATTGTAATAAACTGATTAAGACCTGGTTCCTGGTGAGCATTCATCCTAAAAATCCATTCTAACTCTATCCTTTCAAGTTGATGCATCTTGTTCCCTCCTCTTAGATTAGGTTGCACTAACTGAAGAACCCTAAAAAGGAACTTGTGTCCTGTATGTACCGAACAATGTTTCGCCAATGCATTCTTCTGGTCACCTTTCCTAATGTCATATATATGATTATATATCCTGTCCTTAAGTTTTCATGTTGTTAGCCCTATATAAAATGCCGGGCATTCAGTACAGACAGCTAGATATATCAGGTTAGTGCTATCGCATGTTGCATATAAGTGTGGTTCTAAATTGAAATGTAAAGTTGGATGCATAAAAACTTGTTCTTTAGTAACAAAGGGACACATTCTACATTTCCCACATGCCATAGTACCTGGTTTCCTTAAGGTATTGGAATATGGTACCTTACTGGGGGTTTTGTAAATCTGTTCTATGCATAACATTCTTGTAAGACTTCTACTATTCCTATAGATGAATCTCGGTCTATTCCCAAGTGTTTGGCAAACTATGTAAAATGTTCCCCAAATATTTTGATAAAGAAATTCTTATCGAAACGGATGAATAAAATTAAATTAGCTGGTACAGTAAGGCATAGGTTCATTATGACAATTTGTGCTATACAAAAACCAGCAATATGGGGATTTTTATTCATCAAGGAAAAAATGTTGCCTAATGAGTAACGCAAAATGATACATGCTAATGATATTCCATTGTGCTTGCCTATACACAAAGTTCTTAAGAAAAAGAGTTACATTAGGACCAGATGTATGTATTTTATAAACAGCTGTTGCTCTATGTGGTGCATGAACCCTTCACCGTATAGAGTGTATTACCATGCTTTTGGCTCTGATATTGATATGGGAAGAATTTGATACTTTCTCTGAGATCTTCTTTCCAGCCCACCTTGTTATACCATGGTATTTAGCTATTCTGCTTTTACTGCATTATGTATGTATATGTGGCAAACATGTCATGTATGCATGTCATGCCAACCCAGACATGATGCAGCAAATAGTTTTCTTTTTCTGTGATACAGAAAATGTTAGTCCAATATGCCAGATAAGGGACTTATCCATGATTTGCTTGGTTATATCATATAAGGCAAGTTTAACTAAGCAATTTATCATAAAATCAAAACCTGGACATGAACGGTGAATGTAACAGAATCTTGAGAGTTTGATGGGAAAAGGAGGCTTTCTTAGGCAGAATCACTGAAGAGAATAAAGCTGGCATCTAGACAGTACAGGTATCTACCCTAAACAAGAGAGTATTACTCAGCCTTGGTACTGGGACAAGGAAAGGTGAATATCCCAGGTATGAACTTGTTACTTTATAACCTGAGAATGATATGAGGACAGGGCATTCCTAGAGATGAAAATTTTGCAAATTTAAATGGTGGTCAGAGATGAAGGAGGGCCATTTACAACTACATCTGTGTGTAAAGTGGGGGATTTTTTTCGACGGTTACAGGTTACTGATAACAAAGGGGAGGAGTAAGAGATGGAGTTTACCTACCTACCTATGTTGATACTGGGGATATAAAAATGTATTGGAAGAAATGGGTGCTTTATATCTCTCCAGTGTTTCTGGATTCATGATAAGTGATAGAGAAAGTGGTAGGGGTGTTTCTGTGTATTAGACTGCTTCTAAGGACATAAAAACTGAGGGAATGGAAGGGAGGCATTTACATTTATTATTAGAAAGGGGGAAGGTAGAGGGGGGTGCTCCATATAGAAGCAGTTAATTTTAGTTACTCATCAATCCTAATGCACTAGACCAGCTTGTCTCATCTCCCAGAAGGCGAGATAACATTCTGGACTTGGTTCTCTCCAACATGGGTGACCGCTGCATCACTCCCATAGTATGTTCTTCCCTGGTGATCATCAGACTGTCTCATTTGAAGTTTCTATCCTCCCAACCCTCCCAACTGTAATCAAGCTACAAAACTTCTCAAAAACTGACTGCAACCACCTAAGGGAGGGTATCTGTAGCTATACACCACTGCACCCCTCAGAGGATGCCGACAACTGTGCTGAACAGCACACCAGTGCAGTATAGAAGCAACTATACAACTGCATGGACTCAACTATACCCAATAGAACTAAAACCTGCTCCTCAAGGAAACACAAACCTGTTTGGTGGACATCCTCTATCAACAGGCTTTACAACAAAAGGAAGAAACTGCTGTCCAAGTGTAAAAACGAACATATTCCAAATTGGAAAATCTCCCTCCTTAGCCTCAACAAGCAAATTAAATCATTAGTGAAAGCCTCCAAAGCCAATTATGAATCAAAAATATCCTCCAAAACAAAGTGAAACCACAAAGCCTTTGTCACTTATGTCAGGAACCTCCATGGCAAAGCCCAGGTTTGTTCTGAATTAGTACTTATCAGTATCACTTACACCAATCATGTTGACTTAGCCAACCTGCTAGCAGATAGGTTCAGCGCAAACTCCCCCCCATCCCCCACCAAAGGCCCTTTTGACATCCCCAATGCTTGTCCCGCACCTCACATCTCTGTAGATCAAGTGCTAAAGGTCACAGAACACAGCTTCCATGGGACCTGATAGTATCCCACAGTGTTTTTTATTTATTTATTTACATTTGATTACCAGAAAAGTCTGACTGGGCCAGAAGCCCATTTTCACTGGAGGCCCGGGGAGAAAAGCTCCACAGAAATATAAGCAAAATCCAGTAATTAGATAGTACAATAGTATACATACAGTAAAATGGAGAATACACATCATCTAGTTAGGCTATAAAAAGTAGTATTCAATACAGTTTTCATGTAGATACAGGTTCAAAAAGAAAAACACACAAGCATTACAGTGAAGATCACTGTGAGAAAAATAAAATTAGTACTGTGTACATATTAAATAATAGTATAGTATAGTATAGTATAGTAGAGTATAGTATAGTATAGTATAGTATAGCATAGTATAGTATTCTGCACCATCACCAGGAAGAACTGGCTTCCCCATTGAGCACCCTATTCAACCAAGCCTAAGTACAGGCATCATTCCAGCAGAGTGGAGAACTGCCATTGTCATGCCCTTTGCACAAAGGGGGTGCCACTAATGACCCTGGAAACTATCACACTATTAGCTTGACAAGTCTGATCTGTAAAGTCATGGAGCGCATTATTATGGCTCTCATAAACAAGGATATAGGTAATCTCCAAGAACTTGACCCCACCCAGTTCGGATTCGTCAAGGGGATCTTTCCTGTTGAACCTGGTTAACTTCTTTGAGGTTGTCACCAAGGCCCTGGATGAGGGAAAGTCAGTACATATAGTTTACCTTGACTTGTCCAAGGCCTTTGACACAATCCCCCACTCGGGCATCATCGAAAAGCTAACACAACTTGGCGTAAATCACTATCTCATCAGGTGGGTGGCCAACTGGCTCACCAACAGAATCCTCAAAGTCAAAATAGGTGCCTACACCTCCGATAGCAGACCTGTCATTAGTGGAGTTCCCCAGGGATCTGTTCTGGGACCCTCAATATTTGGCATCTACTTCTCAGAGGTCCAGGCAAAGACAAAAGGCCCGTGGCTGACAAAGGTTGCGGATGACTGTAAGTTGGGTGCTGTCATTGACTCCCCAAATGATGTTAACATACTGCAAGAGGGTCTCACAGCAAATAATGACTGGTGACAAAGTCATGGCCACAAGCTAAGCATAAAAAAATCATCATACCATTCAGCAAAAACACGGCCCCTACTGATTACAAGATCAACAGCAACCCCTAAGCACACAACCTGTGGTGAGAGACCTGGACACTCAGGTTGATAACCTCACATTTGACCATCATATAGTGGTAGTTGTCAGGAAAAGCCTTTTATTTGGTTCATCTCATAAGTAAAGGAATTGCATCCAGGAAAAAAAGGAGGTTATTACTTCTCTATACTCCTCCCTCATTAGACCAATAATTGAGAATAATGCCCCGTTTGGTATGCACCTCTCCAAACATCTGTACCAACTGGAAAGGCCACTGAAATACCTCACAAGGAGAATCCATGGCCTCCAACATCTGTCCTATGTGGACAGGCTCAAATCACTATCACTCTATTCGGTATCATACAGATTGCTCAGGGGTGATCCATGTCTCACCTACAAGACAATCTTGGACTCTGCCCTACTAGAGATGCTCCATATCTGTAAGTCTAACTCCTCATGCATTATCGGCTTGAAAGGCCTGAATCTAATATGCAACATCAACAAAACCTGCTGGAGAGACAGGTTTGTCTCCCAGAGGCTGCCCCATCTCTGGAATATGTCAAACAGAGCACCTTGCTGACTCTCTTCAAGTACAACCTTGATGAGTGGATTGGAAACCACAAATTTATCCCAGGGGTTTCACCTGTTTCCCTCACTGACAGGGGCAACAGGTGCTGACTGAAGTTGCTTTTTGGTGATAAACTCTTGGCTAGGCTTGTAAGGGCCCCAGGGCCATTAGCCTAGTAACCTCCTATGATCCTATGATTATTAAGCTGGGGGGAGATAAATGTGGAATTAACGTAGACACAAACATAATTTCCTACTGATAAGGCTTAAAGGGAATGAGTTGCATGATTATTGCAAAGCAACAAGTCAAGAAATGAGTTCCCTAATCCTATTATGCAGATATTTTTGTACCACTACACCGTATTTCATGTCCTTGCACATTAGGATTTTGTCTGTGTTTGGAAATTTGTTTTTAATTGATTTTGGTTGAATGTGGTAATTAGGTCAAATGAATTGGTGATCCTGAAGATTGCCTGTATGTATATGTAGTGTGTGTGTGTGTGTGTGTGTGTGTGTGTGTGTGTGTGTGTGTGTGTGTGTGTGTGTATGCATCAGTGCATATAAGTTGGCATACTGTGATAGACTGTTATACCATGCAAGATTGGTTCTGTTCCTTATAACTCTTGAGAGCCTAGGTAGTTTAAAGCTAAACCCTGAACCTGAATAGTATAAATGGGTATCAGAGAATAATGAATAAATACATTTCAACTGTTTCACAGATGAATTCTTTTACTTGCATGAACCTTCAGTAGGTCTACATAGCAATTCAGCTGCTCGGTTTTGTGCAGTTTGGATCACAACAAATATATAATGTGATCTTGGTGAAAAACTCAATAAATACTAGAATTATATAATTATTTTATATTATATATTACATTTGTATACAATTAGAATTAAAAATAATATTTTCACAATAAATTATGCTTTCTGTGATTTTAAATGCTACAGTAAAAAACAAAATTCTGATTAGTGCAAACTGACACTGCTACATCTGAGATGTCATTCTCTTACATTTCATAGTATTAGCTCATGCAAACTGAGCAGCAGTTAGCATTGTTACCTCAATGTGCTTGATTCTCCATTTCAGTTCTGTTGGGGTGCTTTCTCTGCATGCCCTCCCTGTGCCCATATGCATTTTTCCCTGGTACTATGGTTTCCTATCATTTCCAAAGATGTGTTGTAGATGAACTGGCTTTCTTCTTAATTACTCATAGGTAGGTATGACATGTGAATGTGAAACAGTGCACATGTGTATTCTGTGATGGTTTGGTGACCTGTAAATGTGAAACAGTGCACACGTGTGTTCTGTGATGGACTGGTGACAACTGAATGTGAAACAGTGCACATGTGTGTTCTGTGATGGACTGGTGACCTGTGAATGTGAAACAGTGCACATGTGTGTTCTGTGATGGACTGGTGACCAGCTCATGATTAATTCCTCTACCTTGCTCCTAAGGGAGTGCTGGGAAAGCTCCAGCTCCATTGTGAGCCTGAACTGGATTAAACTTGTCTTCATAGAATGAATGAATGAATGTATGCATACAGACTGTGTGGGGCAGTTCCCAAGTGTTTTCTTTTTCTGTAGAAAATGTAATCAGAAAATCAGAAAGCAGGGTCACTAGAAAAAAGGTGCACTGCAATATTTCCAAAGCTTTCAATGTTAAACACTTGTTGGCATTAGTTCTGTTTAGCACAGCATACAATAGCTATCACAAACATAAATATATACTCCATTCCAAAGACATGCATCTGGAGCATTTCTCCCCGGGCCTCCGCTGAAAACAGGCTCTGTGGAACCTAGTCGGACATTCCCGGTCAACAAATGTTAAATAAATGTTAAATAAAATTATTATAATACATGCTTAAAAAACACAGTATTTCTATAAAACAGCAAATCTTCAGTCCTTCATATGCTGTGGCAAAAAGTTTCAAGAAATGAAAATGTTCTGTTTAAAATTTAAGATGGCAGTTATCCATGCCCTTTTTAAATTAGGAGCACTGACTGAAAGCATTTTAAATGGCATAGCTGTAATTTCCTGAAAATTTCATAAAAATACATACATATGGTCATTGCCTTTTTTGTTACTGAGTGTATAATGGATGAGGATTAAAGTCATCACATTTAGTTCTCCAATGATGAACTGCCCAGCCATCAAGTTTAGTTCTCCAACGATGCTACCCGATCATTTTTTCCTCTTAAAAATCACTAAGTGTAGTGACTTGTTATCTGTAGGTGTTTCTCTTTTCTCTGTGGTTGTCCAACAATCAAATTAGAGTAAGGATGTATGGATGCTGATGGGTGCTTGCTCCTTGCAAACACTTCCTTTTATAGAGGTTGCATAGAGCAGAAGCTTCAACTGGTTTGCTTCATCCTGTTGAAGCTTTACTCATTTTAATCATGAAGTATTGGTGGCACAAGTACATCAAACCATTCTTGGAAACAATCCATTAAGGACACAAAACAAAAGAGCCAAAAATGATATTTTATGGTATAACGATTTGGAAATGGTCAGTAGTAATGAGGTTGTTGTACTTGCTTATGCTCCGTAATTTCACTGGTTATACTGACATATGATTCTGTCTTTTATTTGCTGCTTAAGACCTGTTTCTGTTTAATGCCACAGTGTTGGTGAGATGTGGTTGTATATGTTTCTTTGGTCAATCATTACAATGTTTTCTATATCGTTTTGGATCTGTTGTTACTGGATCTTCACTGAAAAATGGCTATGGAAATGATGGACACCCCCAGTCATCAAAATGTAATAAAGAAATAAACAAGCAGATAGATGAATTCATACATATATGTACTGTGATGATTGTTTTGTTTGGTATGCAGTGCATATTCAGGATTTTTTTTTTTCAGTCTGTAGCAGATGTGACTAAACTTAATCTTGTAAAGTGGGTTGCTATAACTATTTACCAGTGTACTTAGTCAAGTATGTTGCATGAGGCAAACTAGATTAGTACATCTCATGGTGTGTTAAGGCTTGAGTCACAGGAACAAATGAACATCTACCACAATAGCAGTATGATTATGGATACTTATTAAACTCTACAATCAATACAGTTGGACTTAACTCTTTTTGTAAATATGTAAATATATTTTTTAGTCTGTAAAAATATTGATATGTATATATCATGTGTTTGCATTTCTGCTTTGTCTCTAACATTCTTATAACTGATTTTGACCATATTTTTTACTCAAATGTTTGATTCTCTGTAAACTTTGTGTTTTTTTTTTTTTTGGAGTTTTTCTTCTCAGGTCTCCACTGAAAATGGGCCACAAGCCCAGCTGGACCAACCCGGTTAACAATTATCAATAAATAAATAAATAAATAATAGTATAAAATATGCTATAATCCTGTTATTTAGATAATTTAAGCTGTAATTTCAGTCTGGTTTGTCTGACATTTTGCTTATAGTTTGGAAAGGTGATGTTGTTTATCTTTGGATCCACTGCACTAACATGTTGTAACACACTTTTATGATTGCTATCAACAGCTAAAAATAATGCATTGATGGGTCCTGACAATACCCCTGGATATATCTAAAATAGCATGAAGCAGAATTTAGTGACACCCCTAGCAACAGTGTTCAATGGCAGCCTCCATACAGGTTTTGTACCAAGTGAATGGAGAACAGCTGCAGTCATTCCCCTGCATAAGGGAGGACCTTTCACAGACCCAGGAAATTACAGACCCATAAGTCTGCCCAGCCTCATATGCAAAGCCATGGAAAGAATTATCATGGAACTAATCGATAAGGACAATGGGAACTTCCAAAGAATGGACCTGTCTCAGTTTGGATTTGTCAAGGGCAGATCATGCTTACTCAACCTGGTGGACCTTTTTGAAAAGGTCACCAAAGCAAGGGATAAAGGCAAAACAGTACACACTGCAAACCACTACCTGGGCAAAGCTTTTGACACAACTCCCACTCAGGCATAGTAGAAAAGCTAAACAAACTGGGAATAAACACCTGTGTCAACCACTGGATTGCCAACTAGCTCACAGATAGGATGCAGGATATCAAAACAGGGGAAGTTACCACCACAAAAAGACCAGTTATCAGTGGTATTCCCCCAGGGTTCTGTGCTGAGACATGTCCTGTCCTGTTTGGCATCCACTTTTCTGAACTAAAACCAATACCAAAGGGCTCTGACTGACAAACTTTGCAGACGACTGCAAGTTAGGAGCAGTCATTGAATCCCCAAATAACTTGGGAATCCTGTAGGAAGGTTCTTCCCAAATTAATAACTGGTAGCAAAATCATGGGCTGAAAATAAATGCCAAAAAATGCATTATTGCATCCATTTGAAGTCATCTACCTCAGGGAGCTGCCACATTGACAATCTGACCCAAAGAGTTGATCCATTTGTTTGGGATCTGGGAACTTATGTGAACTGTGACCTAATCTTTGACCAACATGTGTGCATTGTTGTAAGAAAGTCTTTCAATAGTGCACAGCTTATAAACAGAAGGATGGTGTCTAGATCTAGGAGTGTCATTCTCCCCTTTTACTCATCCCTCATTATGCTAGTAAATGAGTATAATGCACCCTTTGGCATTTATCTGTCCAGACTTGTGGAACAACTGGAACACCCACAGAGATACTTTACTAAAAGGATACAAGGCCTAAACAATATGGCCTACATGGACTGACTCAAAGTCCTGCCACTGTACTTGATATGCCACATTCTGCATAGAGATGACTTGTGTCTGGCTTACAAGTCATCTTCCAACCAAATGCTGATGGATTTACTGCACATCAGCAAGTCAAATGACATAACAAATAGTTATTCAAGTGATCTAAACCTCTTTTGCAACATCAACAGATTGGTTTGGAGGGAGAGGTATATCTTGCAGAAGATATTCCTGCTCTGGAACAGACTTCCCATCCACATAAAACAAAGCTCATCCTTGTCCACATTCAAGTGCAACTAGGATTTGTGGATGGGAAACAGAAAATTTACCCCAGGATTGCCCCCTGTACTACTAATGGACAAAGGCAGCTCCTAAATGTTTTATCCCATACATGGATCCTCTCTAATTATCTATGGTATGATCCCAAATATTCTCGTTAGGGTAAAACATAATTATGAAAATGGGATGGGTAAGGCCAGTCTCTAACCAAATGGGATAGGTTAATTTGAGCACAAAAAGGGAAACTGGCTAGGCTTAAAATGGCCCTCAAGGATCAGTAGCCTAGTACTTAACATATGAACCTATGAGAGCAGTCACAATAGCAAAGAACGTGGCATGAAAAGCAGTCTAACAGCTTCTGGAAAGTGAATAGGCAAATAGAACACAGGTTGCAAGGCAAAGACAGAAAGATAAAGAAGATAGCAATCAGACATCCTTCATAAGGGTGCCAGCAGCAACCTGATCATCAGCCTACAGGAAGTCAAAAGGAGATGAAAGGAATACTTAAAGCAGCTTCTAAATGAAGAAAACCCTACGGAAGCTGTACTTCCCCAGACACAGCCTACAATGAAAGAAAAAGAAGAGACCCCACCCTAAAAGAAATAAGAGCAGCACTAAAGAAAATAAAGTAAGGGAGGGTAACAGGCTGAGATGAAGCCATGACAAATATGATGAAGATGTTGGGGAGTTAAGGGCTTAAATGGCTCCAGGGAGTACTCATAGCAATATGGAGAGAAAGGTGTACCTAGAAAATAAGCAGTCTAGTACCAGTGTACAAGAACAAAGGGACATTCACAAGTGTGGGCAGTACAGAAGTATCATACGCCTGTCACACTGCATGAAAGTTCCAGAGAAGGTGAATGAAAAGCAAATACACACAGTAATATGGGAGAGAAGCAGTTCAGGTGCAGGTTAGGATGCAGCACAATTAACTTGATGTGGACAGTGAGACATTTAGTTGAGAGGAAACTAGAGAGGAGGAAAGAGGCCCACTAGGAATTCCTAGACTTGCAGAAAGCATATAACAAGGTCCCAAGAAAGATGATTTGGGTAGTCCTTTAATGGTCTGAACTCCATGCAAATTGGCAGAATTAGTGGAGATTATGAACAAGGACCCAATGATGCAAGTATGAACAGTGTTTGCATTCACAGACGAGTTCCCAGTAGTAGTTGGCGTGCATCAGGTTCCCCTGCAGTTCATACTGGTGATGGGCTACATTAGCAAACAGGTCAGTGGGATATATCAACAAAGCTGCAGTATGCAGATAATGTGGCATTACAGGCAGACTCTGAACAAGAACTTCAGCACATGATAGGGGACTGGAATGCAAAACTGAAGGCACATGGTGTGAAAGTGACTACAGATAAGACAGTTGCAATGGCAGCAAATGGGGGGGGGGTCGGATGAAGCTGAACATTGAGATAGAAGGGCAAAATAGTGTAACAGATTAACAGTTTCAAGTATCTGGGAGAAGTGGTTGAGGAGAAGAGAAGTCTGAATGAGGAAGTCAAGCTAGAATCATTGGGTCTGCAGCCAACTGGCACAGAGTGTCAGGGCAAAGAAGATAAAATGTCAGATGTAGAAAACAGTGGTGGGACCGATACTACTGTATGGAATGGAAACTTGGGCACTGAAGGCAGAGCAACTGGGGAAGCTAGAGATGATGGAGATAAAATGCCTGAGACAGGTGACAAGATGCAGACTGTGGGGAAGACAAATAAATGAGGATATCAGACTAGAAGCTAAAGTAGTTCCAGTTCCAGAGAAAGTCAAAGAGAGCAGATTACAGTTTTAGCACATGTGCAGCAAAACAGTATGCAATCTGGTGAAGAAGATTTGGGACAAAGAAAATGAGGACGTCCAACAAAGAGATAGAGGGATTGTGTGAGGAAAGACCTGTGACAACCAGACATGAGTGTTAAAGAAGGCAGGAGGCTAGCACACTGAACTGAAAGTGATGGCAATAGCTGATGCAACACCCTGACCCCATGTAGAAGAATTGGAAGAAAGGGATAACAACAATGATGAAGAGCACTATGATCTGCACAGTGGAATCTAATGCATAAAACTGCTCAGACTGGAAGAATGTGTAATCACTAACAGGAAGATATAAGCAAATCAAAGCCATTTTAGAATGCCTTTGGCCTGTGTGTATATGGAGGATCATCTTTCAGAAAAGTATATAACTCTTAAGATAAAGTTTCACCAAACGGCAGTCTAACCAATAAACAGTACAATCTTGTCAGTGTTTCATTATTTCTTATTTTGAGACTTTCACTTTATAATGCAGTATTTATTTATTTATATTTCTTTCTGGGGTAGGGCACTGACTACAAATAATGAATTTCAGGCCAGCCAGGATGGACACAAAGATATGAGTTACAGCACAATGGTGTGATACAAATACTGCAGTAATCAATTGTACACAAACTGCATCGCAGCGAAAAGCAAACAACTGCAAATAAAGTTTGACTAAAATAATTAATGGTTACACAAAGAGAAATGTTATTTACATTATCAGCAAGAGCCATGAGAAGGAAAATAAAGTGAGAAGAGAAAAATAGGGCTATTTATAGTATGTATGAGGCTTTGCATGATCAAACATGATGGTAGTAATGTACTAATGAGTCAAACAGATAACGCTGCCATCATGCTAGGGTGTGGCGCTTTTTAGGTGATATGACCTGTGGCAAAACATTTGCAGTCATTTTGCTGGTGTGGGTAGGATTTAAGATTGGGGGGTTGAAATTAGTGTAACCAGAGAGGTTTTATAAGTAGTTAGGTAGAGATTGTCAAAGTTTGGGTGCTAAGACGGAGAAGCTCTGGTTAGTACACTTTAGTTTAGTTATTGGCATTTGTAAAATGGAACCTGATTGTTAGTGTGCACTGAGGTTATATGACAGTATGGGGGCACTTAGTGTGGAAGTAAGGAGTGTGAAGGTGTCAAAGTATATAAGGTTGAAAAGGAGAGAGCCTAATAGTGAGGAAACAGCAGTTTTTACTTGACAGTAATTTGAGGCCAGTGATATTTTTGCTGGAGGCATCAGCACTCCTTGGAAGGCCATACTCTAGCTGGCCAGAAAGATTTCTTTAGATGTGGTGCTTTATGCAGGAGATGAAAGGAAATGAGAAGTATTATAGGTCTAAAAGAATAAGTGCTTGATTTCTGTTGTTATTTTCTTTTTTTTTTCAGTATGAAGTTGAAAATTTAAAGGTTTGTTCCAACCATATTCTATGGTATTGGAATGATGTTGTGATTATATTTGTAGGGGGGGGTCTATATTACAAAATCAAAATGGCAAAACATCGACTGCCATTTCATCGACCCCAAAATACCGAAGTACAAGTTACGCAAATGGCCAGATCAATGAGTTTTTTCCTAGGGAAAAAAATTGGTAGGCCAACCAGACATGACACACCACTTCAAACACTGCAAAGTGGGGGGCTTCTCCCCCTAACTAAATATACCAACTCTGAGATCGCACTACAGTGGGGGAAAGGGCAAATTCATGGTGATGGCCAACCAATTTTTTCTCTAGGAAAAAAACTCAGTGATCTGGCCATTCGTGTAAAGTGTACTTCAATATTTTGGGGTCGATGAAATGAGGTCGATGTTTTGCCATTTCACTTTTGTGATATAGACCCATATTTGGGTTATTGCTTTCAACACATATATTGGGATGGGGGTTTTGCAAATTTTTTGGTTCTGTAGCTCATGGATTTTGTTTGGTTGGCATTTATAAATAGCTTATTGGAGGTGAGTCAGACAGACAGACTGAGAGAGTTCTGTTGAAATTATTTTCCAACTCTGAGTGAGATTGGCTAGGTCTATTTTGTAGCCTGTAATTTACATATAATATAAGATGGAGGTGGGACATGGCAAATGGGAGTTTATTGATAAAAATGGAGAAAATAGGAAACAAACCCTTAAGGGACTCCTTTTAAATGTGGTGATTCAAAGGATATGGAAGACTATGTTTTAACCCTAAAGGATCTTATTGAAGAAATTGTGGAACCAGTCTAAGGCTGTTGGACTTACTCCAATTTCTAACGTGATTGAGAAGGATGGAATGGTCTGTCATGTCTAAGACATTAGTTAGATCCACAAAGATTGCTGTATTGAGGTTTCCCTTCTCCATGTTACATAAAATTTCAGCTGTAACAGACTATTATGCTACTATCTGACCACAATCCATGTTGTTTGAAATATCAGAGGTAGTAGTATTGTAAGTATGAGGCAGATTGAATGTAGTCTATCTTTTCATAGATCTTGTCTATGGTAGGTAAGATAGAGATGGTGTGGAGGTGTGAGGCCAAAGAAGGTAATGATTGTTTTGGTAGTGGTTTGACTAAAGCATATTTCCATATGTTGTTCATTGTTTTGGAAGTAAGCAGGAGGTTGCAGATCAGAAGAAGAGGTTGAATGATGTGCTCTTTGTGTAGTGATATATGAACTAAGGGCAAAGGTTGTCTGTTACAGTGGGTGTATCTAAAGGTATGAGGTCAGGCAATGGAGTGATGTCTTTGGCTAGGAGCATTGTAAGATTAAAGGAAGGTAGTTAAAGAAGTGAAATTTGTGGGGGAGGGTTGTTTGTGGTAAGGGTGGTAGGAGGTGAGAGGAGATTAGTGAATTTGTGGAGAAAGCCAGAGAGAGAAAAAATCCTTTTAGAAAACTGAATTGTATTCTGCATGTTAGAATGTGGATTTTTACGAACAGTGAGGAGGTTAACTTCATGCCAAAATTGTTTATGGGGTGTGAAAGGAGAACTGATCAGATGTGTGTAGCTTGGTTTTCGGTTGTCTGATTCATTATTTAATGAGGTTTCTTTGTCCGGTAAATCTGTTATGGGTGACTGATGCTTTTTTCCAATCATGCCAAACCTCATCTCATAACTTTAGTTTGTATTTTATTTTTGGTGAGCCAGTTGATTTTGATATATCTGAACAGTCTTGCAATGTTAGGAAAAAAAATGCTTTATACTTCTAGGAGGGTGAGATTGAGAAATTCTGATTCATGGTATGGGTCTTGGGAGGAAGGCGTGATAACCAGTTATGTGTGGAAAGGTAGGCTCTGAGATGGAGGATGTTGGAATGTGATTTAGATCTAAAGGAGGTGGGTTTGGGAAGTTGTTTCACTTTGATATTATTGACTGTGAATGTTATGGAGCAGTAGTTGGTGAAGGAAGGGGTGTATAGTAATGAATGAGACATTAGCTGGATGGTTTGTCATAAGGAAGTCAAGGACTATGTGATTATATGAATGTAGGTGATGACGTGGGCTCCTGGATGAGTTGGAACAGATCAAGATCAGCCAGGTATTCATTACAGCCATTCTGGTGTGGACCTAACAAGGTAAGATTAAAGTTACCCAAAATAATAATAATGTTTTTGTGTTTGATGGGGTTAGAGATGTTGGTTTGAATAAAAGACTGATTTTTTTTTTTTTTATTGTGGAAGGGAGTGGTATATAGGCAACAGCACAATTAGTGATTTGTTATTTTTGGAAGAAATTTTTGTAATTAGCCAGTTTGGATCTCTGTCTGAGATTGTATTAGCTTGAGCTAAAACAAGTTTCATTTGTGATTTGTACAGAATTAGGGTGTCCCCACCAGTTCTTTTCCCTGGTCTGTCATCCAAGGTATAATTGTAACTAGGAAAGCAGTTTATAAGGTTAGGATGGTCATTTGTTTAATCAAGATTCTGTAACTTCAGCTAGATCAAGGGCATGCACAGTAAGAAAGTAGACTATTAGATCTAGTTTGTTTCTGTTGCTTTTGGCGTTTATAATAGCACAGGATATGTGGAAAGTGGACCTAGTATATAAATATAGGATGAAGATTGATAGATACTGTGGGATATCTGTTGAATTGATCATGTGGGGCATTTTGTTTAGTATATGTAAGTATTATGCTTGAAATGTCTTGTGGGACAGTTCACTTTGAAGGTATGCACTCTTGTGTAAAAGACCATGCCTTTTTGGAAATGTACTTTTCACTTATATGTCCTACTGAATGAAAGCACAGCCTTGGGAGGGTGGCCTAATGGTTAAGGTGTTTGCCTTACAAACACAAGGTGCAGGGTTCGAGTCTCACAAGGAATAATTGGCTAGGCTTACAATGGCTCGCAAGGGCAGTTAGCCTAGTATGAACTATGAACAATTTCATAGGGATTTCAAGGCAATTTAGTCTCTTGATCTATATGCCTTGCCAGTGCCCACTCTCACTCCATGCCCTCCTTTTCCATGAGGGCTCAGTCAGTCAAACCGGGGAAAATTTGTGAGTGCCCATCCAATCACCAAGGTCCCATTTGAAGAAGGCTAGTGTATCGCACTGTTTGACTGGCTGGTAGAGTCTGTTGCAGAAGTGGGGGAGGCACTGCATGAGAAATCTGTCACTGAAACACATTTTATTTATCTGTTGGTGAAGGCATTTTCTTCCATCAATACTGTGTGTTTTAAAGCACTCATTGTTGGTCACAAACATGACAGAGCGATTGAAAAAAATGGTAGTTTTTTTAATGGTTCATGCTAGTGTATTACTGTATTTTGGGAGCCCCTGCTTTAAAGGAATTCAAGCAGTTTGAAGTCATACAGTATCATACACACACCAGCCAACTTTGGTACTATAAAAGGATTATGCTGGAAATATATAACTTTGATGATGTTATCAGTGGTTATTGTTTGAATCTAGTATGCAAACCACTAATGTAAAATGTTATCTTAACCAAGCTGCTTTTTGCTTTGACGTTGAGTGCAAAACCTTCAAACATCTATGTAGTCTGTCTACATCAGATAGTGTAGATAGGGTGGAGTGAATGGGGCAGGGTCCTGGGCACAAAGTGTTATGATGTGTGATCAGCAGATCCTAACTGCTCTTCGGTGCGCATAAAAATAATGGTATTGCATTTGTAGTGAAAACTGAATGCTGTAGTTTTCTGTGTGTAGAATAATCTGTAGCAACCACTGACTACTACCAGTATGTTAGTTTAAAAGAAAAAAGAGCTTATTTTATTTTACCTGAGAAGAGCTATTTTTTTTTTTCATTTTTGGGCGGACTCAGATTGGGGACAGCACCAGGTGCAAAACTAGTTATTATTTATACCATTTGTTATATCAAGGGTTAACAGTGAAATTGAAGAGAGATTACAATTTACCAAGTATTTCAATTGCTAAACATTCTAAATGTTACAGTTCTGTCCAGCTACCATATCTGTAACACCTAATCTGTGATCTGACAGTTAGATCTTTACTATGACTAATGAAAAAAGTATTAAGATTAATCTTACTTGTAAATTTGTTCTGATTAAATAATGAAATTAGATTCAGCAGTTCCTTTCTGTAAATTATTAAATTATTTGCCAAGGAATTTTTGAATCTGGCAGAAATATATTAGATGATCAATTACTACAGTTAGAGTAAATCCACCCTAATTCAAAGCTTGAATTAAAAAAATTAACTTTCATCTGGATTTATCAGTAGAAGTGTAAATTATATACATATGTCAACTCATTGTAACTGAGCATCCCACACATTTAGAAAAACTCAGTTACAGCATTACACACACACACACACACACACACACACACACACACACACACACACACACACACACACACACACACACACACACACACACAACCACAAATGTTTGTTTGGACAGAGTAGACAGTGTAGTAACTTCTGCTGTATCACAGAAATGTGTGTTGCTTTACTTGCAGTAGGTGAGGCATCATTTGCAGTTAATACTAAACTGTTTCTCTAACTTTCATTAACGACTGTGCCTTAATCTTGCTACACTATTACTGTACCATTGTAACAGTCTGTGTATTAGAAGGACATTCAGATTACTGACTGAATCATTTATTGTGTCTCAAAGCACTGGCACATCAATAGATGTACTCCGGTTTCAAAAAGGATGACTGAGAACTTGCGTTCTTTCTATCGCTGATTAGGTCATATCAGATACACAAAAATGCTGCAAGTTCTGCCACTTCAAAAAAAAAAAAAAACAAATAGACTGCCATTCTACAAAAAGGCAGTAGTTCTAACACCCACCATTTACACCATTAAATTATTTTTGCAAGGGACCGCCTGAATTTGTGGTTTTGGACTTTCAGCAGGCACCAATTAATTTGGCTTAAACCCATGTAGTCATTTAAACTTGGGTGAATCAGATATGGAAACAGCTGTCCTCGCATTCTAAAGCAGTGTATGACAACTGGGTTTGGACCAGAGACAGAGAGACAGAAAGAGAACAAGACATCTTGCTAGTATCAGATGGTTTTAACATTGATCTCAAACATTCCTATGTGGGGAAGAAGTGATAGAGTTTTATTTTACCTAGGTCAGCTACAACAGCCTTCTCTGTGGGCAGTGCAGCACAGCATCTCATTTGGAACTACCAGCTGTGTAGTGCATGTAGTAGCATGAAACACATTATCAATGTATGTCAGTGCTGAGTAAATGAGAGCTATAGAACAAGTGGGACATTTATCTGTGGGTTGTTTTTCTGCAGGCCTTCTCTCAGTTTTATCAGCTGAGGTAAATGAAGTTACAAAGGTCTGCTAGCTGTTTATCCTGTCTGAAGTAAAGATGAGTTTCTGCTTTTGTACATTCAAATACTTCTGAACAAGAGTATATGGTGTATCATACTTTAGTAAGAAGTATATATTTACCTTGAAACCCCTTGTGGTTTAAGACACCAAAGGCAAACCTGTTTCCTCCCTTAGAAAGTATTATATCCTTGTAGGTACAACTAATATTAACATTAACAGTACAAAATATCTAACAAAGTTTGTGTTTGGGGCGTTTAGTGCAGACAAACTACAAGCCAAGAATAGGAAAATAATATTTTTATCAGCATGGGTATCCAGTGAAACTGTCTTCTTCAGAAAAGCACTACTTTTTTATCCTCAGAACTAATTTGTTATGGTTAGTACTATAAAGGGAGGCTGTTTTATACAAAGACATATATGAGGCATGTATGTGTCTTTTTTATTTACTGCCCAATGTCTGTAGAAGACTCTGGACAAAATATCTTTATGTGATATTTTTAACTCTGTGCTTAATTAATGTTAGCAGGTTTAGAAGAACAGTTCCTGGGATTCATTAACAATTATGTAGGCTTCACGATAAGCCTACATGATTTAAGCATGCTAGTGTGATGAAGAGCAGTGCAAATCGAATATGCATGTTGCTCATAATGTCTACTCAATTGCAAACACCTTTTCATGACTAGCAATAGTATCTGTGGTCATAGAGTGGTGCTTGCAAGCACAAGCACAGAATGTAAACAAAATGGCTTGCTCTGTACCATAGAAATATTAAGGGCAAGTACAGTGAAAGAAGTTTTAAGGAGGGGAATTGAAATGAGAGAACTGTACACAAATAACATCACAGAAGTAATGATGTGGGGTGGGGGAATGAAGAACATATACCCTGATAATGCAGGCAAATGTGCTGAACTGTCAAACATTTATAACATAAATACTGCCATATTCATGTAATGATAATTACTCAATGGCAATACCTGACTTATGCACATAAATAAAAATGGACTTGCTAATAAAGGACGTGAGAGGGACATAAAGCTGCAGTGCAGCAAATGGGAGTTAACGTGATATAAAGGTTAAAGGCACAAGTGGCCTAATGGATAAGGCATTGGCCTCCTAAGCCAGAGATTGTGTGTTTGAGCCCCATCTGAGGTCATATGATCTTGATGTTGAGGGGGTTGACATGATGGCTCAGGTGTTAACCTTACAGACACAAGGTGCTGGGTTTGATTGTCACATAGGGTAATTGGTTAGTATTAAAATGACCCACAAGGGCAGTTATCCAGTTACTAATCTATAAACCTATAATAAAATGCTGAGTTGAGATAACAGTAAACAAGGACAGAAGACACATTATAGGATAAATGCATATAGTGCAGTTATTGCATATGAGATGTATATATAGAGAATGTATATATGCTAGCTGACACCACTGCCATATTCTTCACCTCAGCATGTATAAACAAAAACAAATGAATCTGACAGCTGTTGTATAATGCACATCAGAAAGAGACATGCTTTAGCAAATAACTGTAATCGGCACTCATAGGAAAGGGGTTTATCACCTTTAAACATTTAATAGACAAGCATGTGTTGTATAGTCATGTAAATGCTAAAGGGTAATATAATGACACTCAACATACATAAGTGACAACTTACAACACAGATTGGATGACATTTCATGATTTCTAATTTCCCACATCTCAAACATCATTATACTGGGCATGCTCACGTGGAATTACAGGGAACAGTAACATAACAGCAATTCAACTGCACCAACACAAAAGAAAGTGTCATAGCAGAGGATCAATCACACTTTCTGATGGTCTGGTAGCATGCCATACATTAAGAAATGTGGTATGGAAGCCCTCAACTGCTATTAATCTGTATATTGTCACAAAAACAATTGCAGTATACAGAAATGATTGGATTATGATATATAATACAAAGCATAATTATTCTGAAAATAAGTAATGCCTTTGAGCAATGAATGACATAATAAACATTTGTATCATGTCATTTTCGAGCACATGCCAGGACAGATATCAGACAGATGCATGACAATCATGGATGCCACAGAAATATGCATATCAGTTGTGTCATTAAGAACACCCATGAAGGGCTTATTGCACTTTCCTATCAAAAGGGTTATGGATGCCCTATCTTGTGGGATAATAGCCTGAAAAAGGTGACACTCTACAGACCTCTGCATTGATGGTGTGTGCCATAGGAAAAACCAATGGATGCTGTCACAAATAACTGAAATTAGTGTGAACAGTAAGGAAGAAGTTATGAATATACTTTGAACAATCTGATTTAATTAGAATGCTGAAAAGGAGCGACACGTTACTGTCCACACAAGGGGGAGCAGTGCAATATCGATGCTTCTCTGACAATGAATCTTCTTCCATTGTGTAGTACATACACTGTGTCAGAACTGAACCACATTATATCTGTGTAGGCAAAATATAGAAGCCAGTATTCAATGCATGTGCCACAGGAGCACTCACAGCACAACATGGCCCGAATAACTGTTTCACTGCCATGCAATCACAACATGCAGTTATATATCATTGCCCAACATAAAATGGATATGAATAACTAGATGCAATGTTTTTTGTGTAACGTTGGTACATTCATGCAATGTTTGCCGTTTCTGAAATTGAATGGCAAGCTACATACGTCTATTGCTTAAGTACATGTGAATGTACCGCAAGTGCCACAGTGGAAGTTTTAACACAAATGTGACAGTCCACCTATGCTAACTTATTACATCATATGTATGTGTCACAAACAATCTTTTTGAGAGAAAAGTGATGGGGGAGGCCTCTCCCAATGTAAATGTATACATTGTAACTGTGGTAGATTCCATTCGTGCATTATATTTAAGCCACACAATGCTAACAGTCGCTAACTGTGGATGTTGAACACCTGGGCATTTGACTGCAGAAAATATGTGATATTGTAGAGAATGGATGTACCACTGTAGATGCGTCACTACAATTGTGAGATATGTCTGTATTTCAAGGCACTACATCATGTAATTGCTGTAATGGAAATGTGTGCCTGTAGTTGCTGTACTAAGACAAGAACATATAGAATATTGCCTCATTCCCTTGTACAAGAGAACATTTTTTACAAATGTTATGTAAGGAAAATGTAATCACATGCCATCATTTCTTAAATAAAAGCATTGCTTTATGAGAAATTATCATAGCTTATTGCTAGAGGAATCAACATCTATACATGTACATAGCAGATGTGTTTGACAACAGTGTTAGTGATGTACAGTCACAATAATATTGACACTATGTAGTCTGAGCAGTAATAGCTGGATTTGAACTAACTACCTAACATCATAAGCTAGAGATTAGTGCCTGAATTGCAAACTCCACACGACATGTTCCTGTACAACTATGACAGTGAACATCTGAATGGATTATATCACCACTGTTTATTAGCTTGATGCTTATGATAAAAATTGGTTGAAGTGCACAATAATACTGTACAGTTGCACATCATGTATGTATTTGAAGAACAGTATACACAATATGAGAGAGAAAGACACACTCACAGCTGGACTCAAACCTCCTACCCACATAGGTACACAATCTGCAAAGCACAGTATCAAAGCCATTCACCACAGGAGAAGTTACACAACTGTGAGATTCTACAGTTATTGAAGCATTATGTAATCAGTGTGTTTCCAAAAAGTTATTTTCCCTGTGATGCTAGAATTTGCCAGTTTAACACCGTGCCAATGTAAATACAGCTCATAAGTGGAAGTGTACATAAAGGAATTTGTGAGGTAGTCAACTGTATAAAACAGTAATCACAGTCAACCTATTTAAGCAAGTACAGCTTTCCTGAAAACACTGGAGGGGATAAATGTATCTCCAAACACCATCATACTGGGTGATTTCAACTATCCAATATAGACTGGGATCACTACTCAAGCCCCAACACTCTAGCCCAAAGGTTCCTAGAGTTCATAAATTCAAATGCCATGGAACAACTAGTCACCATCCCCACAAGAGGAGAACAACATACTAGATCTCATCATCACGAACATGGGGTCACAATGTTGAACACCAGAAGTATACCCATCATTGGTGAGATCAGATCATAAACTAATCTCACTGGAAGTCCACATCCCGCCCCCACCCCAGATAAAAAAGACCACAGTGAAGAACTTCTCAAAAGCCGACTTCACACTTCTAAAGACTGGTGTGGTCTCTTTCAAGGCCCCCGAGCCAGCGAAAACCATTACTCAAACCACTGAATCACTTACTAATGCCTTCTACCAGCACCTCCAGGACTGCATGGATCAGGCAATCCCAAACAAAACAAAGACTCTTTGTACCAAAGGCAAGCGTCCAGTCTGGTGGACCCCAGCCATAAACAAGCTCTACAACAAAAGGAGGAAGCTACTACAAGATAGAGCAAAATCCATAAAAGGGAAGACACCCTTGATCATCATAAGTAAAAAACTGAGATCTCTCATAAAATCATCCAAGGCAAATTTTGAGAGAAAAATCACTAAGGACTCAAAAGACAATCATAAGGCCTTTTTTAGCTATGTTAAAAACCTGGGAGGATCATTGCAAGATGGCCGCCGACTAGTCTAGTCCTTACTCTCTGAGTTCCTCACAGCTATTTAACTTTTGTTTGTTTTTACAACTTTACATCAACCTTTTTCCTCAAATTTTTATACTAAAAGATTTTATAAATCTTTTTCTATGCATTTGGATTATTTTTTCTTCTGGAATTATTATCCTGGGATTTATTTTACCTCAGAACATTCTTGGTCTCTCTGCTGCTGGGACTCCTACTGCTCCAGTCTGTTCCTGGTTCCTGGTATCCTGCTAACTGCATTCCATTTCTGGGCATGGCTACACAATCTGACTCCATGGAGACTCAGCCTACAAAGGCCAAATATACTTCAATGCTCTCTCCTGAAAAAGATTCAGGTTCAAAAAGACTGAAATCATCTAGACAACCTACAGAAACTTTTAATGTAAGTAATAAAGATTTAAATGGCTCAAATTTCCTTTTAGAAGAACTAAAAATAGCATTAAAACCAATCCAAAGTGCTATACAAAACTTTTCAGAACAGTTTACAGACTTTAGTAAATCTTTAAAGCAAATAAACGATAGTATTGTTACTATTGAAAATAAAATCTTAGCTTTGGAGGTTAAAACAGACTTATTGGAAAGTGACTTTAAATCTAGAGATAAAACTGTTTCAGATTTACAAGCTAAAATATTGGATCTGGAAGCCAGGAGTCGAAGAAATAACATCATTATTCGTGGTTTACCTGAATCTTATGACAATAAAAACTTGTTATCTGTGACTAAAAATATCTTTGAAACACTGTTAAATTGTGAAGCTTCTTCAAAATCTATAATTGTAGAGAGAGCACACAGAGCACTGCATACAAAGCAAGATTCTTCCACACCAAGGTTAATTTATACTAAGTTACTAAACTTTCAAGACACTTTCCAGATCCTAGAAACTGCTAAAATAAAGAAACAATTCATATGGAAGTCTCACAAACTATCATTTTCCCAAGATCTTCCTGCACAGATCAAATTAAATAGACAAAAACTAGCCCCTATTGTGCTGACTTGATAAAAGAGGGATTAGATTTGAATGGCATATCCTAATACCTTGTCTTTCACAGCTAATGACAAAAGATTTGTATGTTCAGATCCTAAAGATGCAAAAGACATTTTTCTTAAAACATTTAAAAGCTTCCTGACACTGTATCTTAATATTCTACTGTTAAAGAACTACAATAAGGTTTGATCTTTTCTTTTCTTTAATCTGACAGTATTTGTGTTACATGATTTGTAATTCTGGTGTGACATAATTATATTACCTTAAGAACTTGTCATGTAATTTACACATGATGGATTTGGTGTGACAGTGTGCAGTGACAGGATATATGCTTGTTAGATTTGTGTGGATTAATAGAAGCATTTAAATTCCTGTATTTACTTTTTCTCTTTCTCTCACATATGCTTGCTGTGTAAATAGATAATATGTTAATTTTACTACAAGCTTTGGAGTTACAGCCTTCTGTGTAAGCTAAATGATTTTTGGAGGGAAAAACATTCCATCTCAACATTCTAGCAAGAAAATCTTCCCCTCAGAGTTCCAGCTGATGCTCTGCATGAACATGCACACTACAGTCTCTCTGAGATGGATGGTGATGTCATCATTTGTGAGGAAAGAAGGACAGTTTCAAATACACAAGTCTGCTTGTTTTCAACAAGTATTCAATAGCACTAACTTTTAATAGATCTGGCTATTATTTAAAGTGTTTTCTCTTCATAAATGAAGGTTGCTTCTTAAATTTAAACAGATTCATGTCACATAATATATTCAGTGACTTTTAGTGTGTCTGCATGACTTCAAAGCAAGCTGCTACTTTCATAAAGCAGAGTGAAAATGTTTCTGGAAACAAATGAACAGGTTAGTTTTATATATTAAAATTCTAAAGGATGTGTAAAGAAATGAACATATTTTCCTATTCAGAATATTTTTTATACAATATTTTATATTATACTGAAGTGTTTAATTTGACAAATGTTACAAAGTATACCTGTTCATATGAAAGTTTCATGTTCTTTCTATTCTCTGCTCTCTCTCTTCTCAGAGGCTGGATGTGATATTTATGATTAGTAGTTTATGTTTAAGAAAGCCTTTACTTATTTGAAAGGTTTGAAATAATTATCTTTAATATGATTAGCTGAATCTACATGTATATATTTAAGCCCTTAGATTTACTGCATTTAGCTTGCTTGTTTCTGTTTTAACTAGATGTTCAAAATGTTTACTTTAAAAGCCTTGTCTTTTCATGCTGTTTTGTTATGTTACATCTATAGCTTAGAAGAATAGTATGGCTACATAACCTAACAGAGTCATTAGTAAAATATTCAAAAAGTAGATTTAAAATTATATGTATGCACATTGTTGTACATTCAGTCCAATATATATGATGCTGTTTAAGTTACTATTTAATAATATAATTATACTTTATTCATGTATATTAACTAGTGTTAAAACCTTACAGCCTATAATATTTCATTTTGAATAGTTCCTGTACTATTATTATCTAGTTAATAGATGCATCTCCAGACTGAATTGTTTTCATTTTGAGATATGGTTGCTTGGTAGTTGTTTTTGCTTTATTTGAACTATAACTAAATACTCATTCTACAGGTATTAGTGCTTTTATCATACTAATGGTCATGTTGATTAATGAAATTATCACTAAAGTACTAAAGAAGGTTCAGTAGATAGTGCATGACTATTATCTTTAGTTCAGTAATGCTATGCTTATTTACTTATATTATAATGTTACCAGTTGGTTTTGTTATACTTATATATGTTATCTTACATATCTTTCAGTTTTAATTGTATTACTTCTTATGATAGAGTGTTCTAGTTAAGCAGAGTGTGATTTATTTATTATTTACTTGTTTCTCTTTCTCTTGAAATACTTGAGGAAATACATTTAATCACTATAAATTTCAATTTAAGGATAGGAGCTTTAGATTAGTATTAGAAGTAGGGATTAAGCATGTTGGACGTCTTGAAATTAGTTAATTTTGTATATATTTTTAGTAGTATTACTCGGACTTTATGTTATGTTAGGCTCCCTTTGAGTAATTTGTATTCTAACTTGAGGTTATTATTATCTATAATTACAATGCTTTTTTCATGTTCTTCTGCTCTTCCTTTATCACAGGGGATTGGTGGGTAGGCACTAGGGTTAGGATAAAGGTTATTATTATACATTTCATGGTTCTTAAAAACTTTTTCTTTTTTTTCAACAAATGTTATTTGATGACTTGCTTGAATACTTAAAGACTGTTTTTCTTTTATTTTTTTTCTTCTTCTTTTTAATGTTGTGTTGGATTTGCACCTTGAGTTCACTTTTATAGCATCAATAATGATTATACTTGTAGAATATGCCTGTTGACATAATTTTAGATTCTTGGAATGTTAGAGGCATTCAAGATAAAGCGAAAAAGTCATTATTATTTCATATGATCTTTAAATCACAGGCTAACATTTGTTTTATTCAAGAGACCCATATTTCACGTATTGATTGGAATAAAGAGTTAAAAAAAATGGATCAAAAGATTATAGCTTCAGGTGACTCATCTAACTCCAGAGGTGTAGCTATAATCATTAAACAAAAATTCATTGGGAATATTATTGATGAGAAATTTGATGATGAGGGAGGTGGTGCTTATTTACGCTTCTATTGCTGGTTTGGACAAACCCTTATTAATTTTAAATCTATATGGCCCATGTAATTCACAACATTTGTTCATTTTAAAATTTACAATATTCTTGCATCCTATAAGGATCATCATATTATAGTGGGTGGTGACTGGAATGCAGTTATAAACCCTGTAATTGATCGTTCCGCTCCACTGTCACCTATAATCTTCAATCTACTCTGGCTATAAATGATTTGATGACAGAATATAATTTAATAGATCCCTCCGCACTGTTAAAAATATAAACAAGAATGATATATATACTTATTATTCTAAGTGCTATCATTCGTGGTCCAGATTAGACTTCTTTCTAATTTCAGATTATATTTCAAAATATATTGTGGACTTTACTACAGAACCCAGATTCTTTTCGGATCACTCAAGAATTTCACTAAAATTGAACATAAAACCCAATATCAAAAATAAAACTATGTTTAATAAGTGGACCTTAAATAATAACTTATTGTCAAATGAAGATATTTGCAAACAAGCTTCAGAAATCCTAAATGAAATGGTGAATAGTCTTGAATCATCAGACATTCCTTATGACATACAATGGGCTGCATGTAAAGCAAGATTAAGAGGTTTATTTATTAGTAAAGCTGCTTTTTCAAAAAACAATACTTTAAGAAAGAGGAATTCTTAAAATCAAGAATTTCTTCATTGGAAAATCATCTTAGTCTGAACTATGATGCTACTTTAGAAAAACAAATTTTTGATTGTCAGAAAGATTTAATTCTGCTTCACCAAAATAACCTCTCCTTAGCTGAACAAAAGCTACTTGCTTCATATTCAGAGTGGGCCCAGGTTCCATCTAAATTGTTAGCGAGAATTATTAAAGTTAACTTCAGAAATCCAAATATTACATCTTTATCTTATAATAACAGATTATATAATACTGATGAAGAGATTATTCAACTTTTCACCTCTCTTTACACTGAGTTATATTCAGGTTCTTCTAATTCTGTTAAAGATAATCACTCAAAACTCTTTTAGACTCTTTGCAGTTCCCTAAACTTAATGATAATCAGCAAAAACTACTTTCTACCCCTATATCGGTACAAGAAATCTCGGATTCAATAGATAATCTTAAATTGGGTAAATCTCCGGGACCTGATGGTTTTACTCCAGAATTTTTCAAAACTTTCAAATTGGTAGTTCTTCCCTTTCTATTTAAAGTTTACAATCATATAAGAGTTAATGATATCTCAGATATTCATTGGAACACATCCAAAACCATTCTAATTCTAAAAATAATAAAGATAAATCTGACCCAGTAAATTATAGACCCATTTCTTTAATTAACGTGGATATTAAGATTCTGTCATCTATTCTGGCTAACAGATTGAAACGGATTTTACCCTCAATTATCTCATCAGATCAATCAGGTTTTATGTCTCAGAGACATGCTTGGGATAATACTCTATCTTTAGAGACTATACTTCATCTCATTAAGAAAAATCCAAACCCTATATATGCTTTGATTATAGATGCATCAAATGCCTTTGACAGAGTATGTTGGAACTTTCTATTTCAAACTATGTTATGTTTTAATATTCCCTTATTCTTTATAAATTTTTAAAAGTTTTATACAAGAATATGTTTACTAGACTATACATTAATGGTCAATTTTCTGCTCGATAAAGATCACTAAAGGAACAAGACAGGGTTGTCCATTGTCCCCTTTTCTTTTCAACATTTACTTAGAACCTTTGCTATTGTTTATTACTCAAAATACTTTTCATAACATCCCTAGAATTCTTAATACTAATATTCATTTCTCTGCTTTTATGGATGATTTAGTAATCTACTTTCAAACTCCATTATCTGATTACAGAAAGATAATGAATTCTATTGATTATTTTTCTTTGGTTTCCAACTATCTTTTAAATTCTACAAAAACTCATATTTTTCCCTTAAATCATTTAGCACACAAATCTTTTTTGTTTCCAGACGATCATTTTCAGTTTACTTATAATATAAAATATTTAGGAATCAATTTAGAACACAATAATAAATCTTCCTTTCAAAATAATATTAATAAATTATGGAACTCTATATTGTCTGATATGGACAGATGGAAGCATCTAAACCTTTCATTTCTTTCAAGGGTGGCCATTATTAAAATGAATATTCTGCCTAAATTTCTTTACCAATTCTCATCATCTGATCAGATAATTTCAAAAATTTTTGAGTCTGTAAATAAAGCTTTGGCAAAATTCATATGGTTCCCTAAATCTGTTAGAATTTCCTATTCTAGATTGGCATTTTCGAAGGACAAGGGAGGTTTGGGTTTACCTAATCTTTATCTCTATTATTTGATTGTCTCATCCAATAAACTTCTTACTATCTCTAAATTCAATAACACTTCTTATCCAAATCACTCTTTATGGATAAAATTATGGTATAATTATGTCATTTCTAATAATTTAAATCCTGAAGCTATTCCCTTTATCTCTCTGGATAGTTTATTTATTAAAGATATATCTACAGTATTTAAACAAAAGATTAGAGATTTCCAAACCTTACTCAAAATGTGTAAACTAGAAAAGATTTTGCACCATGTTCAGCCAATTCATCTAAACCCAAATATATTATTGGACAATAAACTTTTGAACTTAACAAACTATCCTTTAATTAAAAATCTAAAAGTAGGAGATGTTTTGAAATATCTTGACTTGCCTTTATCTGACTGGCATAAGTTATTGAAAGTAAACTGGAATTACTCACCAATTCTTACACAACTAAGAGCAATAATTAAAAGAAATTTGTATCTCTGGTCCCCATAGACTCACAATTGAAAAACCTTAACACGATTATTAAAATACTTTCATCATCTGATAAAATGCTCTCAAACTCATATAAATTAATTAATTCTTTAATGATGGACCACAACTGTCTTTTATCTAATGTTTGGTTGAATTATAATTCCCAATTGTCAGAATCTCAGAAAGTCCTGGCTATTAGACACACTAAGGAATTTATCCCTTTTAAAAATTAACATACACACAATTAATGATTAATAATGATGCCTACTTTACCCCAATCAAATTAAACAAATTTAACCCAAATAAGTCCCCTTCGTGTTCATGCTGTTCTCATCCCCAAGCAGACCTCCTTCATATTCTATGGTATTGTCATTTTTCTCACAGATTGTGGACATCTTTGAAAGTCAGACTGCAGAAAATGGAATATCAAAATCCACGTTGACGTGGGAATTTGCTATTCTGCATATTCCATTGATTCATCTTTCAAAAGTTGATATTCATGTTATCATTTTTATTTGCTCATTACTAAAACTTTATATAATACAAAATTGGATTGATCGTTCTAAATTAAAATGGGTTACTTTCCAGAAAATGGCTTTTAAATTTATTGATGCTCAAAGATACTTAGGTGGAAGTCCAAAAAAAAGCTATTAGAAAGGTTGTGTTAGAAAAGGTTCTATACATATTAAATAGTTAATGTTAAATATTTTTTTTTCCTCAGGTTGCCTAACTTGTATATAGTGTACATATGGTGTATGTTTTATTTCTAAATAACTTATCAAAATCTCATGAAGGTTGTTATCACTAGATGAATTGTTATATGTTCATTTATGCCTTCTTGTTATGTATAATCTTTTAATTGTCTTGCTATTCATATAATTAATAAAAAAATTTTTTGAGAAAAAAAAAAAACCTGGGAGGAAACTCCCAGATATGCTCAGAATTAGTTCAAAATGATGTAAAAATCACTGAACCTACAGACATTGCCAACATACTGGCTGACAGGTTCATTGCAAATTTCTCCCCCTCCCCCCCAAAAGGAGAGATATCTATACCAGAGGATTGTAGCCCCCCAAATATCTCAAATGCTCAGGTGAGAACTGCTCTCTCCAAGGCGAAAAACACAGCATCCATGGGACTAGATGGTGTCCCCGGTTGTGTGCTCCACGAACTCAATGAGGAATTAAACCCGCAATTAGGGCAGCTGTTTAATCTTAGCCTCACCTCAGGATATGTACCCAAGGAGTGGTGTACAGCAACGGTGGTCCCACTTCACAAAGGAGGTGCCTCCACCAACCCCGGAAACTACCGTCCCATCAGCTTGACAAGCCTGGTCTGCAAAGCTATGGAGAGGATCATAATGGAACTCATAAATAAAGACATAGGGGATTTGCAGACTCTGGATCCAACCCAGTTTGGCTTTGTCAAGGGCAGATCATGCCTTTTAAACTTGGTTGACTTTTTTGAAACAGTCACCAAGGCCATTGACGAGGGTAAGGCAGTCCACACAGCCTACCTTGACCTGGCAAAGGCTTTCGACACAATACCCCACTCGGGTATCATTGAAAAACTCACCAGCTTAAATGTAAACCCATACCTCACAAGATGGGTTGCAAACTGGCTAAGTGACAGAACCCACAGGGTCAGAGTTGCTGGCGCCATGTCAGACTCCAAGCCTGTCACAAGTGGTGTCCCACAGGGCTCAGTCCTGGGCCCACTTTTGTTCGGCATCTACTTTTCAGAAGTACAAGTAAACACAGGAGGATTATGGCTGACAAAGTTTCCAGATGACTGCAAACTGGGCACCATAGTTGAAAACCCATCTGACACAGACATCCTTCAGAAGGGTCTCATAGAAATGGATAACTGGTGCCAGAGCCATGGCCTAACGTTAAACGCCAAAAAATGCATAGTCATACCCTTCGGGAAAAACAAGGTTACCCCTAGTTACCATATAGGTGGCAATCCACTAAGCACAGAAGAGGTTATCAGGGATCTGAGGATCCAGGTTGACAGTAACCTTTCGTTTGACACTCACGTTGCCAAAGTAGTTAGGAAGACCTTCTACATTGCCCACCTGATCATGAAGGGATTCACATCTAGATCAAGGGAGGTCATCGTTTCCCTGTACTCATCACTCATCAGCCCAATGATTGAGTACAATGCCCCATTCGGAATGTATCTGACCCGACACCTGCAGCAATTGGAAAGGCCCCAAAAGTTCCTCACCAAAAGGATAAAGGGTCTCAAAAATATGTCTTATGCTGCCCGAGTGATGGAACTCCAGCTCTATTCAGTCGCTTACCATCTGCTCAGAGATGACCTGTGCCTGACGTACAAGGCCATGTCCAACCCGGAATTAATGAACATGCTTCACCTCAAAAGATATAAATCCATCAGAACTACAAGGGCAAGAGACTTAAACCTCAACACGGCTATTAATAGGATGTGCTGGAGGGACAGATTCATCACCCAGAGACTCCCTATGCTGTGGAACAAAATCCCGGTACATGTGAGGCAGAGCACCTCGCTGGCTTTGTTCAAGAAAAATCTTGACCAATGGATGGGAGATCGCAGATATACCCCAGGGATAACCTCAGTGTCACTGCTTGACAGAGGCACAACAAAATAATGGGCATAGTATCCTCCAAACTAAAGGGGTGGTGAAAGCCACAAAACTCTGGGCTAGGCTTATAAATGCCCTAGGGCAGATAGCCTAGTATGAACCTATGAACCTATGAAGTATAGACTTGAACCACCTACCTATCTAGCTGCACAATCTATACAGCACATTATCAGCAGTCAGCTCCCCAGGAAAATTCTGAGTACAAATGAGGCATACAGCAATGTATAAAGGGATGATATCATCAGTGTATTGTCAAAGAGATGTGTGTGGTAAAAATACTTTTACAGTCATCTGGGGTTGTAAATGTTGTCACAGCAAACGTATGCAAACCAATACTGAGTTCATTTACAATCACACATATTCTCATAGAAGTTACTCACCGTTGTATTCAAACTCCCTACCTGTCTAGTTGCACATTCTAGAGAACAGTGTAAGAAAAACAAATGCCACAGGAGAAGTCTGACTTTTAAAGAGTGAGAGTGCACTTTAAAAAGAATGACCTCATTGTGGTGGAGTTGTCTAGCAGTTTAAAACATTACTACAGAGTAGAAGTTGATTGAGCACAGCTGTGTTGGAGGACATGCTCACATGATTCACACCTCATCTCTCTCACACACACACACACACACACACACACACACACACACACACACACACACACACACACACACACACACAAAATCCCACATTTAGCTTTGAACCTCTTATCTACCTAATTAGACAACCCTGAGAGTACATTAGTTGCAAGTGACACAGGATAATTCTGACTCTTAAGGGAAAGAGGATAGTTTTGATGGGATGACATCATCAGTGTTTTGCAGATAAGAAGCTTCTCTTAAAAGTGGGATAAGGGAGCTATGTGTACAGTTAAATGAATTCCCCTCATCGGAAGTTGATACAGCACTAAGTGTTACACACAAAAGTGTCTTACTTTGAGTATTGATCCTCCTACCTATCTAGTGACAGAATCTAAAGAGCAAAGTATTAGTTGCAAGTGCCATAGGAAGAGTCTGAGTCTTAAAGGGAAGAATGCAGTTTTGACAGGATGACCTCATCAGTGTGTTACAGAGAGGATGTTTTTGTTACAAAGTGGGATAAGGGAGGTTTGCAAATTCCCTCATGGGAAGTAGATAGAGCACCAAGTGTTTCACACACGTTTCCCATGTTGAGCATTGAACCTTCTACATATTTAGTTACACAGTCTAGAGACAGCAGTACTACTCTCAAGTGCCACAAGAGAAGTCTGAGTTTTATGATGTGAAAACCACATTTGTACTTGTTGAAAATCCACTGTTTGAAACGATGATATTATGCATCACAGGTTTCAGGATAAATTATATCTGTGCACAGGACAATGTAACAGCACCATGATTGTCCCATGTAATTATATACTTCTCCACTAAGATCTAGATACTGTCCTTCATGTACATTGCATTACTGTGAGGGACATGTACCTGTTTCACAGTATGAGATGCAAAAAAAAATCACAGTTGTAAACCAGTGGATTATCAATTAACTTCTCCTGCCACTTTATTCGTGGATGAATGCACACTTGTCTTGTCACATGCTTGCACAGTGTGCAGCCATAAGACAAGCAGACATATCCTACATAGGACAGTGAACTGCAGAATAAAAATGATGGATTATGTGTGAATTGTAATACAGTTATAAGTGTAACCAGTGGGCAGCAGAGATACATTAACTGACTTGAATTAATAGATTCAACAACACTCTAAAAATCAATATAATTTGTTGTCAATATGCAAGACAGACATACAAATATGCGACTTACACAAAGAAATTTTTTTTTTACTCTGCCAGGAGAGCAGCACTGCCAAGGTCACGTGTGTTGCTGATGGCAAAGTACTTGCACATGTTATCGTATCTTGAGGTGTTGCACTTAGAATGGGAATTAGCAGCAATGTGTGGTGCTCTGTGCCGACATTCATGCAAGAAAGCATTATATACATACAACCATGTGCAAATTTGATGGAATACGGAAAAGGTACATGTTATATTCATGTTTCAGGTATCATGATTTACACATTTGCCATTACAGTTGCATTTAGTCAATCCTTATATATATGTTACAGTGTATTATGAAATATACAAGGGCTCAAGCATGCTATTACTGGTTGAAACATGGCTTATGGAAGCAGTTTTGAATGAAAGATGTTTATAAGATTACTCAGAATTGGTGGAAAGAGTTGGACAGTTGATGACAGGAACTGACAATACAGACATAACAACACATTAGTATGTGTTTCATTTCTGCACATATTTGTGTTGTGTTACTGTTTGCTTTATCAGCATAATTATTCAGGCAATATGTGTACAAGACAGGCTTCACAATAGGGAGTAGGCATATTAATACAGCAGTCAAATAATGGTGTGCTAAGGAAAGGAGTAGCCAACATTTACTGCCAGAGGAGTCATATAAAACATTCAAAAACATTTCTGCATCCATCTGATTCAAACCTTTAGAGCAGTGCAAGAAAAAAATTAATACCTGAGTATTATCTAAGCACACCATGTAGGAAGTTGTGCATCTGAAAGCTCACATGTGAGAGCAGAACATTTAGAAAATGAAAATGTATGTATTCACCTTCATTACCCTATTGACAAAAACTCACAAGATATTGCCATAAGCCCTGCACTTCCATGTAACCTTAGTTGCAGTTGACGTCTGGCAGCAAACATTGTGTAAATGCAGAGGCTGAAGCTAGATTGACAAGGCGAGAGAGAGAGACAGGGACAAAGTAGCTTATGACAGAAGCAGGATAAAGGTGGCTCATAGCAATATGTTGCAAACAAGTACATATAAAATAGAGAACCAAAACCAGTCAGTAGAACCTTGCTAATGCCTGGATTAGAACCTTTGAAAGTAGTCAAAAGTCTATACATGCAAGCATCATCTCATCATGCCACAAAGGAATTATTACTCTGCACCATTCAAATCACAAAACTGAAGGACAGTGACAACTTACTGATGCAGGTGGGGTGAACAGAGAGAGATAGAGGCAGATACATAGAGGAATAGCAACAATGTTTTATGTGACATGTAGGAACACCTGTATGGTGTGCTACACTTGTTAAATCATTACGCAGCTGTCATGCTCTGTACAATAACATGCTTGCTGTAGGGACAAATAAGGGGCAGGAGAGTGCAACAAACATGAAGACATAAACAAGATAAGGCTGCCTTAGTAAGTCTCCCTGTTAGGGCTGCAGTGTTTCTGCAAATGATGTATTGCTGCACTGTTTAGATGGTATGTTAATGAAATGTTGTGACTAGAGAGAAATACAGATGTTTGCAGTTAACCATATGATAGAAGTATGAAATATCATGAAATAATAATTTGTCCCACAGTTGTAATCAAACCCATGATACTATACAAAAACATCAGTTTATAAACAGGGTAATTATCTCAACATGACACTTAGGAACCCCTAGCCCTAAAGATGTTTTTGGAAAAAAAAAGGAACTCCTAGCCCATTATGTCCAGTAGCCTAAGAATTGTTATAGTAACTGTTTCACACCACTGCCTTTAGTCTGCCTTTATTCTGTATTTCATAGTGGAGCAGATTTAAGCACATTTGTGCAACAGTAACCAGATCACTGCAGCTGAAATTCTCATCTTCAGCTTTTGCAATAGGAAGTTAACCAGCAGTCACCACCACTCAGCATTGTTGCACTTTGCCGACTACTGTGCAAATGCTAAGGACATAAGGTGAAGGCTTTTCCATGGGCCATTTATGGTCATGTGTGTGTGTGCATCTATTTTTTGACCAGATTAAACATGTGAAAATAGGGTTGGCAAGCAGAGGGTAGGACATAGGGGAAAGAAAAACAGAATTTGCAGGGGGGTGATGGGAGAGCACCATAGCTATCCACATCTTCACAACAAAAATGGACAATTGTACACACAGTTTCATGACTTTGGAGAGTTTCTACACCAGTAATGAGTTACAAAAGCAGAACAATGTTGTATGGCCAATTTGACCAAATCAAGTGTATCAAGATGACACATAGGTGAAGTGCAGAGCTATATATGGGAAGGAGTTTTTTTGTGGGGCAGGTGCCCATTTTTTAGGGGAAGAGAGAGAAATGTTATGGAAGATGCTTAGGAATGTGAGGGTCAAGTAGTTATGGTAGGTTAAGAAGCATACTATAACAGAATTGCCCACTTTGCTGCAAATTGCTCATGTAGAACTCATCACTGTACTGCTTTGAGACAGCTCCACTGGCTTGAACTGCCCAATCTCCTAACCTACAATCAGCTCTGCCTCTGTCATTCTATCTATTACCTCCCTAATAAGTGTCCTGCTCTCAAAAACCTAGTACAACATCACTCAGCCAAAAGGCCTGTTAGATCATCAAGCAAACTACTACTAGAAGTCACCAACAGCTACAATAGCTTTGGAGATGCACTATATAGTAGTTCAGTGGCTAAAAAATGGAACTCTGTCCCCACTAGCATTCAAAACACATAATCCAAAGCCTCCTTTAAAGACCTCATCAGGCAACATCTCAAGCAAAGTTGGCAGTGCCATGATTGCTCCCCAGGCTAGTGAAAGCGGATAAGGTATACCTACTAATTCTAGAGTACTTGATAATAGTTTTCAATCTTACTCGCAAACACTGGCTAATCTACAATGTATGTATTGTACCTGTGTACTATTTATGTATTCTACCTATGTTCCAAATTTCAGCTGTACACCACAAATCTATTAATTACCTTTATTTTTAAAATTAATATTTTTTTGTTTGTTCTCTCCACTGTAACTGTTTATGTGCCGCATACCACTGTAAAAACATGTCTCTTGTAATTTGTGTATATACTGATCATGCATAAATAACTAAATGTGTCTGTAATTTTTCTTTGTGGAGCTTTTCTCCCCGGGCCTCTGCTGAAAAAGGGCCTTTTCGGCTCAGTCAGACACCCCCGGTTAACAAATGTAAAATAAAATAAAATAATACTCAGACATACAGGACATACAAGACAGATTGGGATGGTGATGGACACAAAACGTTGGGGAAAACCATGATTGGGGATGGGTAAGGGACATTGAAGGTGCAACATCCAGCTTAAGAACAGTGAGAATCTAGTAATTTCCCTCGGAAATGTTCTCACTGCCTCCTGTATTAGCTTCCTGGGTCAGTGAAGGACACAGAATAAGTTTTGCAATCTGATGCCGGTCCTTTTCAACCCTGCTCATACATGCACTGAGGACTGTCTCCATGATATCCTGAACCAGCCCTGTCAGCTCCAGCTGGGTGTCAAAATCTCTACCTCCACTGGTACTACTCCTGGAGGGTACCAATGAACCAGCAGCTGGGACAGAGCTACCTGATGCAGGTGGAGCAGGCAGTGCAGGTGTTGTGGAGATAACACTAATAGATTGTGAACCCATAGTGCTGGGTGCCTATACTGCCATTGTGGAGGTATGGCAGACTGAGCTGCAGTGGCTGGTCTTTCTGTGCTGTTTGTAATTTTGTTTTCAGCATCAAGGTATGCAAACAGCATAATGTTAATAAATTATAGCCCCCCTCCAAAAAAGAGATCTATTATGGGAGAGACAAAAAAGAGATGTCATATCACATGACTATTTTTTCAGTACCCTTTTTTGGCATTACATAAACAATTATGATAATTTGCTGTTGTACACCTCTGCCACATCCATATATGATGTGAAGGTATTAATGTGTCATAAAAATAAACAAGTCTAGGATATAAGAAAGAGCAGGTTTTATTTCCCTAACAGATATGATATATGCATTCACATGTAGTAATTGTAATTAACATATTTGAATTTTCTTGACATATTATTGCTCTTAATATTTGAGAAATATTATCCCATGATAAAAAGTAATTGCTGCTTCTGGGTATTGAACCCACACACACACAGTTAAGCTGCTGTTCTCATTGCGTAATGCAAACAGTAAAAGGCATTGGGGAAGGCATGCATGCTTGATATCAAGGCTGAGGTATGCCTGCTGAAGGTCCTAATGGCTGAAGGACTGCAAATAGTTATCTCTCTTGAATTTGGACCTGAGATATACTTATCCTGTGCCAATCTGAAATTAGTTAATCTCTCTACTGGTATTCCCCACAGTTTACTGGTATTTTCTCTGCAGCTATACAGTACAAAAAAAATGGGGTGAATTGTGACATATTTTGATGTTGAGAGTACACATTGTTAAAACTGTGTTGTACCATCTGGGTAGCACACCCATGGGATAAAGCATGCAAACATTTAAACTTAGCTATTAATTCTCATTGCCATAGGAGAATGTCATTTTAAGCATGGTAATTAGAGATATACTAAATTAAAAATGGATGGAGATATTATTCAGAGAGGCCTGTGTGTGTGTGTGTGTGTGTGTGTGTGTGTGTGTGTGTGTGTGTGTGTGTGTGTGTGTGTGTGTGTGATTTGTAGTCCTGGGAATGCATTCCTATAAAGTTCAGATGGATGGAGCTGGATGAATGACCTGAGTAGTACAGGCTGTGGTATAGTTCATATGTTCTTCACAAGACATACTGTCCGTTAGGATATGTGATGACTCATTATGATTATAACAAATCTATTGTGCCCGTCATACATATGCAAGTGCATTTTAACTTAAATATCATAATTGTCATGTTTAAGAAATTGTACACAAAATATAGGTTTATAGATTCATAGGAGATTACTAGACTAACAACTTAAGAACCATTACAAGCCTAGCCAATATAACCTTATTTTACCCAATATGACCTATGCATTGAGTATCTTACAGATTGCCCCTGCCCATAATGGACATAGGCAGTTCCCTGGGTGTGAGTTTGTGATTCTCCATTCATTGATCCAAACTGCATTTGAAGAGGTTCAGGGAAGGGCTCTGCCTTATGTGAATAGGAATTCTGCTCCAAAGAAGGGCCAATATGTAAGACACATATCTGTCTCTCCAGCATGTTTTGTTTGAGTTGCTGACTAACTTTAGATCCCTAGATCAAGGATCTCTCATGCTGTTTGAGTTGTGGATGTGTAGCAGTTTCATCAGGGCTGGATTTGTGAGTACCTTGTAGGTCAGGCATAGATCATCCCTTAATAGTCAGCGGGAGACAGAACAAAGGGATATGGCTTTTAGTGTAGCTGCATGGGGCATGTTGTTTACACCCTGTATTTTCTTTGTGAGGAACCTCTGAGGTTGCTCCAGCTGCTGTAATTGCCTAATCAAGTACATGCCAAATGTCTCATTGTAGTTGATTATTGGTCTAATGAGAGCTAAGTACAGTGGAACTATACTCTCCTTGGATCTGGATGCCATGCCTTTACTTATAATTTGTGCCACATAGGAGTTCCTCACCACTGTGGATACATGGCGGTAAAAGTTCAGGCTATGTACCTAGAGTATGTTTATTTAGTTTTAGGCTATGGTTCTGGAAACAATCATTTGTTTGACCTAGGAGGGTCTAGGGGGATTCGGTGATTGCAGTCGTTGGCAAACTTTGCTATCCAGTAAGGCCTTCCACATTAGCCTTGAGAGAAATGTGTTCCAAATAGGAGTGGTCTCAGTGCTGAGCCCTGTGGCACACCAGTAGTAACTGTCCTGTTGCTGGATCTGGATTCACCCACTTTAACAGCATGTGTCCTGTCCATGAGCCAGTTTAACCATCTGGTGACATAGTGACTTATGCCCAGCCTTGTGAGTTTATTTATAATACCTGAGTGTGGAATTGTGTCAAATGCCTTGGCCAAGTTGAGGTAGGTGGTATGTACTGTTTTACCCATATCCATGGCCTTAGTGACTTTCTGAAAGAAATCCAACAGATTTAGTAGGCATGACCTACAGTTGACAAAGACAAATTGGGTTGGGCCCAGTGTTTGGAGATTTCCTGTGTCGTTATTTATCAGGTCCATGATTATTCTTTCTATGGCCTTACATATAAGACTAGTCAAGCTTATAGGTCTGTGATTTCCTAGGTCAGTAGATAGTCCCCCTTTATGCAGAGAGATGACTGTTGCTGTCCTCCACTCTCTCAGGACAAAGCTAGTCCAGAGGCAGTGGTTAAATAGAGATCATAATGAGCCCGATAAGTGCTGATTTAAGCTGTTTAAGAGCCAACATGTTATCTCATCACACCCCATTGCAGCAGTGCTTTTAACTTTAGAGAGTTCAGTGGAAACCTGTTCCTTGGTGACAATTGGTGGTAGAGGTTATTTCTTGGGAGAACTGGGGTGATGGGAGGTGAAACTTGAGCTGAGTTCATTGACCAGCAGATTTGCTATATCTTCTGGCTGAGTATAGGTGATGCCATCTACAACTAATTTTGCACATTGTTGGGTGTTGCCCTTAAGATTGCAGACATAACTGAAAAATGTCTTATGGTTATCTTTAGCTTTGGAGGATATTTTTACCTCAAAGTCTGTTTTCAGAGACTTAACTAATTCCTTGATTCACTTGTTTAGACTAATGAGGGACTTTTTGCACTGTTGTCCACATTCCCTCTAACATTGTCAGCGGGACACTCGGGACTTTAAAAAAATACTTCTGGTTTTCCACGGCAATGCGGTTATCCACCACGGCAAATGCTGACGGCCACCTGACCTGCAGTTAGAGGGATTCTCTGTTAGGTCCTGGTGGTAATGCAGCACAGTAATTGGCTGCAGCTATTTGTAAGGGGCGGGAACTTCTTGTGAAGAGCCCCATAAAGGTCGCAGCTGTAGAGCACTAAGCTCTATAGCAGCTGCGACAAAAGATCTGATTTTTTTCGCCAGCATTGAAGCCAGCATTGAAGCCAGCCAAGCCAGCAAGGGAGCCAGCCAGCAAGGGAGCCAGCCAGCAAGGGAGCCAGCCCAGCCAGCAAGGGAGCCAGCCCAGCCAGCAAGGGAGCCAGCCCAGCCAGCAAGGGAGCCAGCCCAGCCAGCCAGGGAGCCAGCCCAGCCAGGGAGCCAGCCCAGCCAGCCAGCAAGGGAGCCAGCCCAGCCAGCCAGCCCAGCCAGCAAGGGAGCCAGCCAGGATAGGAAAGAAGCCCGCAAGGGAGCCAGCCAGCCCAGCAATAACTGAGTGGTAAGTAGATAATTGCATTTTGTGGCTTTAGTTATTTAAAATGGGAATAGTGTGCTTTATTTAAGTTTTTAATGTTTAGAGGTAGATGGGGATGTAGTATGTAGTATTTAAATCTGTGCAGTGGTTATTTTGAGACTTTTGTACTAGTTTAAAATGGGAATATATTGTGGTTTAATTTTTAATGTTTAAAGGGAGATGGTGGGTGCAATATTTAAATCTGTAGTAGTTAGTTTGATATTTTTGTGTAGTCTTTTTTAAAGATATAAAACCTGAATGTATATGTAATTGTTATTATGCTTGGGGGGTATGATTTGGAAGCATTACTTTTAAAAGGCTGAACTGTATATAGAAGTTGTTTGTTTCTGTTGGGGGGCAGTGAAATATAAACTTAGTGTGATGCATTTCTATTGTCGTAGCTTTTTCCGGGTATTGTCTGTATGCATATAGGAATTGTTTGAGCATAGTTTGTACTTTTTTGTATGGAAATATGCACTATAATGCTGTTTTCAGGAAGTTACGATATACTGTTTAGGTAATTTTTCCTGTTCCTGCAAGTCCATGTCTGTGGTACAAGTCTACCTTTTGAGGGAATGTTAACAGTTAATGTAATTCATTTATTATTCTAGTAGGTACACGTTGCCAATTTGCCAAAGCTGTTTCAAGATTGTTTTCGTTTATACTTGTAAATGTGTGCATTTAATTTATTATGCATTTTTAATAAGGTTAAAATGTACTCTTTTGCTTGTAATGTGAATATGGGTGTGTTACTTTTACTTGGGGCTGTTTATTGCATTGCTGTGCTGGATTAATTGCTATGTTTTGAGGTAAAAGGAGCCCATGGAGTCTGCTGTACATTGTAGTTTGTTACTTCTCTTGCAAGAAGTATTTTTAAAAGTTAAAATGTTTGGACTTTTTTCCCATTTATTTATTTTTTTTTTGTGGATGGATGCTCTGAAGTTAATGCAATGTATTTCAGATTGTGCTAAACCATGTTACAGGGTAGTTTCTAAGTAGCAAAGTTTTTATTTTGTGTTTTAGTGATGTCTTCAACATACTTATTTACTGTTTTCATTATAATCAGATTATGACCAGTGCTGCTGTTGGGCATGTTTATTAATAGATCATTGCGCTGTGTAAATTAGTGCCATACATTTCTTAACTGCTGTGGTCAAAAGCTAAATTAGGTCTATGGTATCCACTGTGCATTGTCATTCATTTTACTGTTTTTTGTTTCAGTGAATATGGTTAACTTTTTTGTCTTGTGGGGTGTGGTGGGCATGTTCAGTGGTAAAAATAATGCATTTCATTTTCTACAAGCTGTGTTAATGTTAGTCTTCAATGGCCAAAATGCCCCCTACATTACCTCATTTACTATTTGACCTTTTTCAAACTGTTTGTAAACTCTTTTTTGCTCCATTCCTCTATTTCGCATGCCAATGTTTTTCGAGCCAGTTCTTTCACATGCCAATGTTTTTCGAGCCAGTTCTTTCGCATGCCAATGTTTTTCAAGCCAGTTCTTTCATGTGCCAATGTTTTTCAAGACAGTTCGTGTGCCAATGTTTTTCGAGCCAGTTCTTTCGCATGCCAATGTTTTTCGAGCCAGTTCTTTCACATGCCAATGTTTTTCAAGCCAGCTCTTTCATGTGCCAATGTTTTTCAAGACAGTTCGTGTGCCAATGTTTTTCGAGCCAGTTCTTTCACATGCCAATGTTTTTCGAGCCAGTTCTTTCACATGCCAATGTTTTTCAAGCCAGCTCTTTCATGTGCCAATGTTTTTCAAGACAGTTGCCAATGTTTTTCGAGCCAGTTCTTTCACATGCCAATGTTTTTCGAGCCAGTTCTTTCGCATGCCAATGTTTTTCAAGCCAGTTCTTTCATGTGCCAATGTTTTTCAAGACAGTTAGCCAGTTCTTTCACATGCCAATGTTTTTCAAGCCAGTTCTTTCACATGCCAATGTTTTTCGAGCCAGTTCTTTCGCATGCCAATGTTTTTCAAGCCAGTTCTTTCATGTGCCAATGTTTTTCAAGACAGTTAATGTTTTTCGAGCCAGTTCTTTCACATGCCAATGTTTTTCGAGCCAGTTCTTTCACATGCCAATGTTTTTCGAGCCAGTTCTTTCTCATGCCAATGTTTTTCAAGCCAGTTCTTTCATGTGCCAATGTTTTCAAGACAGTTGCCAATCTTTTTCGAGCCAGTTTCGCATGCCAATGTTTTTCAAGCCAGTTCTTTCGCATGCCAATGTTTTTCGAGCCAGTTTTTTGTGTGCCAATTAAGCCAGTTCATTTGTGCTGTGCAGCAATATGTTACTGAACCCTACTAACAGTGTTGGTCAATATGTTGCATATCAGGTAAGTACAGATTCAAGCATGAAGAGAGCAGCAGCTTCATCACAGTCAACCAGCAGCAAGAGAATGTGCAAGTGGCAGGACGTTTGGAAAACAGAATTTGACTGGATCGAGAGATGCACTGATGTCAAAGCATTCTGCAGGTACTGCAAGAGAGAATTTCTAGTGATGGAAGAAATGATGTCGCATGACATGAGGCAACTGAACAACATAAGACTGCCATTCTTCAAGCTAAATCCACTCACCTGATGACAAAGTGGGCAAGGAATGCAAACCTTGAGGGACCAGAACTTAGAATCATTGCAGCAGAAGCCTCTGAGGTTTTCCATGCTGTTAAGCACAATATTTCATATAACAGCTTGGACTGTGCAGTAAAGTTGGCCAGCCAGTTGTACAGTGACTCAGACACTGCAAAGAAACTATCTCGTGGCAGAACCAAGGCTGAAGCCATAGTTGAAAATGTTTTGGGGCCACACTCATTGGAATGCCTTCTGCATGACCTTCAAAAACCAGGTACTTCATTTGCAATTTCATCAGATGCTAAAGAAGAAGGTGGTGAATGGCCTTTTGGACTTCTATGAAGACCCTGGGACGAATCTGCAGGCTATTTCACAGCAAATTTCCAACATTATGGAAAGGCATTCCTTGCCCTGGAACCATATTTCAGCTTATGGGGCTGATAATGCCAGTGTGAACTATGGGAAGAAATCTGGTGTGTATACCAGATTCTTGCCCATATTATTCACAATGCAGCCATGTGGAAGCATTTGTAATGAGACTTTTCAGCCACTTTTCTGGTTCTGCCACAAGGACCAGAGACTTGAAAGACTTCTTTGAGTTTTGTGGCATGGAATTTGAGAGTCTGTTAAGACATGTGCCAACAAGGTGGCTGTCACTACTCCCAGCCATTGAAAGAGTAGTGAAAAATCTCCCAGTGCTCCAGTCCTATTTCATGGTGAGAATGAATTGCCTACACTGCCCCAGTACTATCTGCACTTTCTCTGTGCTGTTCTTGTCGATTTTAATGAACATATAAGTACATTAGAAAAATCAGCACTTACTGCCATGGAAACTTTTTGTGTAATGGTCTCTCTGAAGCAAAAACTGCAGGCAAGAGCTGAAGGTGCTGGCACTTATGAGCACATTAGACAGCACTTCTGCTAAAAAACTGAAAAGAGACTTTATTGTTTTCTTGGAGACAGCAGTGAAATACCTGGAGCAGTGGTTTGATTATACTGAAAGCAACTACTTGTTTACACTATCTAAATTATCTTTAAATGAGCCCTTTGCCTTCAGTGACTTGCTGAATGTGACCACTGCCCTGAGTCTGCAGCATGTAGATGAAGATTATCTTTTAGGGACTACTTGGCAATTAGGCCCTCTCTAACAGTTATATGTAACACAAGCTTGACCAGGAGAGAAGTGGCTGAAGCGTTTTATCTATACCACCCTCAAACGCATTTGCAGAAAGAGTTTTTTCACTGGTGAAAGGTAAATGGACAGATGTGTGGACTTGTTAAAAGCTGAACTCATGATGAGTGTAAATTACTGGATGAAATGTTGTGACTTTTACTCAAATATTATTTCAAATCAAATACACTTTTAAAAAGTGATTTATTGTAATTTGTTTAGCATTAATTTGTACTAGGGTATGTAGTTTTGTGTTCTTTGCTTTAGCTTTAATTGACAGTCTTAATTTTATACTTGGCTTGTATGTGGTATGTAGATTTTTTAAGTTTTCTTTCTGAATAGCAATGGATGGTTTATGAATTTTACTTAAATAAAACAAGTGTCTGTTTAATGAGTAGTGTGTTTTTAATTCCTTTAAAGTTTATTATTACAACTGATTAGTGTGTGTGCAGTAATAGTTCACTTCATTTAAATGGTTTGAGTTTTCAGTATGCTGTAATGTCACAATGTTGCATCCATAACTAATACTGCATCTCCTTTAACAACTCTGGTGATGTCGTGGTCCCATGTCCCACTTTGCCCTTGTTAAAAGGTGGCAACCCTGCTCTAACATCTTGACAGGATTTTCTTTCTTTTGTTGTACAAACTATTAATACTAGAGGTCCACCAGGTTGGCTTATTTTCGCGGTTTGACCTGGGTATATTGCAGTCTTGTATTGCAGTTTCTATGTAGTTGTTTATATGGTCATACAGGACATTTGTGTATGCCTTGGCATAGGTTTCTGTCTTTTCTGGATTGGGGGAGCTTGGAAACTAGCTATACTGCCCCTTAATAGAGGGTAATTTACCTTAGAGAAGTTCTTACATTTTTGGGTTATGCAGGGGGACCAGTTTTATCTTTATTTGAAGGGAGACCACTTTCTGATCTGATCTTACCAGTATGAACATCACATGGGGGAGGTGCAGAACTCTCCCATATTTGTGAGTACCAGATCTAGGTTATTTGTTCCAATAGTGGAGTGCAGACTAGCTGCTCCAGGGCATTTGAATTTACAAAATCAAGAAATCATTGGGCCTGTATGTTAGTGGTCATGTATGCCTCCCAGTTAATGGAGGGGTAGTTAAAATCACCCATGAGTATGTTATTGGGCTGGATGGTGAATAATTATAGTAACTTCAAGGTATGAGGAGTGAGTTTTCTGGTTCATGGTGGAGGACCTGTAGCTATCAATAATATGGTAATGGGTTTTTCCCATGGTTAGTTGGACATGCAGTAGCTCAAACATGTCGTATTGTTTGACCAGAATTGAGGTGTGCTTATCCTTTATGTAAATAGATATACCTCTTCTTTTTCCTGTTTTATGTTCAGTGGGTGGTCAGAATGTATGAAAGGCATTATAGCATGCACTGCCAGAGTGTTTTCTGTGTCTTTGAACCATGTTTGAGTAACTGCACAGACATCAGAATTCCCCAGGGTGAGGAGAGCTTCCAGGGAGTGGAGTTTCTTGGTGAGACTCCTAGAAGTGAACAGTAATCTCTTTAGCTTATCCTGAGTAGCTTTAGTTATGTTGGAAGGTTTGTCTGCTTGGCAATGCCTAAACAAGGCACTATAGGGGGTGGATAATGTTTTGGCCAAAATCTGAAAGCCCGGGGTGACAGGTGAAGACTGTCCCTGGGAAAGCAGCAAGGCCTGCCACTGCCACTAGATGAATAATCCTTGTCCTACTAATGTAAAAACAAAGTTAAAGGGAGTTAGGAGCGAAATGCTACCACAAACAAACTTAAACTTAAAGAAAGGCAATAAGTAATTTAAGATAACAGCGGTGTACTTTAAACAACTTGTAAAAGTGTGATTATTCAATAAAAGTACTTTCCTTTGTAGAAATTAGCCAAGAAACACTCAATTTTGCAAAGTTTATAAAGGTGGTAAAAACAAGGTAAGCTGATTAATAACCCCTCCTGCCAATAAAACAACTACTTGCAGGAATCTATCATGCATTTCCCCAACCTATACAGACCAAGATACCATCCAATGCCACTAGATGGAAAACCCACTGCCCTTTTTGATGTTAAAACATAGAAAACAGCTTGTTAGAATGTAAAATTACACTATATTATCAAATAGGAAGTTAGATAATGAATTTAGAGCAAGTAAATCAGTAGAACAGACAGTGGGAGGCAAAATGCACTTTTTCCCAACATAAGCACAAGGAAAGGTAAATTAATAATTCAATATATAAACAGTAGTGTAGAAAGGGTGGAGCTTATAAAGCTTAATTTACAGTAAGGGTGGGCAGCTTAAAATCACCAAGTTTAAAAAGCAGATCAGGGAATGAGAGGGTGGTTGGGAAAATAACCAGCAGGGAGTCATCAACAGTGCTTGTATTTTTTGCAGGTCTTGAGTCTTATCAGAAAAGACAAAGACACAGATAGTCTATGTGTATTTAAGTTTTACTCAAGAAACAAATTAACCAATGGGAGAAAAAACATGTGAAATGTGCAGCCTATGTCATTTAAGTGTCTGTCTGCCACATAAAGCAAAAACACTAGGCCAAGCAAATTTCTTAAAATAGAAAACAAAATGGAGCAGTTAAAACAGAAAGAATATCTATAAGTTTAAGCAACTCACAGACAAAACTTTCCTCACCCAGTAGGGAGTCACTAAGTGCTTGAGGTTTTTGCAGGTCTTGAGTCTTATTAGAAAAGACTTGAGGTTATACATCAATTACTAATGATATACACTTAATAGAAAAGTTTAGTTATGCAAGCATCATTGATATGTTGCTTGCACTAAACATTTTTATCATGCTAATTTGTCTTTAGTTTTACATTCCTAATCAAAATGTTGTGAGAAACGTGATTCTGACACCCTTTGTTAATTTATCTTTTAGCTAGATTTGAACCCTTAATCACATGTGTTCTTTATCTAAGATCACTACAATTATACCTTGTGGAACCGACATAGGTAAGTGACTGGTAGAATTTCTCCACTCAGTACTATTCAGAGTGATGATAAATGTGCACCATTGCCAGGCATGTTTGCACTACATAAGGCAGCCTAAACTACAATTTTCACTTTTTTCCTTAGGCAGTGAACCATGTTTGCATGCTGCTGAGCAGACAGCAAATATAAAAGGCATTAGAAAAATATATGAAAGAGGAAAAAAGCTGACAGTAAATTGAATTCACTCAATGGGTATATGTAGGAATGACCAGAGCAAAACGTTCATTCAAATGACACATTCCTCCTTCTCACATCTTTTGCAGCAACAGTAATGTACTTTATGGAACACATTATCAGACTTGTAGCTAATGAAAAATAATGTCACAGTGGACAGACAATAGTTCACATGCCGTTAGAAATACTAAGAATAATGGAGATTTACACAACAGTGCAGTGATAAAAATAACATGTGTAAATATGTATTCATACAACCCTACATAAAATTAATAATTAACAGTATTCAAACCCTGCAGCACCTGTCTTATTTCTCTCAATTTACTTCAAATACACATTGTGCCACAGGGATAGTTATCTGAAATGTAGAATTTAGTCATTAAGTACTATCCAGACTGCTGACATCTGTGCACCATTGCCAGGCATGTTTGTACTGCATAAGGCAGCCTAAAGTACCTTTTTCATTTTTTTGGTAGTGAACCCTGCTTGCATGCTGCCAATCAATGCAGAAATGCAGATAACTAAAAAAAAAGAAGAAAAGAAAATACATATTGAGAATAATTAAAATATGATCCATAAACAGGATTCAAACACTACATTGTTTGTCTTATTTCTCTCAATGTACTTTATTTATACCCTGTACCCCAGAGTTGGACATCTGTCATGTGCATTCTCTGCAGTCCTTACTATCCAGGGTGCTGATGTCCATGCACCAATGTTAGACTCCTTCGTGCTACTGAAGGCAAGCCAAACTATATTTTTCACTTTTTACTTAAGCCATGAATATTGATTGTGAGCTGCCAAGTCGTGTGCAAATGCAGAAGTCAGTATTTAGTAAATACATTTACAAATACTGTTTTGGATAATAATTAAAAGGAACATGAAACAAATCAAAGTCTACATCTAGCAATGAGCAGAACTACTACTGCATTACAGTGATACATTCAGCCTTTTCACATCTTCTTGCCACATCACTGCTATCAATTATGTCTCACAATATCAGGACTTTAGGCAATGCCATAGAAATGGAAAAAGGGATAGGGAACAGCAGAAATGCTTTCATTTTTCACGGAACACACACACATATTGACATAATTTTGAATGACATATCTGTCTGTCAGTTTTAATCAACACTGACCTTACTTGAGATTTCCATCTCAACATATTCATACACCAAAATGAGTGGCAATATTTAGTATGATCTCTCTCAGTAAAATGATGTGGGAACATGTTTCAAACCCAGCATCTCCAGTACTGTTTCTTTAAGCTGAAAACATGTACACATTATGCCATAAGGATAGGTGTGTGACAGCTTGAATTTCTTCACTTAGTACCATCCAGAGTACTGAGGAAAGTGCACCAATGCCAGTTTCCAATGTGCTATTAGTGGCATTCCAAATTAAATTTGCCAGTTTTTACCATAGGAAGTGAACTGCCATTCACTACTTCTGATAGCTGTTAGTCAATGGAGGGCAATGGCAAATGGCGCACTAATAATCAAGGAAAAAATGAAAAAGGGACACATTTTAAAACAAGTACTTCAAATGCACATTTCTGATGCTTCCTCGAGTTTAAATTGCAACAGAAACATGTACAGATTTGAACCATCAAACTATGGTGTTAAGAACAATCATTTGAGATCATTTCCATATTCGTCACTGTCAATGACATATATTAACAAGGAGTAAAAGGGTTTAGATGTACTCAGAATGTGACATTGTATCAAGCCACATGTAAAGTGCAACAGAAACAAGTTATGAAAGTTGTGTTTTTTCATTTGCCAGTAAATGTCTGGATGAGTGAGACATTGGCAGCAGTTAGGATACCCATGTACTCAAACAATATTAAACAAAGATGGCAGACAATGCAGCTATATTTCTGCCTTTTTTGATGATGACTCATTTCTCTATCTACGTTTTCCTAACAGCAATGCTATCTGACTTTTATTGCATGTATTGATATCAATGTTTAATCTACTCCCTTGAATATGCACAACTTTCTTAATAACAGACAGTAAATGTGATCATTGAAACAGTATTTATATGTTAGGAATATTACACCTCTAACTCAATGTACATCCAGACTTTCCGGTAAGTCTCTTTTGCTTGACACATCTTTAGTAAGAGCACATCAAAGAGAGCAGGTTGTGCAACACTGATTGTTCCTGCAGTCAGACTAATCATAGGCACCTGCAAGCCATTAGCAGGTAACACTTCTTAATGCTTTTCCTTGCAGTGGTAGGATGTGTGCATATAATTGTGTAGTTCCTGATACCATGTTTACCTACTTTGCACTTAGTGCAGATCATGCTATCCAGGAATGTTAGTGATGTAACACCTCATTATCATACTCACAGTGCTCAGAGGGCTGACTCTGCTCTATATAAAGGTAATCATGTAACTAAATACACTTGTACCTTAGTGAGGATACTGGATTGATACTGCTAAATACACACACTTTGAAAGGTTTATCTACTTTCCAAACTGCTTTTTGTCAAGGTATGTTGCTATTCTTATAGAATGTTTGAAGTATAACTTTAAAGATGAACTGAAATATCCAGTACAAATAATTGTTTATCTGCTTTTTCTCTATCATTTTCTGTTGGCCTTGCCCAAGTATATCAGTTATTTGTCTGTATTACACAGTTTGGTAAAGAATGCTACCTGCCATATATTTTGCAGGTTTTATTTTCTCAGAATTTGAAAGTTATTGCAGAAGTGTGTAGTATAACTTCACAGCAAGGTCAGGTACTTTCACATGTATAGCCCAAATAATGAGTTAAGGTTGTAATATCCACCTGACTGCCCTCCACACCAGTGAAGAAGTCACTATAATAGTTTTCATCATTACTTGTACATTATAGAATTAGTATTATTAATGCTGTGATGTATAACACATTTACACCAACCTGTGTTTTGCATTATAAAACTGTTATATTTGTTGTTATTTTATTTACATACATTTTTGGGGTATCTCAACGTGTGTGTAGTCATAGGGAGCATTACTTTTTAAATTGTTGTGTGCATGATGGATACATATATTTATACATAACTGAGTTTAAAGCCATCCTGTCTGTATATCATAAATTTAATTTTGTGTCTTTTTTCTGTTTCATCTCATACAAATATATGGCACCCAAGAAGAAATGTGTACCCAGCAAGCCACCATTCACTGATGCAGAAAATTAGGTTAATATACAGACCTTATGTCACCATGGAACTTTTATCTTAGGAAGAGGTAGAGGTGACCAATCTGCCATAGACAGGATATGACAGCAGATGGTCAATGACATCAGTACTGTCAGAGGGCATGGGAGAAATTATTCCAAGATATGACACAGAGCAAGGGATATGATAACCTCTGTCCATCATAGGGTTGCTGCAGTTGTCCAGGAACAGGTAGCTACAGGAGGTGATCCTGAAAAGTGGAGTTCCTGTCCACTGTTATAGATCCAAATAGCTCAGCAGAGTGTTCACACAAAATCCTTGCTGCTAGTGCTGATGTGGATGACAGAACCAGAGTATCACAAGCAGGACTTCCAGGTATGTAAAATGAAAAATAATGGTGTCATTGTGTATATCTTTATATGCATTTATATGCATTTATCTTATATGTCTGAGCTATCTAGAGTGTGACACATATGACAGTGTAATAGGAGTGTGTTTTGGGGGGATTCAACTGGTCACTGGATTTTTGCATGTGATCATTTTTAATCTGCACATGTAAAGGGGATTGTTCTCTTTTTCTTGTTTCGTTTGCTTTGTGATACTTGCCTGTCTTCTTTCTTTTCCCTTCCTTACATACAGAGACATCTGTATTGCAATTTTCAAGATTACCTGCACATGATAAGCACACATTTGTTATTACCATCATTGTATATAAGGTAGATACAGGTCTAAGAGAGAGTGCTATTTGTATTGGTTTAGCATCTATTATAGTTTAATATACCTTTCATATAAGAAAATGTTTTAATCAATTTCATTCCTTATTTCTATTTGTTGCTTTTATTGTCTATTTTCATAAGTGATCCTGAAAGTGGCACTGTGGAACTCTTACCACATGATGTCAGAGTATTGGTAGGCTCTGATGATGATAGTGGTGATGAGGAGGCACAGTCTGGGGGTGCAGAAGGTCAGTCTGACACCGAGGTTGTGGCTCCCACATCCCCTGCCTATTTTGGATCCAGCCAGTATGCCTACGTGTACCCATGACATGGGGACCTCTTATACAGGACAGGTTGATGGTGACAGAGTTGATCAGAGTAGTGTGGTTATTCTGGCTGCAGAGCTGGTTGCTTTTCCCCATAGCTATCATGCGGGCAAGGTGCCACACAGGAGGGTTGGTAGAAGTGCTTGGAGGAGGCCTGCTGTCCACCATCCTCCTGATGCTGTGTGTCATTAGGTGCCACCAGATGTATGTGTGGGGCCATAGTGGATCCACAGGCATGTTCCACCAGACTCTCAGAAGAGATAATGCAAGTATTAAATGTCATGCATTCTGATATGCATGACTTCATAAACCATGTGGGTGACTCCTTTGACAAGATGAATGATACTCTGGATAGGACAGTGCTTGTAATGGAACACCTGCTGAGTGAGGGTGGGCATCCATGTGGCTGAAGAGTCACCACATCTTCTGGTGTTAGTACACATGGCCATGAAAGATCCAACTCCCATAGTGACACTACTTCCACTGCTCCATCAGTGATTGTGGTGTCCACACCAAGACATCTTAGGCCACTGGGTCATAGTTCTTTCTACAGTCATGAGGAGAGTTCGTCCAACAGACGTGGCTCATGTTTTTGGTAGCATCTCTGACTTCTAGCCAGGGCCATGGAAGTAGCAATGCAACACCTGGCAAAGGTGGTTCTTGTGGTCAAAGGTGACAGTGCTGAACTGACTATTCCACCATGAATGTCTCACACCCATCCTAGATGCCAAGACATAGTGCTAGCACTGTGCTTGAATGTGTTCATGCAGTCACACATTGAAAAAAAAATCACTTGCCCATACTACCTCACACACATGCAAGCTTCCTAAACAGTGCTGTTGAATTCTATACATCTGTTGTTAGTGGGCTGAACACTGTATACTTTGATAGATACATGTGTTTCTTACTCACACACACGCACACACTCACTTCTTTGGTGTCAGCCTTGCCCTCCTTCCACTCCCCAGCCACCCTATGCAAATAATGATGTCTGTTCCGTGCCCTTTGCATATGACACTGTAACTCAGAATTGCATATATGTCTGATGTACACAGTAGATAGCTAATGCTTGCTTACTCACCAGCTTAGATTTAGCAATATCCATTGCAGAAAAGAAGTGTTTGATCCTTATTGGATTTCAGTTAGTATTGTAAGTAAAGCAGTCAGACCAGTGGGTACTACAGTCTTGCTTCTTGATATATTTGTACAAAAGAGGGTATAATTGACCAGTTCCATGTTTTATAGACAGTGGTCAATTGAAATGCTTGATGTACAGTATTGGGTAGGATGCATAACTGTATTGCAAACATCAGACATATGAGCTGTTACTAACATAATTATTCACTTCACACAAATGTTCTGCTTAGGGGTATATACATCTTTCCATATGAAAGTACTCTGTTATGTAACCTGTTTATATTTGTTACAGGTTCCACACTTACCTTGTCATTATTGCAAAGACAAATTGTATCCTTGGGGGATGTCCCTGTCTGATTCTATCAGAACACATTCTGATATGCATGACTTCCTGAAACATGTGGGTGACTCCGTTGACAGGATGAATGACAGTCTGGATATTAATTGGCTCCCAACACTTCAGGAAAGTTTGCTACTGTATACAATTCCTACATGGTTCTTGCTCTCTTTTGTTAGGTAAGTGGGGAAAAATATGTGATCCCTTGCATGTTGTAACCCTGTATTTAAAAACTGATGTAATATTCTAGAGGCTGATGTCTGTGACACCCCTAATATATCCCCTGTGGGTCTTTGGAAAGTATCAGTAGCTAGTATATTTAATGCTACACATACCTTTGCTCCCACTGGGATGGGTTCTCCATGATTTCCCTGCGACCTGAGGTGGGGGTGGCAGAGGCTGCATAGTTCCTCCAGTGTTTCTGTCCACCTTGCATCACTCAGCAGCTAGTGTGTCATGTAGTCCATGAAAAGTCAAATGGGTCTAAACACTCTTCTTCTTGTTGTTACCTGAAGTCTGGCAACAGCAGCAGCACCCTGATTTAAACCCTGTTGCATATATAGCATAATGAGAGCAGCTGCAACCCCTAACATGCTTTTTTTTTCTAAGTGCAATCGTGCATGTATTCTAAAGAGTTTTGGAGTTCAAGGCAAATGGCTACACTAAGTGTACACAATTTCTTTATGGCTTCCTGAATAGCTCTACTATGTTGGTTGGTTAATTATCATGTTCTTGGGCTGTTTATGCTGTCATTAGCATATTCTACTGTTTCCCTTTGTTTTGGAGATCTACACAATGTGTAGAGCCATTAAAAAGCAAAAAAATATCCTGCTTACCAAAAGTCCAGGTCAAGAAATTGTGAAGAATCCAAGGTAAAAACACAAGACAGGACCACCAGGCTCAAAAAATTCAGTTAAATTTATTGTATATTCAACGGATACGTGCTTTCACATGTAAAAACATGCTTCATCAGATCTCAAAAAAACAGTCAAACAACTTAATTTAAACAAATTTAAAATGCTACCAACCAATCCAGTCAGGAATCAAATTAATTAATTAATTAACCCCTTCAGCAGTAAGACAAATGCTGACTAAAGACAAAATGCATTCCATGTTAAACGAACAATAAGAGGCTATGTATATAAAAACAACATTCACACACACAAACCTTAATATATATATATATATATATATATATATATATATATATATATATATATATATATATGGTTCCCTATCAGAAGCCTGAAACACTATAAGCCTGAAAATCAAAATCCTGAAAACTATAGACTGAAAATTCAAAATCCTGAAAGCCCAAAATCCTGAAACTCAAAATCCTGAAAACACAAATAATGCTAATATGTCACTATAAAGACACTAATATCTACCAACTGACCCTGACCCTAACCCTAACCCTAAGGTCCATCACTATCGCACACTCACCTGACCCGCGCCCTAACCCTAACTCACTTAAACCGCCCCTAACCCCAAAATTTGTCACTATTGCATACATGCCTAACCTGCACCCTAACCCTAACTCACTTAAACCACCCCTAACCCTAACATAAAACCAACCGTACACTTACCTGAACCCAAGGCATGACCCAACACCACAGGGCTAACAATAGCAAAGCCACAATGACGTCAGTATGTCCATTTTATGTTTTCAGGATTTTGAGTTTTCAGTCTATAGTTTTCAGGATTTTGATTTTCAGGCTTATAGTGTTTCAGGCTTCTGATAGGGAACCATATATATATATATATATATATATATATATATATATATATATATATATATGCATGTATGTAAATTCATATAAAAATATGTATAAAAATAAAACAAGACATAACAAATATACATCAAATATGTAAACATATATAAATAGGGAAAAATAAAATAAAATTAAAATGAGAACAACCTACAAGAATTTGCAAAGGATTCCTTATGCCAGTTACAATATATATTATGATCTCATCATACTCCAGACAACAATATTATTATACTTTAATTCTAGCTTACTTCCGCTCATCCCATCTTACCTTACTCTAATTTATTTTATGTGTAGAGCCATTTAATGAATACCAAATAGCATGCCATCGTGTTGACGGTGCACCATGCTGCCACCACAGTAGCTGCCCTCAGTGCATCTGTTAATGAATACAGCCCAGTGACTATATTGGGTTATAAAGACACCAGATATATGAGAACATACGAAACATATTATAAATATGTTCCCTGTTCAACACATTTTCCAGGTATTTATAACACAATGCATTCATTTTCTGGAGAAGCTTACCAATGTGATATTCTTTTTATGTGTCTAGAGTATTTCTTGTTCTACAGTGGTTTTATTTTTTGGGGTACATTTAGATCTACCCCTATTGCATATGTAATACAAATATATCTAATGATACTTTTCATATGTTGGTTTCTTGTAACATAATTATGTTTGTGCATCATAGCATTGTTCTTCTTTTGTTTATTTTTTACTTTGAATGCTTTTTACTTTGCTTATTTTTATATAATTGTATAAGCATTTGGAGATTTTCTCCATGGGTCTCCACTGAAAATTGGCTTGAGCTCAGTTTGATCAACCCGGTTAACAAATGTCACATAAATAAATAAATACAATATTTCATCTTTTTTTCTGATCACACTGCAAGTATAAAAATTTGTAATTCTTAAGTGAGTGGATACCACTGAAAATTCACAAGTTCTTTCTTTTCATATAATAAAGCAAAAAGGTATGTTGCATTATTCATCATACTGTTGGAGCAAAATTCACAATCACAAATCATAAGTCATAATTCAATATATCAATCTTGGAAGGTCAGAAAAATAAAATAATGAATACAGGATATTGCGGGAATTCAAAATATGTAATATGTTGTGCATTAGTAGAAATGAAATACATTACACAGATTGGTAAACACACATAAGATATCTACTATAAAAAATTAAACAAATGTTCATATAACTTGCCCCAAATGCAGCCTCATTATTCTATTTGTTAGGAAGATTATAATAAATCCTGCTTCTTCCTGAAATGCTGTTCCTAAAATTCTTAGTCAATCCACAAGCACCAACACATATATTTAGCATTTCTCCACTGCCTGCCTTAGTCCTATAAACGTCTATAGCCTCAACAATAAACTTGATTAACTTAAGGTCTTATTTTACCTCCATGGCACTGATATCAAAGTCATCACATATATTAGGTTTAAACAAGACCACACCATACAGGTAGCACTCAACTCACAGATATTTTTTTATGCACAAAACTGGTGGTAACACAATCTTAGTATCTAAAATGCTCATTTTATACTCCCTAATGGATATCAGTAATGGAACTAAAGACACGGATCCTAAATGGGCCATTACTGTAAGTATCTTTGGTGACTATGAAATCATTTCTGCATGTGAACTATATACATATACTGTATATATTTATATCAATAAGTAAGCAATATTGCCCAAAGGGGTAGATAATATAGAGAAATAGCAAACCTACCAGTTGCATTATGAGGCCTGATGCCACAGGTTTGGTGAGGGCATCTCACTCTGAAAGCTCTGCTATTTTCCTGTAATACTCTTAGAATGTGATCTCTATGTTTGTTTTTTGCTCATTTTTTACTATATTTTTGCTACATTTGTAACAACCATTTTGCTACAGTTTAAAAAGAAGATTTTTTTAAAAACTAAAACATGAGGACCATAGCGCTCTGTGCATGTCAGATATAAACTGTAACAACTGTTTGAAAAAACAGTCTTTTAATAAAATAAGTCAAAGGAGAATGTGGGGTGGGGTGGGGTGGGGGGTATCATGCCAATAGAAGGAATGTCTTTTTCTTTTTTTTTAATGGAAGAGTTGGGAGGGTAGTGTAGATCTTACTGAATAGACTAATCACTGTGATCAGCTTATTATAGTGATGTGCTTTTTTTTTTTTTGGTCTCTGAAGGGCTGTGATTCATAGTACCAGACAGGGCATTACGCTTCTGGTGATTACCACCCTTTTTTGCACACTGAAATTTAAATGCTCCGGATTACCAAAATGTGTCATCTCTTTACATTTATATGTACTTCAAAAGAATTTAATTTATCTTCCCTTTCAAATATTTTGATATACCGGTTACAGTTAAATACTTTGATGGTTATGAAAGTACTTAGTATCATAGCAGATGTTAGGTGGAGAAAGAAAAAAGTAAAAACGTTACCTTGGGTTACACATTATATTAGCATCCATCATGACTCAGGCTTCACTATACTTCATCCAGCTTAAACTGGTGCCATCTGGTGAAGCAGAACTTCCCAGTTACTGATTTCCATGGGAAATCACTACCACTGCTTTCTAAGTATGTGAACCAACAGTGATTCCTTTCTTTGGGGAGATTTCTCCCGTTTCAAACATACATACATATTTTGAGGGATCTGACCCCCTTACATCAGGGCTGCAGAGTGGCTTGTCACATGTACAAAGTGCTTTATTTTTGGTTTTTCATCCAGGTAATGTTATGAACAGTTGTGTTTGTCTGGTTTAACCTCAACCAGAAGTAACTCAACAAAGTCATAGACGGAGCCATGAATGAACATGACCACAGGTGGCAATGTTTCCATCAGTGTAAAGCACCAACCGCTTATGTATACTACAATTAATTATGTAGCGAATTAGAATCTTTTCCTCAGTGTATTAAAAAGATCTATTTTCTAAAGTAACAAGCAAAGTTGAAACATAATCCACAGAAGTTCATATTACAGCCCAGGTAAAAAGGCATATCTTAGCCCATTGTCTTATCTACCTCCTCATGATATACATACATATATATATATATATATATATATATATATATATATATATACATATAAAACCCGGATTCTTCTTCTGCGCAGTACCTCAAAGAATGCTACTGTGTTCATGCTGGGTGCTCTAGAGTTTCAGTTCACACAGGCCTCCTCATACTTAGTCTGGAAAGTTCTATCAAGACTAAAATTGTCATCAGTGGTTATAAATAAACTTCCATCTTACTTATAACTCTCAGCTGAGTCTATCACCTCTCTAATATCATCTAGCTTGACTCTAGTACTGTGCTGTTGGACATTTAAAATTGCTTGTGGTAACTGCTGCCCACATCCTAAAAGCTGACCAGCATAGATCAACAAATTATTAAAAAAATCATAAAAAATCTTTGGTATTTTGCAAAGTCAAAAACTATTTAACCGCGCACGTTATCTTTGTCTGCTCCTGTCTGTTGCCCAGCCTCTTACACACATGTAACATTCTTACTAGTGTTCAGACCACCTAACTATACACACTACAACAAGCCTGCATCAGAAAAGCAACTTTCTCTGTTAATCTCCTCACCAAATTTCATCACTGTCTTGCACTCAGACCACTCAACTATTCAAATCAGAACAAGCCTACATCACTGAAGCAACTTTCTCTGTTAATCTTCTTTTCAGATTTTACCACTGTCTTGCACTGCGTACATCCTTTGTCTGCTAATATTTAAGCTACTGCAGCAAAACCTCTACTTCCCTATACAATATTAATTGCTAGAAACAGCAGGACATTTAGATCTCTCTTACCACTTTTTCCATCTCTCTACGAAAACCTCCTCTGCCAAGATATTTTATATCTGAGACCCTATCATCTGCAAAGCATTCCATGCCTTAATTACATTACTAAAAATCTTGCTCCCTTTGCCACTGAATTATGTAAACCTTAAAGTTTTATAAGCAGCTCTTCATGCTTTTCAAAACCCTTTAAAACCACATTGAGCTCCATCTTTGCTAATTTCATTCATCCTCATTACTGACTCATTCTAGCTGGTTGTACTTTCAGAATCACAAACATTCGATGCAGATGCTGAACTACAAGTTGATATTAGTCATTTATGTAGTTCCTAAAGCACAGATTAATCATCATTTTTGTCAGTCATCTGTTATTGCATCCCATGTAGTCTATCAGTCGTTTGCATTTTACTCTGAGTCATGCCTGAAAATGGTCTAACGAGATCAATCCAACCACAGAGTTATCAAATGACTCACTAAATGCATACACAAAATATGTGATAGTTAAGCATTTAGAGGACAGATGGCTATGCAGAATTTATATTATCATAAACAAGTTTGATAGTGATGTCAGGAAACAGACTTTACTTCCGTTGCTACAATAACACAGTTCTGACATTATGGCCTACTGGCACAAAAGCAGGGTTCTCTTTTGTGCTGTCAGAAAAATGGGTTTGGAGAGCAAATGCAGATCACTGGAAGTGTTGTTTGGGGTGGTGGAATATGATGATGTGGCTATTTACCTGCTGTTTTATCACATGGAGAGGGTATGTGTTTATCTGCTTCTGGAGCAACCTCTGCTGGAAGCTAGAGCTCAACATTATGTAGCTGTATCTTAGCAGGGAGGGGATGCGTTATATGTTTTGTACATTACATGCAAGCACATGCACTGTGCATACCTGATGTCACTGCACAATTGTCCCTCTGAAGTAGGGATCTCGACCAGCCTGTCTGTTTTACCCCATTAACTGCTTCCTCCCTCTAAGGTCTCTACCCCTTCAAGAACATAGAAAACAGAAGTAATCCAAAGGGCTTGATCAAAATTTTGGTATTGCGATTGTGACTCAGAGGGTGACAGGACTAACAAGAAACAGAGTAGAAAGGATTAGTCCAGATAAAATCACTTTACCTAGCAGATCTAGGATATTTTCTGTCTGATACCCTCCCTGTGGGAGGAATAAAGATGCCTTGTTGAAGTTTCAAGTAGTTTATTCAGTTAAGTTGGTAGGTAGATGGACTTCTATGGAGACTGAAAGCCTATAAAAAAGGTTCTGAGGTCTCAAACTTTACTTACATTTTTTTCTCTTTCTTGTGCACATCCATGAGCTCTGTAATAAATGAGCACTGTGACTTGTTTAGACTGTAAGCTATCTCTCTGGATGCATGTATTGTTCAAAAATGGGAATTACCGAGTGTAACTTTAAGTGATTACCTCCCCTGTGAATAAAAAAGTCTGTCTTCATCAAGAGGAAGAAGAATGGGGGGTGGATCAGAATAATCATGTATATGAGCCTCTTACAAGCAGGCACTGTAAACCTTTTAGCCATACAAGAGAAGATTAGCCTTTCATATTGTATTTCAGGAGATAAGAGTAATCTGTCAGTTGTTTGCACTTTACCCTGAGTCATGCCTAAAAATGGTCTAACGAGATCAATCCAACCACACAGTTCTCGAATGACTCACTAAATGCATACACAAAATATGTGATAGTTAAGCTCATATTACATTTGATAGACTGAAAAAATTCTGTAATAAATCTTTCATAACTGACTTCAAGGAATATGAGCCCCACAGATGCAGACACAGTCTCTCAAATTATCTGTGTTACAAAACAGACTAATAAAGTCTGGTGACAGCCTCGTAAAAGCAGGCATTTTCAATGATCAAAATGTTAACCACTCTGTTAGATGAACTTGATGAAACTTGGGCAAAGGTGTTTTGTAAATATAGTTCTATAATGATAGCTCACGGTGTGTCGTCATGTTTTGCTTGTTAAAAATAAAAATAAAAAAGTCTTTTAACTAAAAATGAGGTTCCATAGGCTGCTGAGCTGGTAAACCCTCATTGGTCTTTCAGGAATATTCAAATAAGGGACTAACCTCTAAGCTTTGGGATTGGCTCATTGTTTTCCATCTCCTAGATTTTCCTGCAATCCACTTCTCTGGACTCTTCCAGCATTATCTGTAACTGCCTTTAAATAACGGACCTGTTGAATGTAATGTATTAGAACAAGAACAGTCATCCATCTACCTACGTAACTGAATAAATTACTTGAAACTTCAACAAGGTTTCTTTATTCCTCCCACAGGGAGGGTATCAGAGAAAGAAAGAGCCTCCCAGTTCTTCTACCTTCAAGAACATAGGAGATCTACTCAAAGAAGGCTCACATCTGCCATCATTGTTAAGAAGGCATCAGGGTTCTTGGAGTGAGTGGAGAAAGGAGGTTGGGAATTAAGCTTGTGGAACATGAGGACAAGATGGAGATTTAAGAGCAGATAAAAATCTTTTTTCTGAGATTTTATCCATAGGCATTGATAAAATGTCACAAACTTTTCATTTTACAGCTAGTCTTCCCAATGTAAAACTAGTCATTCCAATATAAAACTAGTACTTCAGGTGCATGATATTTTAGAGAAATGATCAGAAATAGTTTTGCTTACAGTCTCAGAGCTGCCATTAGCATATCAAGGATTTGGAAGTTATCAGTGGTAATCTTAACAACAGTACACCAGAGTCTAAAAAAAGCCCTTTTTCACTTTATTTATTTATTTTATTTGTTTGACATTTGTTAACCGGGTTAACCGGGTTGGTCCAACTGGGTCAGAAACCCATTTTCAGTGGAGACCTGAGGAGAACAGCTCCAGTGTGTTTAACATAAATAAATTTGCAGTACAGTTGAATAATCTAATCTAGGTAATATAAATTAGAGTGAAATATAACATCAAGGAAATATACAAAAAACAAAAGGAATTGAGCACCAAAAAAAAAATACAAATGTCAAGAAAGATTACAGTTGTCAAGGTAGTGGCATCCTTGCCGATGTACGTCAGTGCAATTTACAGCTGATGGCTAGGAGAGAACAGCATAAGAGGTTGATGATGTCTATGACCTGTGAGAGATTCTGTAAATATCTGAATAATACAAAACAAATACATAGAATACAATACATACACAAGTCACATTGTTTAACAGAAAAAATAATGCAGTAATATCTGATAATATAAAATAATATATAGAATACAGTGCAGATAGTACACAAATCACATTAACAGAAAAAAAGAATGCAGTGAATATTTAGATGTTACATTACTGTTATTGAGAAACTACAGTATAGAGGGAGTTTAAAGGAATAATTAGCAGTGAGGTTGAATAATAGAGGGAGAGAAAAATGAGTTATGAGGTAAGGTTGGATGGATGGGAGTGGTTATGTAGGATCCTGGCAAGGACAGATCCTTGAGTTTAAGAAGAGTTTTAGTTGCTTTTTGAATTGTGTAGAGTTTGAAGTGTTTCTAATGGAGTTAGGAAGTTTGTTCCAGGCTAAGGACACATTGTAGTTGTACAGAAGTTTACCTATGTTTCTATTGGGTTTATGTATGACAAGGAGTTGTTGCTCAGAGCTTTGGAGTGATCTGGTGGGGGAGTGGAAGGATACTAGAGTAGAGAGGGAGGGGCAAGCAGTAGGTTTGTACAGGATGGTGTGGGTGATTTGTAATTGTGCTATACGAAGTTGGTGAGGGAATTCTGGCCACTGCAGTAGTTTTAAAGCAATGCAATGGTCAGATCTGTAAGGTTGGTTTGTTGCAAATCTGGCAATTTTATTATAGGTTTGTTCTAGTTGTGAGATTAATGTGGATTGTAGGTTTGTGAGTATGGGAGCAGAATAAAGGAGACCAGGTAGTAGGAATGCTCTAACTAGGGATAGTTTAACTTCAGGGGTAAGGAATTTTTTTGTTACAATACAGTAATCCTAATTTTTGATGTGTCATTTTGATACATTGGTGAATATGCTGGTCAAATTTAAGCTGGTCATCTATTACGGTGCTGAGGAGTTTTGTATGAGGGTTAGCTTTGATGATAGTGTTATCTAGTGAGGAGATGAAAAAGGAAGATTTTATGGTCAGAGAGTGATTTAGGTAGAAAGAGTAGTAGTTTAGTTTATTTGGGGTTTAGGATCAGCTGATTTTCATTAAGCCATTTTTCGATGGAGTTAAAAGTGTTTTGAGTGAGGGTGAGGAGATGAGATATGTTATCAGAGGAGGTGATGAGGATGGAGTCGATGAGGTTGGAGTCATATGCATATTGGATAAGAGTTGCAGGCAGAGTGGAGATTGTTAGTAAAGATATTGAATAGAAGGGGGACCTAGGACAGAACCCTGGGGAACCCCTGTTGTTGCAGGCAGAAAAGGGGAGCAAGAAGTGAGCCATCGAACAGATTGTAGTCTGTTTGAAAGCTAGCTGGAGAACCACTGCACAGTGGCAGGAGAGAGGTTGAGTTCAATTAGTCTAGTTAGCAGTTTAGAGTGAGTCAATGTATCGAAAACTTTGGATAGGTCAAGGAAGAGACAGGACACAAGTTGTTTGTCATTTCTGGCCTCAGCAACTGTATGAGTAAAGGATAAGAGGGCTGTAGCAGTGCTGTGGTTAGGCCGGAAACCATGTTGAGTAGGGGTTAGGAGGTTTTCCTGTATTAGGTATTTAAGGAGTTGAGAGTGGATACATTTTTCCAGAATTTTAGATAGAGGTGATAGGATGGCTATAGGTCAAACGTTAGAGGGGTCTGTACCTCCTTTGTGCAGTGGAATAGTGTAGAATGCTTTCCAGATGTTAGGAACTGTGTTTTCTTGTATAGATCTATTTATTAGTATAGAGACGGGAAATGCTATTGAATCTGCAGCAAGCTTGAGAAAGAGGGGATGTAATTTATCAGCAGATGGGGAGCAAGGTTTGAGCTTATGAAGAAGAGATTTGATGTAGGAGGTGGGAACTGGTTTAAGAGAGAAGGGTTTTTTGTTAATATAGGTAGAAGAGGGGGAAGAGTTGGGGGGACTGGAGTTCTGGTCAAAGTAAGTTGTCTATGAAGTATTTATTGAGCAGAGTGGCAGTCTCTAGTGGTGTGCTATTAGGGAAGGGGTTTGAGGTTGAGGGGTTGCCAGGGTATAGGATATTGTTAATAGTGGGCCAAAATTTTTTGGGGTTGGAAAGGTGATTGGATTGTGCTGTATTGTAAAAGTTTTTCTTATCCTGATAAATGTGTTTCTTTGTAAGGTTTCTCATTTCTTTATAGCTTTGTTGTAGGGCTGGAGATTTGGTTTTCTGCCAGGATTTCCAAATACTATCCCTTCTGTGCATGAGGTTAAAGGATGACTTTACAAAAAATGTCAGAATGTTACTTAAAAGATATAACTAACCTGAAAAGGTATATCCTTGGTTATAGATATCATGCTATTGGGAGTAAGTGTGCATAATCCCCAGTGAGCTTTCAGCACAGGATGAAACATTTTGGTCTGAACAGTTCAGTTTTCCTGAAGATGTGTGTGCTGACAATCTCACAAGCTTTTAATCTGTTCAGGTTCACAGCTTCTAAGACTATTGGCAGTCAATCACACTGATAGCAGAAATGAGCATTCTATTAGAGCTGGGTACCTATGAATAATTAACAGTATTAATCTTTCAACACCAGTGCACACTCTTTTGTTTGACAAGAGGTACAGAAACTGTGTCTGTCATTCAGATTGCAAATATTTACAGCGCAGAATGCAAACTGGATAGTTTGTACGTCTGCTTTTCTTACGCTGGTCAGTAAGGCACAGGTTTAACAGAATGCACATAATGCATGCATTTTCTGTATTTTTTATGACATTCAGTTAGTCACATATAGACATTTACAAGAGGGACAATGTCAAACACATGCAACTCGTCAGAATAGCCATCCAGTTGGAATGAACCTTGATAAAATCTAGAACACATCATTAATGCCAAAAGAAGATATCAGCATTCATTTAGCAAAGTTTGCTTCCTTATTAGAGAGGGGAGAGGAAGAGCAGAAGGGCCATTTTGAGTATCTCCTTGTATTAGCAGTTCTCAGCTGTGGGTGTGCCTTGCCTTGTTGGGAAAGGTGAGGAGCATTTTGGGATGGCACCAACACCTGCATTTGGTATCGTTACTGTGACAGCAGTGTCATATAAAAGGAGAGGAAGGCTATAACATTGTCGAAGAGATAAAGGTATACAATAGCAGATGTCAGTGTTACATTTCTCAAGTGGGAAGACAAAAGATGGTTCTCCTAAGGCGGTGTAGGTCAAGAGATTTCTAAACATGTATAACATAAGCAAGCAGTGCGGCTCTGGTATTGTGGGTGAATGTACAAAAGGCATTATATTGCTGCCAGACAAAGTTATACAGACAAAAAAAATGAAATGTAACATGCAAGAAAACATTTTTACAGGCGTTTAAATGTGATGAGAAAAAAAAAATAATCATGTGAACAGTAGTTTATGTGTTTAAGTATAGGGCTAATCTTACCATTGTCTGAATATGCAGGATATTTCTGTGTCGTATGCACTGGATATTGCTGTTATGTTACACAATTTAGAAAAAAGGGAAAGGTGAGTTTCTTTTTTTTTTTATCTGACTTTATGCAACTTCAGAGGTAGTATATTTAAATAACTAGAACGTATATAACAGAGCCTCTACGTCTGGGGTGAAGGGAGGCACAGTCCCAGTCCACAAAACAATTGTTTTATTGTTTAGTGTGATCTTTTTAATTTACAATATTGTACATTTACATTGTACTGGCCTACACTTTTTTACTGAAATGTTTTGCAGCTCATCTCAGGGAGACACAGTGCTTCATTACAGATCTAAAAATCAGCCCGGATGCTTTTCTCTCTTGTTTTATTTTTATTGTAGTTGTAGTAAATGGTACTCAAGGATGTAGGTGAAGACGCAGAGGCATACAGTGAGTACCTTTAGAAATATAATGTCTGAATGTGTGCTGTGAAATTAAAAGTCTGCAATGTCTGCTGTGAAGGTTAGTTTTATGATGGGCTTTGCAGCCTGATCTTTCTAGAAGGAGAATTTCTAAAATACTAAGTAGTGAGTGGACACTTCAGTGGACCAGTTAATGAGACAGACACTAGTACAGTTGGTGAGGAAGGAGGGGTATTTTAGTTGAGTCTGAAACTTTAATTCGTAACTTTAGCATTGTCTTCTGCTGTCTAATGAAATGCTATCAGAAACACAGTAGTAAAAATAAACGTATAATTTGACTGCCATGAGCCCCAACATTTGCATGATATGTCATCAGTCATCAACATTCAGGGAGTCATTCTGTTAGAAAATTAAATGTGCTACATGAAGGACTAGGAATTATACTGTCCAAAACTCTGCAATGTCTCAGTATGCCCAGATCTAGTATGCAAAAACTTAGCTAGGAGGTCAATCCATGCTTGTTAAAATACTGTTCCCTGCATTAAGTTTACATACTAAAGTGTAGCACTGTTTTCATAATTTTGCAAAAAACTTTAACATAATGATACCAAAAACAACATTCTCTGATAGTACTGCACAACACATGCAAAATCTGCAGCATGAAAAAAAAAGAAAAGAAAATGGTAATTGTAATGTAAAACTTGTACAGAACCTGCTAATACAACAGGAAACAATTCCTGTTGGTAACTTTGCATACCTCCAGTGCACACATTTAAGAAAGCTAGACTCTTTACAACAAATATACAGGGCTGCATGAATGTTTTGTGAAAGTGATGTGTTTTTTTAAGCTGCTCTTCTGTGAAAGTATTTTAACAATGCTTACTGATACTTCATCAGCTATATGGAGCAAGCTATAGGACGTGGCCTGCTTTTACTGCCAAATGACTATCAAGCAGTGATAAAACTTCACATAAGTAATAGTAACCTTATATAACTACAGACTATGTTAATGGGAGTATTTATTCAAACAATTATGTCCTCCAGGGTGGATGCTACAAGGATGTAACAGTCCAAACAGAAATGTTGTGAAGCCTGCATCTGCCTTCCCACTCCTGGAAGGTCTAGTATTTCTCTATGGGTTCCGGCATGTAGATCGCGAGACAAATCCCCGCGAGCTACATCGCCAAAACTAGAAGGCCGCAGCACCGCTAAACCGTAGAGCAGTGCTGCCGAAAGGCAGATACGCAGTAGAAAGCTACAGCGGTAGGAACACTTACAAAAGCAGACGGCCCCTAAAGCAAACACGCAAGCTGTCAAAATACAGTGTACACGGCCGGCAAATACACACTGATCGAGAAGACAAATGGCACAACGGTAGTGCTACAAAAGTGATGCAAAAACATAAATGCAACTATTACTTACTGTTACAGCCCCTGTTGTCCACGCAAACACAGCAGACGGTCCCCGAGAAGCAGGAAGTAAAATCCACATCACGTACAGTAAAACACAGCACAGCTTACCCTGAAAAATGGTGAATAGAATACTAGATCATGTGTTAGGCTATACCCTTAAAGGTACAGACACTGTAGTGTCAGAGTCAATACCCCACACACACTACAACCTAGTGAAAAACCAGTTTGTGCACTAGTAGGAAGCATGTCACAGCAGGAGGGCTGTAGCATAGGACAAACACAAATATGAGGCATGCCTGCAACAAACAGTGCCTATCCTGTTAGAGACCCTGAGTGCAGTGTTAGGTGTGAACATGCCAACCTGGTAAAGCATGGAATACTAACCCAGTAGCAGGAGATATAGTAGCAGTAACCCATCTCCCACTCCACATCAGTGTAAGTCATGCAGGTCTTGCCAAACCTGTCCAGTTATCCCTGCAACAGGAGTGTAGACAAGTACGCAGTCCCATGTAGGCAGACAAGGGTGCAACACAGAGGTACCTCCCTATGTAACATCTGCCACTGAAACTGGGACCGGGCCCTACACCCTTATTGGCCAGCAGCAACAACTGGGAGTTAAAGGGGGCTGGTGCAGTACACTCAGAACCTGTGCTGCAATTAGGCTTTGTGGACACCTACCAGATTACAAGCATATGGCAACTCCAGGGCTGTGTTAACTGCAGACATTGAAACCATAGCAGAGAGGCAGTCAGAGATGGGTGGAGTGCACAAAGCTGTACAGGGCCACTGTGACAGTCAGTGCTAATACACACTGTACAAGACAAGGAGGTGTAACGCGAGTAACCCACTGTCTGGAAGGGACTTGCTCCAAGGCTGGTTGTATATCCCGTACCAAGCTAGACTGGCTGTGATGGATTCTGAGAGGCCGTCAACAAGTGCTGCTACCATGCTGGAATCTATGTATCTGTATAGCCCCAGTCTGCTTGGCAACAGATACAGCACAGTGCCCAGCCAATGTGGCAAACCAATGCTGGTGGTGGAGGGTTATCTCTACAATTTGGAACGTGAGGCACCACCAAAATGGTACTGGGCATGTATCGAGTGGAGAGTAAAAGCATGCAGAGGATGTGCCATCACTGTTCGCCAGGAAGAGGGTGAAGAATTGCTAAAATCACTGCCACACCAGCACGGCCCGGCTGCAACAATAGCCCAAGTGGCTACACTGCGAGCAGAACTGCGGCAGAGGGTGGTAGCTGGTAATGAATTGCCAAGCTTGGTAATGCAGAGTGTCCTAGGCACAGCAGATGACAACGTACTAAAGGAGATGCCTTGTCGTGCAACCCTTCGACGAAGCATTACCAGGGTACGGCAGCGGGCACGGGCATCCATGGCTACACCTCCAGCAACACTTGCAGATATTGATGTCAGCCAGTATCCACTCCGTAGTGGCAGCTTCATCCTCCGTAGAAGGTTGGATATGGATGGTGCAGCTTCTTTGGTACAACTTACTACCACACAGAACTTGACCGACCTGTGCAGGTCCGACATCATTCTTGGTGATGGCACCCTTCCCACATGGGCTGATATATGTCGCCAGCTATATACATTACATGGCTGTATTGGCACCCTCACCTCAACAAGGATTGTACCCCTGGTGTACTGTCTCATGACACAGAAGTCGGAGTCTTCATACACCACTTTGTGGGAAGTACTGAAGGGTATGGCTGCTGAACAGGGATGCACCTTGTCTCCACAGTATATTATGACTGATTTTGAGAAGGCAGCAATTCGTGCCAGCCGGAAGGCATTCCCTAGGAGTATTCTGAAGGGATGCCTATTCCATTTTGCACAGATCATCTGGCGCCAGATCCAGCATCACCACCTTGTCGCCCTCTATGGCACGGACACTGCTTTCTCCATTGCCATCCGCAAGCTAATAGCATTGGCATTCCTACAATTGGATGATGTTGTCCCTGCATTTCTGGATATTGTGGCTTCCTTACTGGAATGTGCTCAGCCAATTGGCATATTTCTAGACCATCATTATGTACGAGGCCGACCACGCAAGTATGCATCCCGCTGTTCAGTACAGACATGAATGCCATCGTCATATCCTTTGCGGTTTTGGAATGTGTCCGATGTCTTAGAAATGGACTTCCCACATACTAACAACCAGGTGGAGGCGTGGCATCGTCGGCTGAAGGTATTACTGGGATGCCCTACTGTACAGCTAGCCGACCTTCTGTGTGCTCTGCAGCAGGAGCAGAACTTGACGGATACCCGACGTGAATCTCTTCTGAAGGGGATGTCTGTAACACCGCGTAGGAAGGCTATTATAGTAAGGGAGTGTCGCCTAAAGCACATCTTACAACATAAGTGTGACTACAGTGATGTGCAAGATTTGCTGCATGCTGTGGCACATTTCTACAAGTTGTGATACTGTTTGAGTTTAGTATGCACCAAGCACTACACACATCACATTGCATATTCAATTAATAAAGGCTTTGCCCATAGCACACAGGTTCCATGGTACCACTTTCCTGCCCACGTGGCATGCTATGCCAGCCACATTTTTGACTAACTGTTGCACATGGTGGCTTCTAAGGAGGTGCACAGTGTATCACTGTGGGGGTTTGTATGTGCCACCTGCGGTTAGGGTGTAGGGGTTCCCTCAATTCTGACAGGGAATTGTCCACAGTCCTTTGTCACTGCAGCTAATTTGTCATCCTGCCATGTGTCCACATCCAGCTGTCTCACAGGTGGGTGTCACACCGCCTAGGTGCCTGAATTCATTTCTCTATAATTCCCATTCTGGAGGGCATTATTTTGCTCAAAAAATGGACCATCTGTTAAACTGTTTTCAGTTGTTTTGCTGTTTTACTGTTAGTATACACACTTTGTTTATATATTTTATTCTCGCAAACAGCAGTATTTCAAACCCACCACCCCTCTAACTATATATACCAACTCTGAGATTGTACTACAGTAGGGAAAAGTGAGAGGGGGAAGTGTTGGCCAACTAGTTAATTTCCTCATCTCCCAGGTTTGATTAAGTGCACTTTTGATGGATTGATTTAGATGAATTGCCATTCGATGTTTACTCCCTCCGACAATTAACCATAGACCCCATTCTGAGGCACAAGCACATAGACCCACATTTTGCTATTTTGCAGGATTTATCAGGTTGATGATGCCTAAAAAAGGCATTATGTGGGTGACAAAGTTTTAACCAATGTTCAAAAACATAGAGGGGGCAGGTGCAGACCATCCCTGGCAAAGCTGCATGGTCTTCCAACCATGTCCTCTCAGGCTGATAAATATCGCATCCCCTTTAAATGACACCAAAAAGTCAATTATCGTCTGTTTATATTGTGACATCATCGGGGTAGAAGGTAGAATGCTGCTCAATGCCAGGGTGATACCAGCCTGGGACACATAGTCTGAGAGTTCCATACTGTCTTTCTTCATATAGTCCAGGAAGATACATTTCAGGTCATTTACACCCACATAGACTATGGCTGAGTCATACTGATACTTGTGGTTCAATGACATGAGTGTGTGCATGATCTGGCAACTGTGACTATCTCTTTAAACAGCCTGGTGAGTGGGGCATCTATGTGTCTCATAACTGAGTCTCCTATGGCTAAAATATTGGGTTTTGTGGTAATTTGCTTTATGGGCTTAAAAGTTGAGATGCCCTGATATGTGGCTGTATGTGCTGTGGTATCATGCCTTTGAGGTTGCTGAGGCACTTATTGTAAGTGCAACATCTGGGATGCACTAAATTATACAACAAGGCCAGGTCAACTGTCATAACCTGTTGCCATTTGAGATATCAGGAATCATTTAGACATGTAAAGAGGGGCATTTAATTTTTAACAGTATAATCATCAGTTATGTTGTGTGGCTTCTTTGGATATATACAAAACATTTGAATTTATTTCATGTGACTTATTATGTAACCTTGTGTCAAAATGTGTAGTGTGACTATAAAGTGTATGTAGATATTTCACATCTAATCATACTGGGAAGGAATTATTAGGTTTTTTAATGACTGCATGATTACCTATGTAGCACTGAGTAAACTGGAGTAATAGCCACACAAAGATCTCCTGGTCATAAAATAAACCCAAATATTGTGAACTGTTTATGAATCTACTTTGGAAGAACTAAGTAAGAGAGTGCAGTATGTTAATCAGCAATGGGGAATGCAAATCAGGGTGTCATCAAACTGCACTCACTTTATAAAGCATGTAAGTAATTGCATGCTGGAAAGTGTTGTACTCTATAACAGATTAGGAGACATGGATGAATGAAGTCAAAGCTGGATAGAGCAGCCCATGTGGTATGCATTGTAGTGATGATGGATGGAAGTCATGCAGCCATATAAGGTATTCCATACAAAGGCAGTTTATTTATTTATTTAACATTTGTTTACCAGGAAAGTCCATCTTGGAACAAAGACAATTTTCAGCAGAGACCTGAAAAGAAACACTCAGGATGCATATCTTTATAACATGGGATGAAACCAGAGCACCCTGAGGAAACTCACACAAATGCAGGGAGGAGATGCAGACTCCACACAGAAGGCACTCCAGCTGAGAATTGAACCAGAAAACCTCTTGCTGTCAGGCGACAATGCTACCGCTGCACCACTGCACCATCCCCTGTTCACACTGAAGCTCTTTTACTGTACTACACAGAAACCTACTTTGCTTACTAATCAAGTTCTACAGAAATAATGTAAGGTAGCTATGAAAATGCTGGGTGCCATCTTGGCATGTGCCACATGACCCTCACATCAAGCACTATGTGATATTTGCCCTTTTACTTGTCAACAAGTTTGGGACTGAATTCCACATCCTACCAACACAGACACTGCAGCAGTCTCTGCATGATACAGTTTGCATACCCCAGTGAACTTCTTCATGACTATAGCATGCATTCCTTCATGCACATAATCATAGCCAGTGTTAGGCACCCGCCAAACCTGCGCCCACGGGCAACACCCGATTATCTCCCCATGTACAAGGGCCCCCAAATGAAGCATCTGTGGGTTTCTCCCACTCCTTTACTCATTCATATGGCTGTGTAATGTCATTGTGCGATTCCACAATTCCACTATTCTGTTTTTTTTGTTTGTTTAAACATCCCTGTAAGCTGCACTCAATTAGGTCTGCTTCAGTAAAGCAAGGGACCTGATTGGTTGCAGCAGCTAGGGTAAGTTCCAGGTGCAAAGCAATAAGCTGTATATGTAGGTTAGCAGATTGGAGATGTGCTTATCGTACTGCAGTTTTTTGAGAACGTTGGCTGGAGCTTGTTCAGAACTCTAGTATTTCCAGATCATCATTTAGTAGAAGAGAGTAGATGGGTCCAGGAGAAGGAACTTTAACATATAATTTAGGGAAATTGATGGCATAATTTGTTGCAATGGGGCTGATAATGAAGAGGGGATCAAATTTGTAACAAAATGCTTTAAAATATTTGTACAGTCAGTCCATAGCTCTCAACTGTCCAGATTTTCCTGGCATGTCCAGATTTTACCTCATATTTTTGGTATGCTCCTCATAAAAAGTTGTGGTTTTCTGTCATATCACCAAGGACTAAATTCACTAAATAATGACATACATCTGAGTTTGTGACTCCTTCTGAAAATGCATGTTAACACAATCCCGCTATTCCAGCAACTTTCTAAGATTATAAGAGCAATATTTAAAATCTGTACCTATTTTTGGGCCTTTGTACCTCCATTGTGTTAGGCTTTGTCCAGATTTCTTGAACTAAAAGGTTGAGAGGTATGATTCAGTCTCAGAGAAAAGACTGTTCACTCACCAGACCTAAGCACTCGCACATATGCCTGCATGTACATATCATAAATGTAATAAACAGCACTTGATATCCTACTTTTTCTAATAAGACAAGCAGGTGCACATGCACACACACACACACACACACACACACACACACACACACACACACACACACACACACACACACACACACACACACACACACACTGAATTTTCACCACAGATGCATCATGGTTTTGACTCCTACATCACAAACACTGCAGGCACTGCTTGATTCCTTACCTCTTGACTACATACACACCCTCTTATACGATCATAGGAAGTTACTAGGCTAATGGCCTTTGGGCCTTTACAAGCCTAGCCAAGTTTTACCCTTTTTTCCATGATCAACACCTATTGCCCTTGTCTAAGAGTGACACAGGTGGAACCCCCAGGGTGAATTTACAGTTACCATCCACTTGTCCAGATTGCATTTGAAGAGGGACAATGAGGTGCTCTGTTTGACATGAAGCAGGAGTCTGTTCCAAAGGTGTGGTAACCTCTGGGAGACAAATCTGTCACTCCAGCAGGTTCTATTAATGTAACGTCGATATCTGTGCAGTAACAGAAACCTGGTTCAGGGCTCCGAGAGCACCCCAGCACTACCAGGTTATACCTCATACCATGCTTTTCGGCCCCAAAACTTGGACCGAACCACAAAAGGAGGGGGAGTATCGATATTCATCAAAGATACCCACACCTCCAGGTTGGTGGCAAAGCACGAAGCATCAGAGACTATCCTTGTGCAACTAACATTGGGTAAAACTGCCTTCCAGTTTATAGCCTGCTACAGACCACCCTTCCAAACCCAGGAACCCCACTCGGCCTTTCTGAGAACACTGGAAAATATGAAGGTCTCTCCAAACACCATTATATTGGGCGACTTCAACTACCCAAACATAGACTGGGAGCATTACTCTAGCTCCAACACCCTAGCCCAAAGGTTTCTAGAATTTATAAACTCAAATGCTATGGAACAACTTGTTACCACTCCCACAAGAGGGGAAAACATACTGGACCTGATCATCACCAACATGGGGACTCTATGCACCAGACCAGAAGTGTATCCCTCACTGGTAAGATCAGACCATAAACTAATCTCACTGGATATTCACATCCCGACCCCACCCCCTGCCCAGAAAAACACAGTGAAAACTTCTCTAAAGCAAATTTCACACTCCTCAAAACCGAGGTGGAATCCTTCAAAGCCCCCGGGCCTGTGGAAAATACGGCCCAGACCACAGAATCCTTTATAAACGCATTCTATGAACACCTTCAGGAATGCATGGATCATCGATCCCAAATAAAACCAAGACCCAATCCTCCAAAGGCAGGCGTCCTGTCTGGTGGACCCCAGCCATAAACAAACTATACAATAGAAGGAGGAAGCTACTAAATGATAGAGCAAAATCCCAAAAGGGAAGGCATCACTGATCAGTATTAGCAAAAAACTACGGGCACTCATAAAATTGTCTAAGGCCAGCTTCGAGAGAAAAATTGCACAGGACACTAAGGATAATCACAAGGCTTTCTTTAGTTATGTTAGGAACCTGGGTGGTAATTCCCAGATATGCTCAGAATTAGTCCAAAATGACAAAAAATACACTGAACCCACAGACATTGCCAACATCCTAGCTGACAGGTTCAGCGCAAACCCCCACCAAAAGGGCAAATATCTATCCCAGCAGAGTGCTGCCCCCCTGACATCTCAGATGCTCAGGTAAGAGCCGCCCTCTCCAAAGCAAAAAACACAGCATCAATGGGACCAGATGGTGTCCCGGGCTGTGTCCTACATGAACTCCAAGAAGAGCTAAACCCAAACATAAAACTACTGTTCAATCAAAGCCTTACTGCAGGATATGTGCCCAAAGAGTGGCGTACAGCAACAGTGGTCCCTCTCCATAAAGGTGGTGCCTCAACGGATCCTGGAAACTATCGCCCGCCTGACTAGCTTGGTCTGCAAAGCTATGGAAAGGATCATCATGGACCTCATAAATAAAGATATTGGGGACCTACAGACACTGGATCTTACCCAGTTTGGCTTTGTTAAGGGCAGATCCTGCCTCTTAAACCTGGTTGATTTCTTTGAAGCAGTCACCAAGGCCATTGACAAGGGGAAGGTGGTTCACACAGCCTACCTGGACCTCGCAAAAGCCTTCGATACAATACCCCACTCGGGCATTATAGATAAGCTCACCAGCTTAAATATAAACCCCTATGTCACTAGATGGATTGCAAACTGGCTCAAGGACAGAACCCACATGGTTAGAATTGCTGGAGCCATGTCAGACTCCAAACCAGTTACAAGTGGTGTCCCAAGGCTCAGTCCTGGGACCTCTCTTGTTCGGTATATATTTCTCGGAGGTACAGGCCAACACGGAAGGACTGTGGCTGACCACGTTCGCAGATGACTGCAAACTGGGCACCATAATCGACTCTCCAGCCGACACAAGCATCCTCCAAAAGGGCCTCATAGAAACAGACAACTGGTGCCAGAGCCATGGCCTCAAGCTAAATGCCAAAAAGTGTATAGTCATCCCCTTTGGCAAAAACAAAGTGCCCACAAATTACTACATAGGTGGTAATCTATTAAGTACAGAAGAAGTAATTAGGGATCTGGGGACCCAAGTTGATAGCAATCTCTCATTTGACAACCACGTGGCCAAAGTGGTTAGAAAAACATTTTATATAGCCCACCTAATCATGAAGGGATTCACATCTAGATCATCGTGCCTCTTTACTCATCCCTCATCAGGCCCATAATTGAGTACAATGCCCCTTTTGGGATGTACCTTACCAGACACCTGCAGCAACTGGAAAAACCCCAAAAATACCTCACCAAGAGGATCAAAGGGTTCAAACAGATGCCATATGCTGCCCGGTTAAAGAAACTCCAGCTCTACTCAGTGGCATACCGCCTGTTCAGAGGCGATCTGTGCCTGACATATAAAGCCATGTCCAACCTGGAATTAATGGACATGCTGCACCTCAGAAAATCCAAATCCCATCGAGCTACGCGCTCGAGAGACTTGAACCTCAGCACTGAAATAAATAGGACATGCTGGAGGGACAGATTCATAACTCAGAGGCTCCCTTCACTCTGGAATAAAATCCCAGTCCAGGTTAGGCAGAGTCCCTCATTGACTCTCTTCAAGAGGAATCTTGATGAGTGGATGGAAGATCATAGGTTTACCCCGGGTATCACTTCTGTGTCACTGTTAGACAGAGGCACAGTATACTAACCTTGAAAAAGGGCATAGCAAAATAAATTTAAAATGGGTGGCGAAAGCCAAACACATTCTGGCTAGGCTTATAAATGCCCTAGGGCAGATAGCCTAGTATGAACCTATGAACCTATGAACCTATGAACATACCAGGTTAAGGTCTTTAGAGTGAGTAACCTGTGTACCATTTGACTTGTGGATATGAACATTTCCAATAAAGCAGGGTCATAGATTGCCTTATATGCCAAGCAGAGATGACTTCCGAATAGTCTGTATGAAACAGAATAAAGTGACAGTGATTTCAGATGATCGACATAAGACAGATGCTGAAGACCTTAAATTTTCCTTGTGAGGAACCTTTGCGGTCTCTCCAGTTGCTGTAGGTGCTTGGAAAGCTACATACCAAAAGGGGCATTCTACTCAATTACTGGCCTGATGAGGGAAGAGCACAGAGAGGTTATAACTTATTTTTTTTCTAGAGGCAATGCCCTTACTTATGGGATGAGCAATATAGACTGCCCTTCTTATCACTGTGGAGACATGGTGATCAAAGGTAAGGTTGCTTTCAACCTGTGTGCCCAGGTCTCTCACTACTTAGGGTGTTCACACGGAGGTGGTAGTTAGCATGAACATTGGTCTTACTGAAAGAGATGATTTTTTTTTTTTAATTGAGTTTAAGGCTGTGATTTTGGTATCAATCATTTGTTTGTGTAAGACCCTCTTGTAGGATGTTGACATTATTTGGAGATTCTATGACTACTCCCACTTTGCAGTCATCAGCAAACTTTGTCAGCGCTTTAGTTTTCACTTGTACTTTGGAGAAATAGATTCCAAACAGTAGAGCTCCTAGGACTGATCCCTGTGGAACAGTACTGGTTACAGGTCAGCTGGTGGAGGTAGATTCCCCTATTTTGACTATATGGATTCTATCAGTGAGCCAGTTAGTGACCCATCTAATGATATAAGGGTGCATACCTAGTTGGGCGAGTTTGTCAATGATGTCTGAGTGGGGAATAGTGTCAAAAGCCTTGACCAAGTCTAGGAAAGCTGTATGCACAGATTCCAGTGCCTTGGTGACTGTCTCGATGAAGTCCACCAGGTTTAACAGGCATGATCTCCTTTTGACAAATCCAAACTGAGTAGTGTCAAATGTTTGGAGATTACCTATATCTTTGTTGATAAGGTCCATGATGATTCGCTACATGGCCTTAGAGATAAGGCTAGATACGCTAATAGGTCTATAGTTCCTGGGGTCAGTGGAAGCACCACCTTTGTGCAAGGGAATAATTGTGGCCATTTTCCATTCAGCTGGGATGAAGCTGATGCTTAGACTATGATTGAAAAGAGTACCCAATGGTGTTGTTAATTCTTGGTGGAGCCCTGGGATGTTATCATGTCCCATAGATGTGTTTTTGGCCTTAGAGAAGGCATTTATGACCTGCTCTTTAGAGATACAAGGTAGGGAACAGGTGGTATGGGATGTCATGGGGTATGTGTGACAGGGACAGGGGAGTGAAGTTTTCACAGAATCTGTCAGCCAACAGGTTAGCTATATCCACAGGCTAAGTATATGTGGTATCATTAAATACCAGTTCAGTACAAATCTGGGCCTTTCTTTTTAGGTTACGGATGCAACTAAAGAATGCATTATGGTTGTCCTTAGTTGAGGAAGCTAATTTGGATTCATAGTTTGCTTTGGAGGACTTCACAATAAGTCTTTTTGCTTGTTTAAGCTGATGAAGGAGTGTTTCCAGTTTAGGGCTCACTCCCTCTTACTCTTAGAAAGCAGTTTCTTCCTCTTATTGTAATGCAGGGCTATCCAACTGTGAGGCTGTCTGGGGCCACATATGTTACATAAGCTCAGTTTGAGGGCCAAGTACACTTCAAACCATACATGCCGTCAAATGTGGTAGTCCCATGCAAATGTTTTGTAATTAGTTGCTATAAACATAAATTCTCTAGTAGCCTGGATGTTTCACCATTACCGTACTACAGAAGAATAATCAATACAGAGCAGAACATATATTTGCAATACAATTTACTGTTGTAATTAATAATCAAAATGTAGGGAGCTGTCACATAATTTTAAAAACTAGCCAAGTCAGTGGTAGTGTAATCTACTAATCTAATGGGAATTTTGATGAGAGACTTTATTGTGTACAATGGCAGTAAAGTCAACAGCAATACTTGTTGTAGCTAGATGCAGGCATGCAACCAAATTGTTGCTAAGACTGTTGCGCTCCTTAGATTTTATGTGTTTCATCACAGAAAATTTACTTTCACAAATATATTTGCTGCCAAACATTGAACACAGTTTCAAGGCAAAGTCACGTATGTTGGGGAAATGGTCAGTTGTAACCATCTTCCAAAAGTCTTCGTGCTTCACTTTCTTTGACTGGAAGAACGGATCTGCCTGCAGCTCGCATAGTTCTAGCTGGATCACTGATGGCTGGTGACTGACTGAAGTTTGCATTGGGTTATTGAACAACTCCAGGCTGGGTTGAAGCTTCTCGAAGTCCTGAAATCTGTCATCAAAGTCAGCTGATATGTTTTCAAGAACCTCAATGTGTGTACAAAAGTCTGCAAACTGAACGTCCGACACGAGTTCAAGGCATGACTTGAAGTGTGTAACATCATTGTTAGGCAACGAGTCTGTAAAAAGTTCTATTTTCTTGCGGAATGACTCAATGTGACCCACAAGAGTCGATACATTCTGATATTCCCCTTGCAGTTTCAAATTCAGAGTGTTCAAATAATCCATTATATCAGTCAAAAATGCCAGTGAGCAGAGAAAGTCAGCATCTTGAAGTTTCAGTATGAAGTCATCAGTATTTGGAATGTTTTCTTCGTTAAGAAACAACAACATTTCTTTTCTCACAGAGAAAAACTGGGTCAAGCACTTGCCAGCGCTCAACCAGCATACATCTGAGTGAAGAGGTAAGTCCCCGTACTGTGTTTCAAACTCTTTGAGAAATGCCACAAACCTCCTATGCCGATGCGCTTTATTGCCGCCATGGATGATATTGACGATGGCTATGACCGTGTTCATAACGTCGTGAAGTTTGACATAATGGCTGCAAAACCTCCTGGTGTACAATACAGTGCAGGTGTACACAGTCAATTCCATTTTGCCGCAAAATTACTACTAAGGCACCTTTATGGCCCATCATCGCTTTTGCCCCATCAGTTGTAATCAGTTGTAATGCTTGAGCATTTTTTAAATCCACCGTACTTTTGCACTGCTGTTGTCAGAGCATTATAAATGTCAATAGCTTTCGTACCAAAATTCAACTGCACTATCTCCAATAGTTCTTCATTCACCGTGAAATTATCATCGATTGTTCTAATAAAAATAACAAGCCGACTGATATCAGCAACGTCGGTACTTTCATCCAGTGCCAACGAAAAGTATTTGCATTGATCGATTATGTTTTTCAGTTTTTTTTCAACATACTCATCCAAATCCTGCTGACTGTCTGATGAGAAAGAGAAATGGTTTCGAAATTCTTTTTCATCTTCTCATCGCCAAATGCTGTGGCCATTTCTATTGTGCAACGCTTTACAATCTCACCATCTGTAAGCGGCTTCTTTCTTTTGGCCAATTCAAGACTGACAGCACAAGACGCAATGACACTTTGGGTTTGGCTGGTCGAGGGTTTAAGCATAATGTCTTTCTGCTTATTCATCTTGCTTTTCAAGTTGTTCAAAATGATCAAATGGGCTTGATCCATGTACTGGTCATACTTTTCCTTATGGTGAGTTTCATAATGTCTCTTCAAGTTATATTATTTTGCAACAGTTTTCACTTGCAAACAGACAGCACATTGAGGCTTACCACAGTTTTCTGCAAACAAGTATATCTCCTCCCACTGACTTTGGAAAGTACAGTTTTCTGCGTCTACCTTATGCTTACCACCCATTATCCAATCATCAATTTGAGAAGATTTACACGGTCTGAAGTAAAGTACATGTAGCACACTACAATAGCAGATGACAGTGTGATGTAATCTCGCAATGCGAGAATTGGCAAGATAAAAAAACTGCATGAGGTTGCGTGTAAATGGCAAATCCTACCTAACCATACCTAATGCATTCTAGAAATGCAAATGAAACTAATATTTAAATTGTAAAAATGTAAAATTTGTCCTTTTCATAGATTTAAGGTTGCAAACTGGTCGCAAGGTGGACAGTAACCCCTGGCAGGCCAGATGCGGCCTGCGGGCCACCAGTTGGACAGCCCAGTTGTAAAGCCTGTTAATGGCAGTTGTCCACCAGGCAGGTTTGCTCTTCCTTGAGGAGCTTATTTTGGTCCTATCAGGTATGTCCGAGATAATGCAATTTTACAGGTGTTTGTATAAAGCATTGGTGTAGAACTCAGCATAGTTGCCAGATCCATCTGAGGGAGGAGGTGCAGTGAAGCTATTTATACCATCTCGTAAGAGGCTATAATCTACTTTGGATCAGTATTTTAGTTTAGTTGCTGCTGGGGGGGGGGGTCAGGTGTGATAGCTGCTTCGAATGAGACTAATTTGTGGTCAGATCTCATCAGAGAAACCTCACAGTGGGGGTGCTACAGTGGTCCCCCATATTGCTAAGCACCAGATCCAGGATTTTGGTACCCCTTGTGGGGGTGTCAACTAGCTGGTCCAGGGCATTGGAGTTAACAAAGTCGAGGAACCTTTGGGCAAGTGAGTTTGAGCACGAGTAATTTACCCATTCAATGGATGGGGAGTTAAAATCTCCCAAAACCATGGTGTTCCGATGTCTCTTGATAGACTCAAGTAGATCCAAATTGGCAGAGTGGGTGTTCTAATTCATGGAGGGTGGTCCTGCAGCAGGCAATGACTTGAATAGGTGTCCTACCAACAGTTAATTGCACCTGAAGTATCAACAGGGAATCATACTGTTTAATCAGTCTGGAGGTGTATTTATCTTTAATGAATATTGATAATCACCTCCTGTAGTTTTCACTCCTTCAGTTTGAGGTCTGAACATGTGGAAGGAGGTGTAACCATGTATGGTTGGGGTGTTCTCCATAGCCTTGACCCAGGTCACTGTGACTGCACAAATGTCTGCATCTTCCAAATCAGGACTGCTTCCAGTGAGTGCAGTTTCATGTTAAGGCTCCTAGCATTTAGCAGCATAACACTGAGGTTGTTTTTAGATGGAGTTTTTACGTCATGAATTTTGTCCTTGAGACACTGCCTAAAAAATGCACTATGGGGGTGGTAAGAGCTTTAGCCAGTAGCCAAAATTCCTGTGGTAACAGATGAAGACTATCTTTGGCAAAGCATTGAAGTCTGTTGAGCTTATAATCCCAGGCTTACAGATACTAGATCCCCTTAGAGTGGCACCAGAAACTAAGCCAGTTATTGAAGTCAATCATTTTCTGTTTATATCGAGGCATCATCCTAGGTGAAGGTAAAATGCTGCTTAAGGCTAGGGAGATACCTGCCTGAGAGACATAGTCAGAGAACTCAGTCATGTCTCTCTTCATATAGTCCAGAGAGCTACATCTCAAGTCATTCACACCAACATGGACTATGATGGAGGCACAACAATACCTGTCATTGAGAGACTTGAGTGCATGTGTGATATGGCGGATTGTGACACCTGACAGAAAGCTGACTGTGACATTTTCCTTTTCCAGCCTGGTGAGAGGGACATCTGTGTGTCTCAAGATGGAATCACCTATGACTAATATATTTGGATTTGTGTTTTGCTTTAAAGGCTTGACAGGTGAGGCACTGGTGCATGAGCTGTTTTGTGTATTGTGCTCTGCAGAGGAAGTATTATGTGCAGCGTGCTTGTGTTTGTGTTTGGGATATTTGTGGTGATTAGGTATGTTTCTGGTGAGGAACTCCGCATATGTAGGAATGTGTGATGTGGGTTTGGGTGGCGTAGCTGGTGAGGTGTGCATGCTGACAACCCACACATTGTCATATGTACTGACTGGTGTGTGACAGAGCATGGATCCAAGTTTCTTAATATAGCTGCATCTCTCACATGTTGAGTTTCTGTGGACTAGGAGTAGAAGGTTGTTGGTGAACATGGGGCAGTTGCTACACTTCCTCAGGATGCCCATGTCAACCAAACTGGCTGGAGCAACTGTGGGAAATTGTCTATCCATAGTGTTAGGTAAATTTATATGGTCAGGAAAAGAGGTTGCACTTAGGAATGGCTAGTGGGTGATAGGTGTGTTGGTACCTTTGAGGCTAGGCTCAGTGTTCCACCTGATAGTAGAGCAGGGTCACAAAAAACCTCTGGAGGACTGCAAGAAAAGTGCTAAGGGACAATTTGACAAGCAAAACATTTGCATCTATAACCACCAATAGTATCCACCACTCCACAGCAGTGCATGATGGTGTGCTACACGTACAGGGACTTGTCATAATGTAATACTGGTACTAAATGTCAGTCAGTGTATGTGCGTGTACCTCTGTGAGCAGCTACCTTGCTGTGGTACAGGGGATTGTCATAATGTAAAATTGGTACTAAATGCCTGTCAGTATGTGCACCTGTGAGTAGCTACCTTACTGTGGTACAGGGGCTTGTCATAATGTAACATTGGTACGAAATGCCAGTCAGTGTGTGCACCTGTGAGTCGCTATCTTGCTGTGGTACAGGGGCTTGTCATAATGTAACATTGGTACTAAATGCCTGTCAGTGTGTGTACCTTGGCACTTCCAAGTCTTTTTATTGGTATGAATGTTGTAACACTTTACAGTACTGGTTAAATAGTGCTGGACGAGCTTGACAGGGTAGGGGGCATGACTGCAACATGGTCACATTTTATATTCTGCTTGGTAGAGCCCCAAACTTGAAACTTGCTGGGGGGCCCCCAAAATGCTAGCACCGGCCCTGTACACAATCAAGCATTTGTGTACCACACATTCCCTGATACGGGTCTACTTTAGGCCCTCGAAAGTTTAATAGCTGGAATGCATATGGATCAAACCATATGCCACAAATGAATATGGCAAAGAGGTAAGACCAAATAATCCAGCAATAAACTTCCACGATGAATTTCACGATAAATTTCCACAAACAGCTTCCGCAAAACAGCTTTATTCGATAAAACACAAAGTAAAAAGTGATATCCACCAAGCGCTTTCGCCTGAGCGATGTCAGGCTTTTTCAAGATAATCACATAACAAAAATACCTTTCTTTAAATAGCCTGAGTAATTAACCACTAATTACATTTCAATTGAAAACCTTCTCACTTAATTGTCTTTAATTAAGTAAATGTAATAAAAGAAGAGAAAAGAAAAGAATTTCATTTGCCTGCCAATACAAAACCGAAACTATTTGTAAGCATTGTAATGAGCCCTCAGTACATCAAAAATGTAAAATATAGCCTGAATAAATGTATTACTTTGTTTGTTCACCCTTTCAGGAGTTTAAGAACTATTCTTAGGGGCTGTTGCACTCATAAAAATGTATAACACTAAGAATGTTTACTAAAAATACATTTGCTAATATTTATGGAAATACATAAATAAAAACTTAGTTAAAATACCTAAAACTTCTACACATTGTCATTAATTGTTGTTGGGACAAATGATAAAGAATGTAGTATAAGAATGTAATATGTTTTATAATAGAAATATAAATATAAATATGATTAATCAGGGTTGCTAAAAATTAGCAAAAAATAAGCTTAAAGACATTTTTGAGAGGTAGCACAAAAACACTATGGTTTCAAAAAATTCTAAAATGGGTACGTACAAGTGTAATGCTTGTAAACAATGCCCATACATTATGGACAGTAGTAGTTATTATATTCCATCAAGGAATTTTAAGGTTAAGTCTGAATGTTATTTTAACTGTGCATCTAAGGGTGTTGTTTATTTAGGAATTTGTCAGTTTTGCTCAAGTTTTTACATTGGCAAAACAGAGAGAACTTTACGCAAAAGGATTTATGAGCACATATATGATGTCCAAAAAAGAAAAGAATCTAATGCTTTTTTCAAGCATTCTCTTAATTGTCCAAAGATGTGTTTAAAGTTTATGATTCTGGAAAGTATACCAGTTAACCCGAGAGGAGGTGACTGGGAAGCCAGTTTAGAATATAAAGAATTAATTTGGCAACTAAGGTTTACTGCTTTGAAGCCACCAGGTTTAAATGATACTATTAGTATTAGTAGTGTTTTAAAACAAGACGAGCGAGGTTATGATTAATTTTAACATGCTTGATATGTATACATTATTTAACACTGTGATCCAGGGTTGGCCTACTTTAATTTTTAGCAACCCTGATTAATTTTTGTTATATTTGAATCTACCTATTTACACATCAACTGCAAACTTAGTATAGGAAATGTTTTTAACAAATGATATGTAATACACCTATTTATATTTATATTGTACATGATTTGTTTTAAAAGTGGGTAATATTTATATATTGATTATATAATGTCATCAAGTTTATAGTACAAACAGTTGCACATTATTTATTTATTTATTTATATCTATATTAATTTATTTGTATTTATGTATATTTATTAGACAGTTTTAAAAATAAATGTATTACTAGTAACACATAATCATATTTCTATTTCTATTTCTATTATAAAACATATTACATTCTTATACTACATTCTTTATCATTTGTCCCAACAACAATTAATGACAATGTGTAGAGGTTTTAGGTATTTTAACTAAGTTTTTATTTATGTATTTCCATAAATATTAGCAAATGTATTTTTAGTAAACATTCTTAGTGTTATACATTTTTATGAGTGCAACAGCACCTAAGAATAGTTCTTAAACTCCTGAAAGGGTGAACAAACAAAGTAATACATTTATTCAGGCTATATTTTACATTTTTGATGTACTGAGGGCTCATTACAATGCTTACAAATAGTTTCGGTTTTGTATTGGCAGGCAAATGAAATTCTTTTCTTTTCTCTTCTTTTATTACATTTACTTAATTAAAGACAATTAAGTGAGAAGGTTTTCAATTGAAATGTAATTAGTGGTTAATTACTCAGGCTATTTAAAGAAAGGTATTTTTGTTATGTGATTATCTTGAAAAAGCCTGACATAGCTCAGGCGAAAGCGCTTGGTGGATATCACTTTTTACTTTGTGTTTTATCGAATAAAGCTGTTTTGTGGAAGCTGTGGAAATTTATCGTGAAATTCATCGTGGAAGTTTATTGCTGGATTATTTGGTCTTACCTCTTTGCCATATTCATTTGTGGTGTTCTGGGACTTAGTTCGTGTTTTGCTTATCAAACCATATGCATCGAACTATTAAACAATCAAAGTCCAAAAAAAGAAAAATACACAAAAAAAAAAAAACAATTAAACTAGTGTAGGTAGGGGGCAAGCCCCCTTGCGCCCCACACACTCCCCGCTACTTAAGTATACCAACTTCAAGATCGCACTACATTGAAGTAAATGGAATTCTCCATCTACGGAGATTTCCGTTTACATTTTTGATGTTTTGTGCTTTCGGTGTACTCGTGTCGAGAATATCGTATTCAATATTCTCGGACTTCAAGCACATAAAATAGACCCCCCCTGATACCACCTCCAAATGATAAACCATTCTGCAAGCATTCCATGGGATGGCAGGTCTACCACTGGTGCATGGTACTGTAAAGTGCACTCAAATAATTAAATGTACCCTGCCAGAGGCTTGTATACACGAACCACAAAGGTTTTCTCCTTTATTTGGGAGGTGGCTTGCAAGGCACATGGTAATATTACCAAACATTTTACTCATTTTTTTGTCTTATTGTTTCTCCTTTATTATGCACCTTAACTTTTTTGTGCTTGTTCTGTTTATCAAGTAGATACATTATCTGTTTGTCAAATGAATTATCATTGTTTTCATACATATTTAGCACTTATATTAGAAATGCAAACATGTACTCAGTTGTATCATATAATATAAATGTTTTCTCACCCTAAATACAAGAAGAGTATCATTGTTGCAGTGAGGTACATACCAAATGGGGCATTGTACTTGATGATTGGCCTAATGAGGGAAGAGCAAAGGGAGACAATGACCTCTTTCTTCCAGGATGCAAAACCCTTAGTAATGAGATGTGCCACATAGATGGACTTTCAGACCACAGTGGCAATGTAGTGGTCAAAAGAGAGGTTGCTGTCAATCTATGTTCCCAGATCTCTTATAATGCCTTCTGTGTTCAGTGGGCTACACCATTTTGCAATATGAATTTCCAAAGATGGGCTGCACAAGTATATGTTGGTTAGTTATAATGTTTCTCCTGTCCATGAGGGTCACTGGAGCTAAATCAGCTATGGATTTGTGGTTACTCATTCATTTGTCCAAGTTACATTTGAATAAAGTAAGAGAAACACTGCTTTATGTGGAGGGGAAGCCAGTTCCAGAGGAGTGGTATTCTCTGTGACACATACCTATCCTTCTAGCATGTCCTGCTAGTCTTGCAAAGGAGATTGGGATCCCTTCAGCAGGTGTTTCTGATACCACTGGACTTCTGAATGTGTAATAGGTCTAATAGAGCACAATGTGCTGAGGTTCTATACACAAGGCAAGGGTTGCTTCTCAGTAGCCTCTATGATGCAGAGAAGAGAGACAAGGCTTTGGGATAATCTGGGTAGTTGTTATGGTTTAGGCCCTTGATTTTTTTTAGTAAGGAAGTACTGTGGTCATTCCAGCTGTGACAAGTGTTTGGGCAGGTACATAAATGTCCTAATCAGTGCTGAGTACATAGGAACAACTATGTCCCTGGATCTTAATGCTAAACCTTTCAATATAAGCTATACAACAAAAACATTTATTCTTTACAACAGTAGAAACAGGGTGTTCGAAGGACAGTTTATTGTCAACAGAGGTTCTCAGATCTGTAACTATGGGATCAGTTTCCAGGGGGGTGTTGTCAATGTGATAGTTACAAAGGGTATCATGCTTGCTGAAGGATATGATTATACATTTCTTTGTATTTAGTTTCAGTACATGTTTAAGGCCCACTTACAGGATCATAGTATTCCCGGGGAAGTTTATGATGCCACCAACTTTGCAGTCATCTGCAGTCTTGGTCTGCCACAATCCCTTAACATTAGCATTGACTGCCAAGAAGTAAATGCCAAAGAGAAATGGCCCAAGGACTGAACCCTGGAGTACTCCACTAGTGACAAGTGTTTTGGTGAATGCAGACACTCACCCTTACTTCCCATATTCTATTTGTGAACTAATTTACTATACAGTGAGTCACACAGGGATTCATTTTAGCTGAGAGAGTATATCTATGATAGATGAGGGTATGATTATGTTGAAACCTTTGCAAGGTCCATAGAGGCAGTGTGCACTGATTTGACCTTATCCAGTGCATCAGTGTCTTTTTTTAAAGAAGTAAACCAGGTTAATTGGTCAGAACTTGCCTTTGACGAATCCATGCTGGGTTTGGTCAAGAGTCTGTATGCCACCTATATCTTGATTTATTAGTTCCATAACGATCCTTTCCATAGTCTTGCAGATTATGTTGGTCAGGCGTATGGGTCTGTAATTATCTATGGTTTGCTGTAGCCCCAGCTTTGTGCAAGGGAATAAATGTTGCTGTTCTCCATCTAGCATAAAGTCTGTTTTAAGGCTAATGTTGAATAGCCTCCGTTGGATGTCTGACAATTCATTTTTCAGGTTAGACAGTACTCTGCTTGGTATCTTATCCTGTCCTATAGATGTAGGGTTCTTCAGCTTAGATAATGCTTTGAGAACTTGTTTTTAGGTGATTTGAGGAAGGGGGCAGATGTAGATACTTGATCTGTGAATATTAGAAGGGGGATGAAGTTAGAGTTGAAGTTGTCTGCTATTAGATTGACAATGCCTTCTAAGTTTGACTATGTGGTGTTGTTTACTTAATAGCTGTTCACAGTGTATATAAGTAAGTATGTTTATATGTATGTATGTATGTATTTATCTTGTTGAATGGTTTCTAAAAATGAAATATTTGATTCTCTGTTTCCTTCTATATGTTGTTTTTTCCCTAAGACTGGCACTATTCCAGTTTGAATATGGTAATATATTTTAAGAGGCAGCACAGAACCACAGATAAATGGTTTTATAGGAATTTAATGTTATTCCCCTAATAGAAAGGTATCAATAGCAGGACTTATGGAAGTTCAATATGTGTGTCTTAGACTGTGTTGTACTTTGGGGCACAAATTAAAATTTATATTGAACACTTAAAACATTACAAGAGATTGAATATTAGAAACAATTATTGGAAATTTAGGTTTAAGTCATATACTTTGCATATGACAAGTTAAAAGATTTTGAAAACTCTATTGTAAAGTATGTGATTACTAAAATATGAGGTATATTGTTTTAACTTCTAGCAGACTATTACAAGTTTTTAATGTGCTTTTATTGGTACTGTCTTTAACATTGCTAGAGGTCCTAAAGTCACTGCATTAGCATATCACACTTCTTTGGTTAACAGGATTTAAGGCTGCTTTTGAGGGTAAATATTTGGCTGGAAATGAAAGCTGGTTATGATTCTGTAACGGGACATATCAAGTAACAAAATAAAGAAATTTAAAATACTTAATGATGTATTAGGCTGATAAGGTTCAACAGTACATCGAGAGAGAGAGAGTAATAGAATAATTGGATGATTTTGTAGTGTTAGAGGTGAAAATTGTGTGCATGTCATGTCTGTGTGTGGTATTGCCTTTTGGCTATTGACCAGAGGTGTGGAAATGGTGAGACGCAGTAAGAAGGTGACACTGACTTTCATTTTATCTGAGGAATAACAGTGTTTAGAAGTGTCATATCATGGTCCTTATTGTGCTTTATTAGACTGGAAGAAAGGTGGTCAACAACTTTATGATGTGTAAAGCAAGGTATCAAGGACTCTCTGTGTAGTCAAGGGAAACTAATGGGAACTGAGAACTAGTGGGAGGAAAGATTATTGCCAAGCAAGGGCAAGTGACAGTAATGGTCACAAGACAGGTAGGAGGAATGAGTGGTCATGCTTCATGGGTAATCAAATGGGTGTTAACTAAATGAGTAAGAATGATTAGTATTAATAAGGTTATGGGTTCTAAAGGATGAGGTTTTAAAATATATCTGTAACTTACTAGTTAGAAGGACAGGTAAGGTGATTAGCAGGAAAAGAAGACTTTAAGTAGAGGGGCATTCTGGATAAGGTTTTTGAGATGTATGTGCATATTGTCGCAGGACAATATTACAGGTAAAGCTTGCCTGTTTTGCTGGATGACGATATATGAAGCATGTAGGAATGAGGCATCATGAACAATAAGGTGATAGGCAGAGACAGCAGACAATGACTATGTGATGTATATTAAGGCAAATAGGGCAAAGGGTGCATATGAAAACATTTAATTAATGAGTGTGATATTAGGGATCAGCTATATGATGAATGCAAATTAAGGTTGAATAATGAACATGTATGAGTGTGTGGTTATATGTGTCATATGGAAGGACAACCCTGACAGGGATAGCTACCCAGACGTGTAAACACTAGCTCTAGATGATTGTCATTGGTGAAGTGATACCCTGACCCCATGTGCAAAATGGGAAAAGGTGGTTGTGGATGGATGGAAGAATATGAAAAATGGTGAATATGCTAGAAAGTCTCAGCATGTTTTAAAATGGAAATATGAATTAGTTTGCCCTGGGCATATGCCTATACCAGTCAAAGAGAAGGGAAGCTGTTACAGAATTTGAATTTATTGATGGGAAATGTATTTCATTGTATGTGTACACAAAGAAAATTGCTTATACTTTTAGATATGTTCTGCTCTTGTTATGTTTCTACAGCAACAATAAAACTCATCACCATCATCAAAGCCCTTTTTCCTATTTTCTCCATGGGGTTGGTGTTTTGTGTCAAGTGCTCCCATCGGTAACCATTTGAAATGTCGGGACACGCTACAGCAAGCCCTGAAATACAGAGACTGAATGGCCGAAAGAACGGACTTACATATACTAAGTCTGAGATGCCATTTCTCGGAATATTCTCTTTTCAAGGTATGGTGATCTCAGAGATGGTATATATAAGTTTGGGGTGTGGGGGGTTTATAGTGGTTGCACCCCTTGCAAAAAGAAGTTTAAAGGGGAAGAGTGATTTTCAAAATTCACGATTCTCCTATGTGTTGGTCTTTTTTTTCAGCTTGTTGGCACTCTGCATTTCAAGTGCAGACATTTCAATAGGGAGCTGTTGCCATCTTTTCCAATTGAATGCCAGTCTCCTATCTTCTTTATCCCAATCAATCCAACACTTTGCTGAATGGCCTTGTCTAATCCTGCCTTCTTCCTGTCTGTCCCAAATTATCTTCACCAGATTGTTTTCTGCTTTCCTGCACATATGCCCAAACCATAGCAATATGTTCTCTTCAACCTTCTCTGCAATTGGAGCTACACTGGTTTCTGCACTGTTGTCCTTATTTCTTCATTTGTCCCACAGTGTGCATCCTACCTCCCATGTCAGGCACTTCATCTCCATCACGTTGAGCTTCCTCAATTGCTCTGCCTTTACTGCTAAGGTTTCCGTAGAGTAGAACTGGTTGCACATTGTTTTGTACACCTTCATTTTCTGCTTCTTTGACATTCTTCTGTCATACACTACCCCTGACACAAGCCTGATGCACTGTACCATTTGGCTGCAGTCTCTCTGATTCTAGATTTGACCTCCTCATTCCGACTTCCCTTCTCTTCAACCCCCCCAATACTTCCAGCTGTTATTCTGTCCCTCTGTTTTCCCTTCTGTTTCAGTTCTCCGCTTCTTTTGATTCCCATTGCCCCATTGCTGCCATTACAACTGTGTTATCTGTACTCAGTTTCATCCTGCATGCCTTCAGTTTTGCATTCCATTCATCCATCCTTTGCTGACATTCTTGTTCAGAGTGAGGCTGTAATGCCACATCTTCTGCATACAGCAACTTTGTTGATCTGTCCCCTCCAACATATTTTTGCTAATGGAGTCTATCACCAGTATGAACAGCAGTTGGCTCAGAGCTAAACCCTGATGCACACCCATTCCCACTGGGAACCTCTCTGTGAGACTGAACATTATTCATACTTGAGTCATTGGGTCCCTGTACTTAAAGTAAATAAAGGACAACATATAAACTCAAAAAAATCCAATCAAACCTCTAGGACACCGCCAACATACCAGGAATAGTTTAATAAACAAAAATACTAAGCGCTTTCGTCAATAAAAATTAAAATGACTTCTTCAGAGTATAAAAAGGCATTGAATAAGGGCTGTTATATGAACCAACACCACCAATGAAAAATCACCATTTTAAAACACTTAATGAATATGTAAGGAAATTAAAGAGATACTTTCCAGAATAAAATTAGTACATACGGAACTGTTAAAACAATATTGAATGCAAAAACTCCTTCTAAATCAGAAAAATAAATGCTAAATATGTAGAAAATATGTTAAATACATATAGAAGTAATGAACATAAACCCACAGATAAATATAAAAACTTCCATGTTTAAAACCTGGTAATATAACATTAAATAAAGGCTGCCTTCAGCTTAAGGACAGTTGATACGGAAATACAATCATTTAAACCAGGCAAATGGGAGGCACTGAGCCTCAGTTGCCATGTTAATTCCTTAAATTCAAGTAATGTCTCAATGTTACCCCCAGTGGGGTAACCAAAACCCTATCAATCACAAAGAAGGTGAACTTTTTATAGTTCAGACGAGTTAGAGTGTGACAATGTAGGGCATTTGTACTTTTCTTTATCTTTGTGCTTGTACTGATCACAAACTCTTTCTCTTAATTTTCTAATGGTTTTCCCCACATAATATGCATTACAAGAATTACAGGAGGCCAGATGAGCAATATGAGTTGCATTACAATTGGCCTTTCCTGGACAGGGAGTAGTCTTCTCAAAGTTGTGAACCACTACATAGGGACCTTTATATATGAACCTACACCACTTGAAACAGCCACATGTTGCTTGCTACAGACCCCCCACCATGCCCCAGGATTCACACTCCTCATTTCTTGATACACTGGAAAGTATTAGGGTACAACCCAACACCCTAATAATGGGCAATTTCAACTACCCCACCATTAACTGGGAAAACTACTCATGTACCAACTCTTTTGCTCAACCTTTTCTAGAATTCATAAATTCCAATGCCTTGGATCAACTTATTCACACCCCCACCAGGGGCAGCAATATCCTAGACCTGGTCATGACCAACATAGGAAACCGGTGTTCCACACCAGAGGCCAATTCCTCGTTGGTCAGATCCGACCACAAGCTAATCAGCCTAGACATCCACATCCCACTCCCAGCCCCAGTTAGGGAAACCATCGTAAAAAACTTCTCAAAAGCCAACTTCACACTTCTTAAGACAGAAGTGGCAAACTTCATGACACCCATGCAGACGGACAATAAAGGTATGACTGCCTAATCCTACACAAATGCACTTTATAAGCACTTACACGAGTGCATGGATCATGCTATCCCTAATAGAACCAAGATGTTATCCTCCAAAAAAAGGAAGCCAATCTGGTGGTCCTCTGCCATAAACAAACTCTACAACAGAAGAAAGAAACGGTTGCAAAAAAGAGTAAAATCCCTTGACTGGAGGAACTCCCTGGTCAACCTCAGTGAGAAGTTGAGATCCCTTATAAAATCCTCCAAAGCTAGTTACTAAAACAAAATTGCCACTGACTCTAAAGACAACCACAAAGCATTCTATAGCTATGTCAAGAATCTAAATGGGAACACTCAGATCTGCTCTGAGTTACAGCATAATGGCACTAAATATACAGAACCAACTGATATTGCCAACATCCTAGCAGATAGGTTCAGTGCTAACTTTACCCCCCTCTCACCCCCTAGAGGGCCCATCTCTATACCAGAAGAATGCAAAGTTCCTATAATCACGGCTGCACAGGTAAAAAACACACTCTCCAAAGCCAAGAACACAGCATCCATGGGACCTGACAATATCCCAGACTGTGTGATACACGAACTACAGAATGAACTGGCACCCTACCTAAGTACCATGTTCAATCATAGCCTCACCTCAGGCTTTGTACCCACTGAATGGCGCACCGTGACAGTTATCCCACTCCACAAAGGGGGAGCCACAACGGACCCTGGGAACTACCACCCCATTAGCCTGATGAGCCTGGTCTGCAAGGCCATGGAACGTATCATTATGGAACTCATAAACAAAGACATTGGTAATCTCCAAACTCTGGACCCTACTCAGTTTGGATTTGTAAAAGGCAGATCATGTCTCCTAAACCTGATTGACTTCTTTGAAGCAGTCACCAAAGCCATAGATGATGGTAAAATGGTTCACACAGCTTATCTAGATCTCGCCAAGGCTTTCAACACCATCCCCCACTCTGGAATTATAGATAAGCTCACTAAACTAGGTATAAATCCCTATGTCATAAGATGGGTTGCCAACTGGCTCATGGACAGAACCCACACTGTGAAAGTAGCGGATTCCAAATCCGACATCAGACCAGTGACAAGTGGAGTACCACAGGGTTCAGTCCTGGGTCCCCTCCTGTTTGGTATCTACTTCTCTGAAGTGCAGGCCAACACAGAAGGTCTTTGGCTAACAAAGTTTGCAGATGACTGCAAACTAGGAGCCATAATCGAAACTCCTAACAATGTGGACAAACTACAAAAGGGCCTCACTGAGACAGATTCCTGGTGTCAAAGCCATGGCCTGAAGCTCAATGCCAAAAGTGTATTGTCATCCCCTTTGGTAAAAACTCTGTACCCATGAACTACCACATAGCTGGTAGTCTACTTAAAGCCAAAAATGTGATAAGAGACCTTGGGACACAGGTGGACAGTAGTCTCTCCTTTGATAATCACATCGCCACAGTGGTCAGGAAATCCTTCTACATGGCTCATCACATCACAAAAGGATTCTCATCCAGAAAAAAAGAGGTCATTGTTCCCCTCTACTCATCACTCATTAGACCCATTATAGAGTACAATGCCCCTTTTGGTATGTACCTCACAAGACATCTACAACAACTGGAAAGACCACAGAAATACCTTACAAAGAGGATTACTGGCCTCCAACAGATGCCCTATGCAGACTTTCTCAAAAAACTACAGCTTTACTCCATCGCATATCATCTACTCAGGGGTGATCTCTGCCTAACATACAAAGCTATGTCAAACCCAGAGCTGCTGGACATGCTCCACTTAAAGAAATCCCAATCCCTCTGAACTACACACTCTAGGGACCTTAACCTTGTCACCACAATAAACAGAACATGCTGGAGGGATAGATTCCTGTCCCAGAGACTTCCCATACTCTGGAACAGACTACCTATCTATGTCAAACAGAGCTCCTGATTAGCACTCTTCAAGAAAAATCTTGATGATTGGATGGGAAATGGGAAATTCACCCCGGGGATAACTTCTGTGGCTCTGCTCGACAGGGGCATAGGAAAATAATTTTCTTGGGTGGCGAAAGCCAAGGTACATTTTTTGGCTAGGCTTGTATGGGCCCTAGGGCCGATAGCTTAGTACCTACCTATGAACCTATGAACATATGTGATAACACTGTTCTACTCAAGGGTCCCTCCAACAAGGTTCTAATATTTTTTCTTTTAGAATAAACAATAACCAGGCCAGCTCCTAAGGTTTTTTCAAATCATCAGGAAAAAGCATGTCTCAACATAACCTAATTATATTGATTTCCATATTAATACTGTAAAGGATAACACACATAGGAGTCCCTTTCCCCAAAGTACTTGGATGGGTTACCTGGTCAGTGTTTGTTGCCAACAATGTGTTTCCAGTATAGGTGGTATCTGAGTAAAATCGTTCAATATAGGGGCAACATGATCTCATCAGTGTGACTTCACCTCTGCCCTAATATTCCTTACCAGATGTACTGGATAACCCTTATTTAAAAACAAACAACAAATAATGCTGTTCTGTGTCAAAGACAGAGTCATCCAAAATTAATCAAGACAGTCTAACCATCTTTCCCTTAACAATGGATCTCTTCTATTAAAGTGGGTGAGAACTGTCCTAGTGAAGATAGGTATTACTAAAGGTTTCTTTGCAATATATGCTTGAAATGTAACACCATTTTTCACATTTTTCCCCAACTGAACATTGAGATAATTGATGTCAGAATAACTAGTGGTGTAATTAAAAGATGTTGAATATTGTTACTGTACAAACATTTTTTCCATTGATTCAAACTGCCTTTTCACAAAATAAGAACCTTGTACTTGGCCTGCACTAATTCTCCCAGTGTTTCTGTGACTTTGAACCAATGCAGGACAGCCCAGATCAGCTTTCTTAGACAGCGTCATACACTTTCTGAAAGTCTAGGAATGTCCATTTGGACTCTTGCAGTTGCAGGAACTATTAACATTGCAGGACCTACTAGATAAAGCAGGACAACATGGGTTGCTATTGATAGTGGGTGACCTGAATGCACATAGGACATACAGAACAAGATGTGAGGATTGCTTGAGTCCACATTGGTGGAGCAATAGGAAAAAAGAAGGAGAGACTATTCTAGACTTCTGTCTGGCAAATGGCTTGATGGTGGCCCACACATGGTTCAGCAAAAGGCACAGTCTCAAGATCACATGGAAGAGTGGCCAACATTTAACTCAGGTAGATTTTCTGCTAGTAAGAAAGGGCACTGGGGTAGAATCAACGATTGCAAAGTGATTCACAGTGAAACACCCAGCCCACGGCATAAGCCACTGGTTGCAACATCAGCTGTAAACAGTGGGTAGAGAAGGTTCTAAGGTCAACAGAGAATGTGCTGAAGACCTGAATACTGATTGGACAAAAAGCACAAGAATTTAGGGAATTATGGCGCTAGCACTGCGGGAAGAGGAGGAAATAGGTGGAGCTAAAGAAGAATGGCAGCACCTCAAAACAGCATATGTGAGGTGTATATAGCTAATATGTGGTTGAGCCAGGTATGGAAGCAAGGTACATAAGGAAAGATGATATCAGAATGGAGAAGTCGAAGAAGTCATCGAAAGAAAGAAAGAAAAAGTGAGGAAAAAGTGAGAGATAGAAAAGGTGGACCAGGATAAGAAGAAATACTGTTTGGCTAACAAAGAGAGTAAGAAAGGAGTTGCAATAGCAAAGAACAAAGCACCAGAGGCACTCGACCAGCATTTTGGACATAGCACAAAGAAATTATATCAGGTTGCAAGTCAGAAATAGATAAGAAAAATAGTCAAAAACGCTTCATAAGTGCTGCCAGTAACAAATTGCTCTGTAGTCCACAGGACATCATTGGCAGATGAAAGGAGTATTTCTTCCAGCAGCTTCTGAATGGAAAAAAAAAGGCAGAAGCTATACTGCCCCATAAACAGCCTACAGTGAAAGAGGAAGAGGAGCCCACCGTAGCAGTAAGAACAGTACTAAGGAAGATGAAGCCCGGGAAAGTAGCAGGCTCAGGTGAGGTCATAGGAGATAATAATAATGATGCTGGGTGAGATAGGGGAGAAATGGCCCTGAGGGGACTCATAGCAGTGTGGGGGCAACAGTATATCCCAGATGACTGGAAACTAAGCCAGTGTTCAAGAACAAAGCCAGCATTTACAACTTTGGGCAGTATTGAACTCCTGCCACACTTCATGAAATTCTGGAGAGGATGATTAATAAACAAATATGCAAAGCAGAAGAAAGTAAGGTAAAAAACAAGTAGTTCAGATTTAGATTATGATGCAGCAAAATCAGCCTAATGTTTGCAGTGAGACAAAACACAGCAATAACACTGTCTGCTACTACACATTTTTTAAGGTTATAATAACATTAAAAATAAAAGTAACCACTGAGGACCACCAAAGACATCTCTTCTACATTACTACAAGTAAATAGTCCAAATTAGTAAAAAAAAAAAAGATTTCCCATGTAAAAAATATTTACAAATACAAAAATTCTGAGGTAATGCAACTTTTGCAAAAAGAAAAGTATACAGTAATTCTTATGCCTTGGTAAACTTCCACTATTACAGATATGACAAAACAAACAAAATAGCAGAGTTATATATCTAAAATAGTGAGACAGTACTTTTAAAACATTTCAAGATCAATGAGAATACACATAGTAGCCAGAATTATCAGTTTCACAACTGTGTTTTTAAATATGTTTGAGTAATGACATATTTTGTATTCCATACATGTAATTGTATAGGCTTACACTGTTTGTAGATTGTGTAACTAACTTATAATGTTTGAATATTGTGTGACAGATTTTATTGTATTATTATAACTGCCCTAGGCCTAGAAAATAACTGAAAAGTGTACTCAAATTAGCTCATTCCACTGGTTAACCAAATTAATTAAATAAATGAATGAGAATGGGAAAAGAAGTAGGAGATACCAAAATAGTTTGGAGGGATTATGTGCCCCCACTCAGGATTCAGACAAAAAGTTTAATTCATTTGCCCTAGCCCCACGGCATAAAAGGATGAAGCCATGACTACTCTGCCCATGATGACCCAAGTTTGATTTGTAGGATTAGTGCTAGGTGGACCAGATGGAGGAGGATGGGAGTGAGCAGCTAAAGCAGCTTGCCCATCCTGTGTGGATGGTGGCAGCCTGGATTGTTGCACTGGTGACACCTGCAGGAATATAGCTATATCACTTGCAGCACCGAGCCTTTCAAACTACATTGTAGTGATGTATCACTTATGTGAGTGGTATAAGAAACAACTATACAGCTTTCAGGCTATTTCAGGGTTTAGGGAATGAATGTGGCACTTGTCTAGGATAGGGCAAGAGGGTTAGCATAGGGTTCAGGAACAACCAAAGGAGGTAAAGTTTATTTCATTTTACAGCTGAAATGATATGCACAGCCATTTAATTGATAAGCATACTAAGTCTCATATATTTAGAATTATGGTGTATCTCAAAGATATAAAATAGAAAGAAAGAGATAGAATGCAGGAACATTAGAAGAAAAGATAGGTGTAAAAATCAATTTGGAATAGTGTAGGAGTTAGCTGCGAGATGATCAGAAATGTCATCACTTTTCACCTTCATGTTTATCAGTTAACATTCCTTATGTTTTATATCATGATTCATTTAATGAGCAGCATACTAGATATTAACAACACCTGGAGGTAGGTGAATGAGTTACTGTTATAAAACGCTGCAGTGGTTGACATTATTTCAAAAAGCTGCTTGATTAAAGTTTTTGTTTCATATGTTAGTGGGCCCGATTATTCCATTTTCTACTCATTATGTTAAACTGCAAGTATGTCTCAGAACAATTCATTTGAGTTTGGGTTCCCTATTTAGTGCTGATGTTTTAAATAACATTATTTACTTATTAATGCGTATATTATATTATATTTTCAGACTGTATCCATCTTATTTATGGACATTCATAAACATTTGCACCTTTATGACCATTATTGGGGTAATTTAGTTGGGAGAAATATAGCTCCAGCAGCTTATAGATGTGTTTGGACACATTTTTTTATTATATGTGAGAGTTAAAACATTTTACGCACAGATTTACAAACTGAATATTCTCTATGATGTTTTTGTAAAATGTGCTTTGTAATAGTATTGCTGTTAACATTTATGCCATTTTCTTATTTATTGAAACAAGTTTTTGTATGGAACTTTATATTCTGTTACTGATATTTCATATAATTGTGTCAAATGTCCCTTGGGAATATGTCTTGCTTGCTGTGTGCTAACTATTAAGACAAGCATGTCATGAATTTTGGAGAATGTATTATGTGGAATATGTTACAGATGTGATTTTAGGTAGTACTATAATTAGTCAGTTTCTAGCTAACATTCTTCTTTTATGTTATATTTCCATTTGTGTTGGTGTTTAGACTGTGGAGAAGGGCTCTGGAAGCATGGTACACAAACTGTTAATACATCTCCCTGTGTTTTAAGTATTCTCTGTTATGCAGCTGGTAAATGCCCTGGCACATGTGCTACCAGGAATACAAGGAAAACATTAACAATCAATTGAAATTGACAAGTGTATTCATTTTTAAATTGTATTTAATATTGGTGGGTATAATAAAATAGATTATATACCTTATCGTACTTTACAGTTGTCCAGATTTTTACACAATGTCCAGATTTTTGCCTTATATTTTTCTTCTGTTCCTCATAAAATTTGTTGTTTTTCCAATAAATTGCTAAAGGTTGAAATTGGTAAATAATGACATACATTTGATTTTCAGACGTCATATCCTTCAGAAATTGCATGTTAACACAAATCCTAATATTTCAGCAACTTTCTAAGTTTATAAGAGCAATATTTAAAATCTGCCCCTGTTGTAAGGCATTTGTGTTCCCATTATTTTAGGCTTTATCCAGATTTCTTGTGCTAAGAGGTTGAAAGGCATGTCCCCCATTATTGCTTTCTATATAATTAAATAATACATTTATTCACATTTCTGTTGTTCTTGAAATCCTATCCTTTCTTAGTTGTTTATTACCGGAGTACATTTTTGGCGATTAACGCAATCTTAGAGGATCATCTCTGGACATAGATATTTCCTTATCAGGTATTTTGATTAACTTTTTAATGTTTTCTCAAGTAGTTCATTTTCACTTTTTAAACTTTTTTTTACTTATGAATCATTATACATATATTTAAGTCTTTTTGAGAAACATTTTTAAATTACATTTTTTTTTATGTTTAATAGTTTATCAATTTTACTTTATTTACTAGAATTTCTGTTTCTCTCATACATATTTATGAATAGGAAAAGCTTAATGAATAGTCGGAGTTAGCTTATTAACATATTATTTCTTTCTTTACTGCAACAGTATTGGTTTATATAATTTAAAAATGTTTTAGTTACCTTACTGATGCATGAGTATCCTTCCTCAAAGATAGTTTCTTTCACTTTTGTTAACTTGAATGTTCCATTGTTATGGTACCCTGCTGGCACAGTGAGCTGAATTATTTGTTTTTGGGCTTATAGTTGGCCGGCTTCACTTATCAGTACTTAACACCATTGTGGACAAAGGGTCAGAGGTAATAGTTTTGTATTTATTTCATGCTGTTTTCCATTTGCATTAGCTTATTAGATTATATCTGATTTTTTTTATTCAGTACTTACATTCTGCAAACTCCTGACATTACTAGGTCTAATATATCGGCATTATTTTGAGTTTTATTTGTTATACACACACAGAGAACACAGTGTATATTTATTATTGTTAGCTAATATTGGGTCCAAGTAGCTGAGATTTTCACAAATAATATGCACCTACTGTGTGTTCCTATTTATATCTGGGCAACAGTGCTGACGTTTCACTGATACAGTGATTTATTTGCTGCTCACGGCACATGTAATCCTCATAGCAGATATCATTTTCTGATGTGTTGCACTGCACAAGTTTCATCCCTGACTGCCTAGAGGAATTCATTTATTAGTTTGGGGGTACATTTCATTTCCATTTGGTTTTATATTAATAGTGCTCTGCTCCCCAAAACATTTAAGTGACCCATTATATATGCTTGTTTGAGATATCAAGTGTTTACTGTTTAAGTGCAGGTAATTGCTCTCCAACATAAATCAGTAATCAGTAGTTCTTATTGTTCAAATGTATCAGGCAATTTATACTTGTTTGGGGTAAAAGAAATGCTGAGCTAATAACTATGCATATATCTAGATCACTATTGTTTATTTATATTATTTGTTCCTGTTTTTGTATATACACAGATGTATGATTGCTGCATTTGGCCCCAGTTGTGACTAAAAATGACACAGAGTTAGAGCAGATCATTTCCCTGGTTATAAAATAAATAAATAAACAAGTAAACAAACAAACAAATAAATAAATAAGCCAGACAGCAGTAGGCATTCAACTTAAGCACCCATATCCTTTAACACACATACTAGTGGAAGACATATAGTTCCTATATGTATGACTTTACTGCTGCAGACCTTTCATCCCCACCAGCAATAGCAGCACCATGGTGTTTACCACAATGAAAAGACACTTAGTGCTTCATCTGGTGGCAAAGCAGAATGTTGAACATTAATGTCTGTGCAGATTCTAAGCCTGTGAACATACTCTGGCTGTACTGTTATGTAGCTTGAACTCATATTCCAGTGATAAATCCACATAGCCAGGGTGTCTCACTAGAATCTGTCCTAGGTCCATACTTGTTTAGGTTGTATCTTTCAGATCTATGTTTTTCATCTAAGATATTCTACAATCTGTATGGTTAAAGATAAGGCATAATTGCAAAGGAATTTGACTAAATTGACCATATGGGTACAGGAGAATAATATATTGATTAATACATCAGCAACTAAGCTTATGAGATTTGGGAGACATATTTTCAAAGGAGAATATTTAATACATCATGAAAAGTGATTGAAACTCTAGATTCATTTAAGGATCTGATTATATGGTTAGATCCCTCTTTGGGTTTTTCTAATCATATAAAACAATTGGTTAATGATAGTTATAGAAATATAGGTTGTGTACAAAGATATATAAAGTCTAGGAAATCCGAAATTATGAAATCATTGTTTGTTAGTTTCATCAGACCTAGACTTGAGTATGGAATAACAATGTTTTATTTATATATTATTTATTTATTGACATTTGGTTACCGGGAATGTCCAACTGAGTAGGAGCTCATTTTCAGCAGAGGCCTGGGGAGAAAAGCTCCAAAGTATTGCAAAACATTTTAAGAACAATAATTTTACAATCTTCAAAAATAATACAAAAACATCTACAAATTAATTACACCAAATTAGAAATAATATGAAGAAAACTGGTTAAGAATAGACACTTGTTATACGGCAAAGTTTTAATATTTAGAGAAATTTTAGCCAGTTTATAATGATATTAAAGGTAATTTAATATAATACAAACAGGAATTGCAATATGAAGTGAAAGGAAAAGCAGGCTTATGATATATTTAGAGAGAAAGCTTGGGAGAGAAATGGATAGAAGTAAGGAAGTGTGTGACGAAGGGAGAGAAAGGATGCGTAAGGTTTGAATGGGTATTTGTTCACATGTAGAAATATAGTTTATTCTACTGTTGAGCAAGAACAGAGCCTGCTTTTGGCTAGGAAGTCTTTCTGGATGGTTTTGTAGGATAGGAGGGAGGGTACTGACCTGATGGATACAGATAAGGAGTTCCAGGCCTTAGCAACATGGTACGAGTACCGACATTGTCCAGCGGATTTAATAGGTTTGTGAACTGACAGGAGTTTTTGGTGACTGGATGATAATGACCAATTGGGACCATAGTTGTGTAGAATGGTATTTAGTGCTGGACAAGCAGATGGATGCTAGATGATTTTATAGTTGGTAAGAAGCTGTGTATATGTTAGTTGATGAAGTAGTTCTAACCAATTTAGGCTTTTTAGTGCTATACAGTAGTGGGCTCTGAAAGGGGTATTTGCTGCAAATTTAGCAACTTAATTAAAGCATTGTTCACATTTTGATTTTTGTGATGTGTGGAGATTAGTAAGGATGGGAGCACCATAAAGAAGTGCAGGAAGGAGATAAGTGGTGGCAAGTGTAGTTTTAGTTGCATTGGTGAGAAGTTTTTTGGTTCTGTAAAACATCCCTAGTTTTTGATGAGTTTTTCTTTTGCAATTTTGCATATGCAGGTCAAATTTAAAAATATCATCTACAATCATCCCTAATAATTTGCTATGAGAAGTGACTTCAATGGTTGTATTATCAAGAGAGAGGACTTTAAATTTTGTTTTTTTTTTTCATGAGAGAAGGATTTGTGGGGAAAAGGTAGCAGTTTGTTTTTGGGGGGTTGAGCATGAGCTGTGAGTTACAAAGCCATATTTCAGTGGCTGTTAAAGTTTCCTGAGTATTTTTTGGAGGTATACCACTTTGTCAGATGTGCAAATGAGTATGGAGTCATCTGTGTACTGTATTAGGGAAGCCTGTTGTGAGGATGTGTGGAGGGTATTAGTGAGAATGTTAAAGAGGAATGGACTAAGGACAGAGCCTTGTGGTATACTGGTGGTGACTGTGAGGTATGGAGAGAGCGTGGAGTGCCATTCTACTGACTGATACTTATTGGACAGGTAGCTTTTGAACCACAGAAGAGTGGTCTGAGAGAGACCTAGTGAGGACATTTGAAGTAGAGGTTTGCTGTGATAAACTGTGTCAAAGGCTTTAGACAAGTCTAGAAATAAAGAAGCGAGTAGTTTGCTGTTATCTCTACCGTTATTGACAGTATCTATATAGGTTAGAAGTGCAGTGTTGGTACTATGGGAAAATAGGAGCCATGTTGTGTGGGAGATATGATTTCTTCCTGCAGGAAATAGTTTAGCAATTGTTTTTGAATACAATTTTCAAATATTTTGGAGTGGGGGATAAGATTGCTGTAGGTCTAAAGTTAGTAATGTCTGTTGAATTTTCTCCTTCGTGCAGAGAGATAATGTGTGACTTTTTCTTCCAGAGAGAAGGAATGTGGAATTCCTGGAATGACCTATTTATAAGGACTAAGACGGGATAGGCAATGCTATTTGCAGCTATTTTAAGGTACTCACTTGGAAGGTCATCAGCTGAAGTAGAGCATGGTTTGAGTTTGTTTCAGATTAGTTTATACAGGATGTGGGTGCAAGTTTGAATGTAAAAGTGGATGTGGTGATATGTGGCTTTTTGGCAGGGCTGGGATTAGATGCTGGAGAATCCTTGGTTAGACATGCTATACTATTTATGAAATAAGAGTTGAACTGTATTGTTGTTTAGAGTGGTGAGTAATTGGGAGAAAGGTTAGGGTTGAATTTTTGGCCGGGATGCAAGATTTCTTTAATGGCTGTCCAGAATTTTTAGGGTTGAGTTTACTTTTATTCTGAAAGTTCTTATAGTGTAGTTTTATTGTCTTCATTTATTTGCTTTTTAGTATGATTGCAAACCATTCTGAATGTTTCAAGATATTGTGGTGTTTTATATTTCTGCCACTCTTTTATGCTTTTTCCCTGTGCTGCATTAGCATTTCACTTGTTTTGGATAGCCAAATTACATTAGTTGTTTTTAGTCTCTTCCTTCTAAGAGGAGCAAGGCTATTTAGGATATTCAGGAAAGTTGTATTCCATTCAATTACAACATTGTCTAAGGGGAGGAATTTTAGGAAGTTACAGTTAATAGAGATAGGGTAGAAATTAGCATTTCTGGGTTAAATTTGGAAAGCAAACTCCAAATCACTCTAACCCACACGTACGGCAAGTGCAAAGGCTTTATAGTCCCAAACAGTCCCAAAACTAATCAGAGCCAGCACAAAGTGTGGTTTAACATAATTTAATAGACAAAAATGTATAACAACATGGGTGAAGGGAAAAATATATATCCCATCCCCCCCCAAACCAAACTGGTTTTGGCTTAATAGTCTTCTTCAGTGGAAGACAAATAAATAGGATTGTGAGATGATCACCAACAGGGTCTGACATTGTACCTCTGGTAGTGTATTTGCTAGAGTCTGATACTAGAATCCAGTCTAATAGGGAATTTGAAGTTGTGCTATAATGTGTGGGGCTAGTAATTAATTGTATGAAACCATATAAGTTCATGCTAGATGTAGGTGAATTAGTGTTTATGTACAGTAATTGACATTCACATCACCTAGTAGTATTTCCTGTTGTTGAATTGCTATGGATAACAAATGTAGGATATCTTCCACTACAGCTATATTGTTGCCAAGAGGTATGTAAAGGACATTAATACATATTTGTTTATAATTGTTTATTTGCAGAAAAGTTATAAGAAACTCAGTTAAATTGAGGTCAATTTTGGTATTGGTTTGTTGTGAGGAGAAATGAGGTAGTTGTTGGGAAATATTAAAGCAATACTACCACCTTTCCTCATTATATGGTCATTACAGATAATATTATAACTGGGAAATGTAATTTTGGAATTGCTTATGCTAGGTTTAAGCCACGTTTCAGTTACAGTGAAAATATTAGGCTTATGTTCGTTAATCTTGTCATGTACTTCTTCAATTTACTTCATATGCATCTAATATTTATGGCAACAAAAGTTAGAATGACAGGGTTGGGATTGACTGTTGTGGGGTTGGAGTAATGTGCAGAAAACAATTGTCTTAATGTTCATTGTGATAGGTGGGGCTAGGATTAGGGTGAATGTCTCCTTCTAGGGAATTATTGATACTTGACTTTGGAGAGTAAATTCCCAACTAATTTTGTTTTGGTTTGAGTTGAAATGGAGTTAATCACTCTATATTTGAAGTACATTTGAAGGACATAATTAAATAGGTTTGGTACAAATGCATGGAGAATGTAGGGAGGAAGTAAGAATAGGTGGTTAGGACAGAGCTGGAGACATGTTGAGAGAAATGGTAGGATGAGAGATCCCAGTAGGAGGAAAAGAATACAAGATTTATTGAGGATTACCAAGATTAAGTAAAGGGACCTGTATTTTACTGATGGCAGATAGTGGGGAAGTAGGAATCAAAAAGGAAGGAAGACGTTTGGGGCAGGAGGATATTTAGTGGGAGTGGAGTCTGAAAGTTGATAGAGGGTAGTTAGGAAAGAATTGCTTTCTATGAATGAAGAGAGTTAGGTTGCCCTGGTATCTTCTCTGGAATGTAAGAAATAGAGGGATTTAAAAGGCTAGAGTATGGCGATGTAGTTAAAACAGGAAGAAGTGAGGGTTTATTTGGGAAAAGTATAAGATAATTTAGAATAGATAGGTACTGTTAGGGAGGGCCACTCAATGGATAGGTAGTTAAAGTCACCCAAGATCATGGTGTTCGGATGTATCTTGATAGACTCAAGTAGATCCAAATAGGCAGAGTGAATGTCCTGATTCATTTAGGGGCCCCGTAGCTGGCAATGACTTGAATAGGTGTCCAACCAACACTTAAATGCACCTGAAGTATCTCCAGGGAATCATACTGTTTAACCAGTCTGGGGGTTTATTTATCTTTAATGACTATTAAAGGATTCACCACCTCCTTAGTTTTCATGGCTTTAGTTTGTGGTCTGAATGTGTGGAAGGAGGTGTAACCCGGTATTGCTGGGGTGCTCTCCACAGCCTTGAACCAAGTCTCCGTGACTGCACAAATGTCTGCATTTTCCAAGGTGAGGACTGCTTCCACTGAGTGCAGTTTCATGTTAAGACTCCTAGTGTTTAGTAACATAACCTTGAGATTGTTTTTAGATGGAGTTTTTACGTAGGGAATTATTAAACCATATTTCAGTCACTTCACAAATGCCAATGTCCTCCATGGTGAGAAGGGCTTGTAGGGAGTGTAGTTTTGTCTTTAGGCTCCTAGCATTGATCAGTAACACCTGCATATTTTCCTTTGCTTGTTTTGTTACATTGGTAGGTTTCTCAGGTTGGCATTGCCTAAAAATGCACTTTAGGGATGGACACTGTCTTGCCAGTAATCAAAACCCTAGTAGGGACAGATGCAGGCCATCCTTGATGAAGCAGCATGGTCTATCGATCATGTCTTGCTAGGCTGACAAATATTGGACCACCTTTGAATGATACTAAAAAGGCCAGTTATTCAAATCAAGTATTTTTTTATCATATTGCAGCACCATCTTTGCAGAAGGTAGAATGTTGGCCAGTGCTAGGCTAGTTATACAGCTTTGAAACTTTATAACCTTCATGTGGTCTTCATAAAAGAAATATTTTATTTATAAGCAAACTATGCTTGGTTATGAAATATTGCCTATTCTATTTTTCAAAAAAGAGAAAAAGATGAAGTACAGCTGCTTTTTGGAAGTAATAATCATTAATAGTCGAATCTGATAACAATGGTACGTTAACAGTATGTATATATGTATATATATATATATATATATATATATATATATATATATATATATATATATATATATATATATATATATATATATATATATATATATATATGGTTCCCTATCAGAAGCCTGAAACACTATAAGCCTGAAAATCAAAATCCTGAAACCAAAAGCCTGAAAATTCAAAATCCCGAAAACCCAAAATCCTGAAACTCAAAATCCTGAAAACACAAAATGGACATACTGACATCATTGTGGCTTTGCTATTGTTAGCCCTGTGGTGTTAGGTCATGCGTTGGGTTCAGGTAAGTGTCTTGATTGGTTTTATGTTAGGGTTAGGGGTGGTTTAAGTGAGTTAGGGTTAGGGCGCAGGTTAGGCATGTATGCAGTAGTGACAAATATTGGGGTTAGGGGCGGTTTAAGTGAGTCAGGGTTAGGGCGTGGGTCAGGTGAGTGTGCGATAGTGACGGACCTTAGTGTTAGGGTTAGGGTCAGGGTCAGTTGGTAGATATTAGTGTCTTTATAGTGACATATTAGCATTATTTGTGTTTTCAGGATTTTGAGTTTCAGGATTTTGGGTTTTTAGGATTTTGAATTTTCAGGCTTTTGGTTTCAGGATATTGATTTTCAGGCTTATAGTGTTTCAGGCTTCTGATAGGGAACCATATATATATATATATATGTATATATATATATATATATATATATATATATATATATATATATATATATATAGGTTCATAGGTTCATAGGTTTATACTAGGCTATCTGCCCGAGGGCATTTACAAGCCTAGCCCATAGTTTTGTGGCTTACGCCACCCCTTTAGTATGGGGAACTATACCCATTATTTTGCTGTGCCTCTGTCGAGCAGTGACACTGAGGTAATCCCTGGGGTATATCTGCGATCTCCCATCCATTGGTCAAGATTTCTCTTGAACAAGGCCAGCGAGGTGCTCTGCCTCACATATACCGGGATTTTGTTCCACAGCATAGGGGCTCTTTGGGTGATGAATCTATCCATCCAGCACGTCCTATTAATAGCCGTGTCGAGGTTTAAGTCTCCGCCCTTGTGGCTCTGATGGATCTAGATTTTTGAGGTGAAGCATATTCATCAAATCTGGGTTTGACATGGCCTTGTATGTCAGGTACAGGTCACCTCTGAGCAAGCGGTGGCGACTGAATAGAGCTGAAGTTCTTTCAGTCGGGCAGCATAGGACAGATTTTTGAGACCCTTTATCCTTTTGGTGAGGAACTTTTGTGGCCTCTCCAGCTGCTGCAAATGTCAGGTCAGATACATTCCGAATGGGGCATTGTACTCAATCATTGGTCTGATGAGTGATGAGTATAGGGAAACTATGACCTCCCTTGATCTAGATGTGAATCCCTTCATGATAAGGTGGGCAATGTAGAAGGTCTTCCTAACTACTTTAGCTACATGGGTGTCGAATGACAGGCTACTGTCAACCTGGGTCCCCAGGTCCCTAATAACTTCTTCTGTGCTCAGTGGATTGCCACCTATATGGTAGCTAGGGGTAACCTTGTTTTTCCCAAAGGGTATGACTATGCATTTTTTGGCATTTAACTTTAGGCCATGGCTCTGGCACCAGTTATCTGTTTCTGTGAGACCCTTCTGAAGGATATCTATGTCAGATGTGTTTTCGACTACAGCGCCCAGTTTGCAGTCATCTGCAAACTTTGTCAGCCATAACCCTCCTGTGTTTGCTTGTACTTCGGAAAAGTAGATGCCAAACAAGAGTGGGCCCAGGACTGAGCCCTGTGGGACACCACTTGTGACAGGCTTTGAGTCTGACATGGCGCCAGCAACTCTGACCCTGTGGGTTCTGTCACTCAGCCAGTTTGCAACCCATCTTGTGATGTATGGGTTAACATTTAAGCTGATGAGTTTTCAATGATACCCGAGTGGGGTATTGTATCGAAGGCCTTCGCCAGATCGAGGTAGGCTGTATGGACTGCCTTTCCCTCATCAATGGCTTTGGTGACTGTTTGAAAAAGTCAACCAAGTTTAAAAGGCATGATCTGCCTTTGACAAAGCCAAACTGGGTTGGATCCAAAGTCTGCAAATTCCTATGTCTTTATTTATGAGATCCATTATGATCCTCTCCATGGCTTTGCAGATAAGGCTTGTCAAGCTAATGGGCGGTAATTTCCAGGGTCGGTGGAGGCACCGCCTTTATGAAGTGGGACTACTGTTGCAGTGCGCCACTCCTGGGTACATATCCAGAGGTGAGACTATGATTAAACAGCTGTCCTAGCTGTGGGTTTAATTCCTCATTGAGTTAGGTGGAGCACAGCCGGGGACACCATCAGGTCCCATGGATGCTGTGTTTTTTGCTTTGGAGAGAGCAGTTCTCACTTGGCGTTAGAGATGTTTGGGGGGCTGCAATCGTTTGGTATAGATATCTCTCCTTTTGGGGAGGGGAGAAGTTTGCACTGAACCTGTCAGCCAGTATGTTGGCAATGTCTGTAGGATCAGTAATCTTCACATCATTTTGAACTAGTTCTGAGCATATCTGGGGGTTTCCTCCCAGGTTTCTAACATAGCTAAAGAAGGCCTTGTGATTGTCTTTTGAGTCTCTAGCTATTTTTCTCTCAAAGTTTGCTTTGGATGATTTTATGAGAGCTCTTAGTTTTTTACTTGTAGTGATCAAAGGTGTCTTACCTTTTAAGGATTTTGCTCTATCTTGTAGTAGCTTCCTCCTTTTGTTGTAGAATTTGTTTATGGCTGGGGTCCACTAGACTGGACGCTTGCCTTTGGTACAAAGAGTCTTTGTTTTGCTTGGGATTGCCTTATCCATGCAGTCCTGTAGGTGCTGGTAGAAGGCATTTGTAAGTGATTCAGAGGCTTGGGTACTGTTTTCCGCCGGCTCGGGGGCCTTAAAGGAGACCACACTAGTCTTTAGAAGTGTGAAGTCGGCTTCGAGAAGTTTTACTGTGGTCTTTTTATTTCAGGTGGGGTGGGATGAGGACCTCCAGCGAGATTAGTTTGTGATCTGATCTCACCAGTGAGGGGTATACTTCCGGTGTTGAACATTGTGCTCCCATGTTCGTGATGATGAGATCAAGTATGTTTTCTCCTCTTGTGGGGATGGTGACTAGTTGTTCCATGGCATTTGAGTTTATGAATTCCAGGAACTTTTGGGCTAGGGTGTTTGGGCTTGAGTAGTGTTCCCAGTCTATATTAGGGTAATTGAAGTCACCTAGTATGATGGTGTTTGGAGATACATTTATCCCTCCAGTGTTTTCAGGAAAGCCATGTGAGGTTCCTGAGTTTGTGAGGGTGGCCTGTAACATGCTACAATTTGCAGAGCAGTCTTGCCTATGGTTAATTGCACCTGGATGGTCTCCGATGCATCGTGCATTGCCACCAATCTTGAGGTGTGGGTGTCCTTGATGAATATGGATGCCTCCCTCCTTTCTTGGTATTGTCCGGATTTTGGGGCCAGAACGCATGATATGAGGTAAAACCTGATAGTGCTGGGGTGCTCTCAGGAGCCTTGAACCAGGTTTCTGTCACAGCACAGACATCGATGTTCTCCATACTGAGAAAGGCCTCGAGTGCGTGCATTTTGAGATTGAGACTTCTGGCATTGAGCAGCATTACCCTTAGTTTTTTTACATTTTTGTGTTCTAGGGTGGTAGGTTTAGAATTTGAGCCTTGCCTAAAAAGGCACTATGGGGGTGGCAAGAGCCTTTGCCAATATCCGGAATCCCAGGGGTGACAGGTGCAAGCCGTCCCTTGCGAAGCAGCGTGGCTTGTCCAGAATGTCATCCCAGGCAGACAGACATTGGATCCCCTTTGAATGACACCAGAGTTTAAGCCAATTGTTAAAGCTGATCATCTTATCTCTGTATTGTGGCATCATTCTTGGTGAAGGTAGGATACTGCTCAAGGTCAGGGTCATACCTGCCTGGGCTACATAATCAGAGAGCTCCTCAATGTCTCTTTTCATGTAGTCCAAGGAGGTACGTCTCAGGTTGTTTACACCAGCGTGGACAATGACTGAGTCGTATTTGTACCTTCTGTTGAGAGACCTGAGTGCTTGCGTTATGTGGCGGATTCTAGCGCCCGACAGGCAGCTTACTGTAACCCTCTCCTTACTCAGTCTGGTGAGCGGGATGTCAGTGTGTCTGACTATGGAGTCACCAATGACTAGTGTGTCTGGCATTGTGTTTGGCCTTAAGGGCTGTGACTGTTTGACACTCTGACTGTGAGGTCTATGTGTTGCAGGTGTTGTGTTCTGAGGTGGTAGTTGTTTGGGTGTCTGCTTTGGTGGCCTCTGCTGTTTTGGTAGATTTTTGATCAGAGCCTCCGAGTATGTCTTTGTGTGTTTATGTGTATGATTTGAGGTTGTGATGGTACTATGTGAGACTGGGTCTATAGTGTGTGTGGTAACCTTCTCCTCCTGTCTGGTCTTGCCAGTCCTATGTTGAGAGAGCTCAGCCTCCAGTTTGGCCGTATAGTTGCATCTCTCGCATGTATTTGTGTTTTGTGGGAGGAGGAGAGGGTTGTCTGTGTACATGAGGCAATTGTAACATTGCCTCAATATTCCCAGGTTCACCAGCTGAGCAGGAGAGGACACTAGCAACTGATCCCTCGACATGCTAGAAGGAATAGACAAAAAAACTTTAAAAGAGAATCCGGGGGATGTGGGTGTCCGAGAAATGGGGTTTGCCTTTTTGGCGTACTATCTATAACAAGAGTGCTGTATCAAGGTGATAAGTACTGTAGGAGCAAGTGCTAGGTTTAACAGATAAAGAATAGTTTACTCGGAGACAGGTAGAGATGATCTTTTTAGTTATAGGATATGTTGATTAGATCAGTAGTATAGTTCGAGGAAGGTAGTTTTAAGGGAAAATTTGAAGAGTGGACTTTAGGTAGCCCGAATAGTTTAAACCTGCTTACGCGTTTAGCGTGTTTTATATCAGGGGGCTGAAAGAAGCTAGGAACTGGCCCAAAACGACCAATAGACTACAAGTTACTGGCTGAAACCTCACAAAACTGGACCAACAGGCAGCTCAATGCTTCCCACTCCCACTGGTAAGCAAGGGAACTTCCTCTCTTCCAAATTAGGCAAAGAATCAGTAACAGGAACTGCAAACAAAGTCCAGGGATCAGCAAGCTCTGAAACTGGACTACTCTAGCTCAGTAAGGCGGGAAAACAAGAGATATTTTTTTTTTTTTTCAGAAACAAGCAGAAACAGATACAGTAGACACTTATAAATGCTATAAATCAGCTATCACAGCCTACACAAACAATTTGCAACAATTACAGATTTTAAAAGTAACAAACTGAGAAATCAAGTGCAATAACAGAATAAATGCAGAAAAACAATAACAATGTATCAGCAAGCAGGCGAAATACAGTTGCTAGATAAATAGAAGTGGAAAGCCACAAAAAATATACTTAAATCAAGTAAAGTCGCTTTTTTAGCTCTCTGAAGCTTGGATTACTCTGCTGGCCACCACGAGGATCTGTGCTGAGTAGGTACAAGCTAAAAAACGCGCGTTTAGCGTGTTTTATATCAGGGGGCTGAAAGAAGCTAGGAATTGGCCCAAAACGACCAATAGACTACAAGTTACTGGCTGAAACCTCACAAAACTGGACCAACAGGCAGCTCAATGCTTCTCACTCCCACTGGTAAGCAAGGGAACTTCCTCTCTTCCAAATTAGGCAAAGAATCAGTAACAGGAACTGCAAACAAAGTCCAGGGATCAGCAAGCTCTGAAACTGGACTACTCTAGCTCAGTAAGGCGGGAAAACAAGAGATATTTTTTTTTTTTTTTCCAGAAACAAGCAGAAACAGATACAATAGACACTTATAAATGCTATAAATCGGCTATCACAGCCTACACAAACAATTTGCAACAATTACAGATTTTAAAAGTAACAAACTGAGAAATCAAGTGCAATAACAGAATAAATGCAGAAAAACAATAACAATGTATCAGCAAGCAGGCGAAATACTGTTGCTAGATAAATAGAAGTGGAAAGCCACAAAAATATACTTAAATCAAGTAAAGTCACTTTTTTAGCTCTCTGAAGCTTGGATTACTCTGCTGGCCACCACGAGGATCTGTGCTGAGTAGGTACAAGCTAAAAAATGCGTGTTTAGCGTGTTTTATATCAGGGGGCTGAAAGAAGCTAGGAACTGGCCCAAAACGACCAATAGACTACAAGTTACTGGCTGAAACCTCACAAAACTGGACCAACAGGCAGCTCAATGCTTCCCACTCCCACTGGTAAGCAAGGGAACTTCCTCTCTTCCAAATTAGGCAAAGAATCAGTAACAGGAACTGCAAACAAAGTCCAGGGATCAGCAAGCTCTGAAACTGGACTACTCTAGCTCAGTAAGGCGGGAAAACAAAAGATATATATATTTTTTTTTTTTTCAGAAACAAGCAGAAACAGATACAGTAGACACTTATAAATGCTATAAATCGGCTATCACAGCCTACACAAACAATTTGCAACAATTACAGATTTTAAAAGTAACAAACTGAGAATTCAAGTGCAATAACAGAATAAATGCAGAAAAACAATAACAATGTATCAGCAAGCAGGCGAAATACAGTTGCTAGATAAATAGAAGTGGAAAGCCACAAAAAAAAAATAGAAGTGGAAAGCCACAAAAAAAAAATATGTATATATATATATATATATATATATATATATATATATATATATATATATATTTATATATATATATATATATATATATATATGTATATATATATATATATATATATATATATATATATATATATATATATATATATATCAGAATTTCAAACCAGAGTTTATTATTTTCTTAATATTTGTTGTATTTATGGATTAAGAGCTTAAGTATTAAGTGTTTTATTAAATATAATTCTCTGTTTCAAAAAATTCTTAAAGAGCTGGATACAAAATATAGACTGAAGGCATAATTCAATTCAGAGGTCAAAATTAAAATTTCCAGTAATTATTTTACGTCTGTGGTACCCAAATAATGATATGTTTCTATTTCTTTTCATTAAAAAAACAATCTTGAATCTTTTAAAATGATTTCACATCTTATTTCTAATCATAATGCCCTGTCCTTCAGAATTACTGTCAATAATGAAACATAGCATTTACTTGGTGCATATCTTTAATTAAGGATTTCCTGAAATGTTAGACATATGGCAAAATTTCTACATGGCACAAAATAAGCTCAAGGAATGACAGAACTTAGGAAACTTTGAAAAATTGCTAAGAAAATTTCAAACAGGAGATTCCATTGATTTACCTTTAATTTCTCTACAAAGCTGTCTAATTTTTTTCTAAATATTAAATGATTGTCATATGCCTTGCATTGATTCATAACCAATGTTTTTATATTATGTCTAATTTGTTGTAATTATTTAAACTGCAGATGTTTTTGTTTTATTTTTGAAGACTGTAAAATTATTGTTCTTAAAATGTTTTTGTAATAATTTGAAGCTTTCTCCCTGGGTCTATGCTGAAAATGGGCTTCTGCTCAGATGGACTTTCCCAGTAATCAAATTTATTTATTTATTTTACATGTGTTTACCGGGAAGTCCGACTGGTTTGTTGGCCCATTTTCAGTGGAGGCCCAGTGGGAAAGCTCCATAGCATTATGACAGATAAGAAAATTAACATTTGTAACAGTGTTAAAGACTTACTGCTCAGACAAGCTCCACGTGGGTTTACAGAGTGGTCCTAGCAGCAAGGAACTCGAAAAAGCGACTACCTTCTGGATTTAAGTATCTTTGCTTTTTTTTCACTGAAAATAGCTTCTGCTGCTTACTTTGAACTAGCCTGAACTGTTTTTTTACTGATTACTGCATTTATTTTAAAATCTGCACTTAAAGTTACATTTAGTCAAAAGTTTGCTTGTTTGTTTGTTTAATTGAACTGTGGAGGCTGCCCACTAAAGTGTGCTAGCCTGTGTAACTAATTTATCACTGCCTCTGCATTTTCTGTGTATTTCTGCAAAAAAAAAAAAAAAAAAATCCTTGTTTTTCCGCCTTTCTCGACTAGTTTAGACCAGTATACAGGCATTGCTGTATTCTGGGCTGTGGTGTAGTTCCTGTGTTGTCCATTACCTTACTTGGATAGAAGGAAGTTTCTTTGCTCACCAGTGGGAGTGGGGAGCCTTGAGCACCCTACCTGTCCTTGGGGGAAGTGACCTCAGCACAAGAAGCAGTTAGTAATTGGTTGTTTGGGACCATTCCTAGCTCTTTTGTAGTTCACTGCTTAAAATCCACCTCTGGGTGTTTTTTTCTGGCTATACTGCTCAGACAAGCTCCACGTGGGTTTACAGAGTGGTCCTAGCAGCAAGGAACTCGAAAAAGCGACTACCTGCTGGATTTAAGTATCTTTGCTTTTTTTTCACTGAAAATAGCTTCTGCTGCTTACTTTGAACTAGCCTGAACTGTTTTTTACTGATTACTGCATTTATTTTAAAATCTGCACTTAAAGTTACATTTAGTCAAATTTAGTCGAAAGTTTGCTTGTTTGTTTGTTTAATTGAACTGTGGAGGCTGCCCACTAAAGTGTGCTAGCCTGTGTAACTAATTTATCACTGTCTCTGCATTTTCTGTGTATTTCTGCAAAAAAAAAAAAAAAAAAAAAAATAATCCTTGTTTTCCCGCCTTTCTCGACTAGTTTAGACCAGTATACAGGCATTGCTGTATTCTGGGCTGTGGTGTAGTTCCTGTGTTGTCCATTACCTTACTTGGATAGAAGGAAGTTTCTTTGCTCACCAGTGGGAGTGGGGAGCCTTGAGCAACCTACCTGTCCTTGGGGAAGTGACCTCAGCACAAGAAGCTGTTAGTAATTGGTTGTTTGGGACCATTCCTAGCTCTTTTGTAGTTCACTGCTTAAAATCCACCTCTGGGCATTTTTTCTGGCTATACTGCTCAGACAAGCTCCACGTGGGTTTACAGAGTGGTCCTAGCAGCAAGGAACTCAAAAAGCGACTACCTTCTGGATTTAAGTATCTTTGCTTTTTTTCACTGAAAATAGCTTCTGCTGCTTACTTTGAACTAGCCTGAACTGTTTTTTACTGATTACTGCATTTATTTTAAAATCTGCACTTAAAGTTACATTTAGTTGAATTTAGTCGAAAGTTTGCTTGTTTGTTTGTTTAATTGAACTGTGGAGGCTGCCCACTAAAGTGTGCTAGCCTGTGTAACTAATTTATCACTGTCTCTGCATTTTCTGTGTATTTCTGCAAAAAAAAAAAACAAAAAAAATCCTTGTTTTCCCGCCTTTCTCGACTAGTTTAGACCAGTATACAGGCATTGCTGTATTCTGGGCTGTGGTGTAGTTCCTGTGTTGTCCATTACCTTACTTGGATAGAAGGAAGTTTCTTTGCTCACGAGTGGGAGCCTTGAGCAGCCTACCTGTCCTTGGGGAAGTGACCTCAGCACAAGAAGCTGTTAGTAATTGGTTGTTTGGGACCATTCCTAGCTCTTTTGTAGTTCACTGCTTAAAATCCGCCTCTGGGCGTTTTTTTATACTGCTCAGACAAGCTCCACGTGGGTTTACAGAGTGGTCCTAGCAGCAAGGAACTCGAAAAAGCGACTACCTTCTGGATTTATGTATCTTTGCTTTTTTCACTGAAAATAGCTTCTGCTGCTTACTTTGAACTAGCCTGAACTGTTTTTTACTGATTACTGCATTTATTTTAAAATCTGCACTTAAAGTTACATTTAGTGAATTTAGTCGAAAGTTTGCTTGTTTGTTTGTTTAATTGAACTGTGGAGGCTGCCCACTAAAGTGTGCTAGCCTGTGTAACTAATTTATCACTGTCTCTCCATTTTCTGTGTATTTCTGCAAAAAACAAAAACAAAAAAAATCCTTGTTTTCCCGCCTTTCTCGACTAGTTTAGACCAGTATACAGGCATTGCTGTATTCTGGGCTGTGGTGTAGTTCCTGTGTTGTCCATTACCTTACTTGGATAGAAGGAAGTTTCTTTGCTCACCAGTGGGAGTGGGGAGCCTTGAGCAGCCTACCTGTCCTTGGGGAAGTGACCTCAGCACAAGAAGCTGTTAGTAATTGGTTGTTTGGGACCATTCCTAGCTCTTTTGTAGTTCACTGCTTAAAATCCGCCTCTGGGCGTTTTTTTCTGGCTATACTGCTCAGACAAGCTCCACGTGGGTTTACAGAGTGGTCCTAGCAGCAAGGAACTCGAAAAGCGACTACCTTCTGGATTTAAGTATCTTTGCTTTTTTTTCACTGAAAATAGCTTCTGCTGCTTACTTTGAACTAGCCTGAACTGTTTTTTACTGATTACTGCATTTATTTTAAAATCTGCACTTAAAGTTACATTTAGTCGAATTTAGTCGAAAGTTTGCTTGTTTGTTTGTTTAATTGAACTGTGGAGGCTGCCCACTAAAGTGTGCTAGCCTGTGTAACTAATTTATCACTGTCTCTGCATTTTCTGTGTATTTCTGCAAAAAACAAAAACAAAAAAATAATCCTTGTTTTCCCGCCTTTCTCGACTAGTTTAGACCAGTATACAGGCATTGCTGTATTCTGGGCTGTGGTGTAGTTCCTGTGTTGTCCATTACCTTACTTGGATAGAAGGAAGTTTCTTTGCTCACCAGTGGGAGTGGGGAGCCTTGAGCAGCCTACCTGTCCTTGGGGGAAGTGACCTCAGCACAAGAAGCTGTTAGTAATTGGTTGTTTGGGACCATTCCTAGCTCTTTTGTAGTTCACTGCTTAAAATCCGCATTTGCATGGCTTTGCGTGGTCGTGCGCATAGCGCAGCGGCGGTTAAACAAGGTTAAACTTGGTTAAACAAGGTTAAACTTTTTCTGGCTCCGCCAAGTCTGCTCTTCAATTTTTCCCTTAGAACTGTTCTACTTGCAATCTAAACAGCCTATACTCTATCTGAAAAGCTCAGCACTTGCTCCTAAAGCATTCTGTATACAGGTAAAGCACTCTTCAACAAACGAAAGTACATCATTCACCTAAATTCTGTTGAGTACCCATTTCCCTATAGGTCCTTTCTGACTCAGTTACACAGCAATCCTTTTCACTATTTCTAGCATGCCGAAGGGTCAGTTGCTGGCGTCCTCTCCTGTTCAGCTAGTGAATATGGGAATCTTGAGGCAATGTTACAATTGCCTCATGTACACAGACAACCCTCTCCTCCTCCCAACAAATACAAATATATGCGAGAGATGCAACTATATAGCCAAACTGGAGGCTGAGCTCTCTCAATTCAGTACTAGCAAGACCAGTCAGGAGGAGAAGGTAACCACGCACACCACAAACCCAGTCTCACATAGAACTATCACAACTGCAAACCAAACACATAAACACACAAAACATACTGAGGCTGATTAAAAATCTACCAAAACAACGGAGGCCTCCAAAGCAGACACCTTAGTAACCACCACCTCAAGACATAGCACATGCAACACATAGTTCACAAGCCCTTAAGGCCAAACAACATGCCAGACACTCTTGTAATAGGTGACTCCATAGTCAGGCACACTGACGTCCCACTCACCAGACTGAACAAGGAGAGGGTCACAGTAAGCTGCCTGTCGGGAGCTAGAATCCGCCACATAACACAAGCACTCAGGTCACTCCACAGCAAGTACAAATATGACTCAGTCATTGTACATGCCGGTGTGAACGACCTGAGACGTACCTCCCTGGACTACATGAAAAGAGACATAGAGGAGCTCTCTGATTATGTAGCCCAGGCCTGTATGACCCTGACCCTGAGCAGCATCTTACCCTCACCAAGAATGATGCACAGTACAAAGACAAAATGATCAGTTTTAACAATTGGCTTAATTACTGGAGTCATTCTAAGGGGATCCAGTGTCTGTCTGCTTGGGATGACATGCTTGACAAGCCACGCTGCTTCGCAAGGGATGGCTTGCACCTGTCACCCCTGGGCTTCCGGATATTGGCCAAGGCTCTTGCCACCCCCATAGTGCCTTTTTTAGGCAAGGCTCAAATGACAAACCTACCTCCCTAGAAAACACAAGTGGAAAAAAACTAAGGGTAACGCTGCTCAATGCCAGAAGTCTAAACCTCAAGATGCACACCCTCGAAGCCCTCCTCAGTATGGAGAACATCAATGTCTGTGCAGTGACTGAAACCTGGTTCAAGGCTCCTGAGAGCACCCCAGCACTATCAGGTTTTTCCTCATATCATGCTTTCCGGCCCCAAAACTTGGACCGAACCACAAAAGGAGGGGAGTATCCATTTTCATCAAAGATACCCACACCTCCAGGTTAGTGGCAACGCTAAGCATCGGAGACTATCCAGGTGCAACTAACCATAGGCAAAACTGCCTTACAGTTTGTAGCATGCTACAGACCACCCTCTCAATCTCCGGGACCCCACACAGCCTTCCTGAAGACACTGGAGAGTATGAATGTCTCTCCGAATACCATCATTTTGGGAGACTTCAACTACCCAAACATAGACTGGGAACATTACTCAAGCCCCAACACCCTAGCCCAAAGGTTCCTAGAATTCATAAACTCAAATGCAATGGAACAACTAGTCACCATTCCCACAAGAGGAGACAATATACTAGACCTGATCATCACAAACATGGGGACAAAATGCTCCACACCGGAAGTACATCCCTCTTTGGTAAGATCAGACCATAAATTAATCTCACTGGAAATCCACATCCGCCCCACCCCTGCACAAAAGACCACAGTGAAGAACTTCTCAAAAGCAAACTTCACACTTCTTAAGACTGAAGTGGTATCTTTCAAGGCCCCAAGGCTGCTGTTTAATCTTAGCCTTACTACAGGATACGTACCCAAAGAATGGCGTATGGCAACTGTGGTCCACTCCACAAAGGCGGTACTTCTATGGACCCTGGAAATTACCACCCCATAAGCTTGACGAGCCTTGTCTGCAAAGCTATGGAGAGGATCATAATGGAACTCATAAATAAAGACATTGGGGACCTACAGACACTGGATCCTACCCAATTTGGCTTTGTCAAGGGCAGATCCTGCCTCTTGAACTTGGTCGACTTTTTCGAAACAGTCACTAAGGCCATTGATGAGGGTAAGGCAGTTCACACAGCCTACCTTGACCTAGCAAAAGCATTCGACACAATACCCCACTTGGGCATCATAGAAAAGCTCACCAGCTTAGATGTTAACCCATATGTCACAAGATGGGTTGCAAACTGGCTCAAGGACAGAACACACAGGGTTAGAGTTGCTGGTGCCATGTCAGACTCTAAGCCAGTCACGAGCGGTGTCCCACAGGGCTCAGTCCTGGGCCCCCTCTTGTTCGGCATTTATTTTTCTGAAGTGCAGGCAAACATAGGGGGATTGTGGCTGACAAAATTTGCAGATGACTGCAAACTGGGCACCATAATTGACACTCCATCAGACACAGACATCCTCCAGAAAGGTCTCATAGAAATGGATAACTGGTGCCAGAGCCATGGCCTTAAGCTAAATGCCAAAAAATGTATAGTCATACCCTTTGGGAAAAACAAGGTAACCCCTAATTACCACATAGGTGGTAATCCATTTAACACGGAAGAAGTTATCAGGGACCTGGGGACCCAAGTTGACAGTAACCCCGCTTTGACACTCACATTGCCAAAGTGGTTAGGAAGACCTTCTACATTGCCCACCTGATCATGAAGGATTCACATCCAGATCAGGAGAGGTCATTGTACCCCTGTACTCTTCACTTATCAGACCAATGATTGAGTACAACGCCCATTCGGAATGTACCTTACCCGACACCTGCAGCAGTTGGAAAGACCCCAAAGTTCCTCACCAAAAGGATAAAGGCTCAAACATATGTCATACGATGCCCGACTGAAGAAACTCCAGCTCTATTCAGTCGTGATACCGTCTGCTCAGAGGTGATCTGTGCCTGACATACAAGGCCATGTCCAACCCGAATTAATGGACATGCTCCACCTCAAAAATCCAAATCCACCAGAGCCACGAGAGCAAGAGACTTAAACCTCAACACGGATATAAATAGGACGTGCTGGAGGGACAGATTCATCACCCAGAGACTCCTACACTATGGAACAGAATCCCAGTCCATGTGAGGCAGAGCCCCTCACTGACTCTGTTCAAGAGAAATCTTGACAAGTGGATGGGAGATCGTAGGTTTACCCCGGGAATCATCTCTGTATCACTGCTGGACAGAGGCACAGCAAACTAATGGGTATAGTATTCTCATCCTAAGGGGTGGTGAAAGCCACACACACTCTGGCTAGGCTTATAAATGCCCTAGGGCAGATAGCCTAGTATGAACCTATGAACCTATGAACCTATGAAACCACAACCCACACTGCTGAATCCTTTGCAAATTCCTTCTATGGGCACCTTCAAGAATGCATGGATCATGCAATCCCAAATAAAACCAAGACCCATTCCCCCAAAGGCAGGCGCCCAGTCTGGTGGACCCCAGCCATAAACAAACTTTACAACAGGAGGAGGAAGCTACTACATGACAGAGCAAAATCCCTAAAAGGGAAGGCATCTCTGATCAGTACTAGCAAAAAACTACGATCACTCATAAAATCATCCAAGGCCAACTTTGAGAGAAAAATCACAAAAGACACAAAAGACAATCACAAGGCCTTCTTTAGCTATGTTAGAAACCTGGGTGGAAACACCCAGATATGCTCAGAGTTAGTCCAAAATGACACAAAATACACTGAACCCACTGACATTGCCAACATTCTGGCAGACAGGTTCAGTGCAAATTTCTCCTCCCCCTACCCCCAAAAGGAGAAATAACTATCCCAGCACCGTGTAGCCTCACTAACATCTCAGATGCCCAGCTGAGTGCCGCCGTCTCTAAAGCTAAAAACACAGCATCAATGGGACCAGATGGTGTCCCGGGCTGTGTGCTACATGAACTCCAAGAGGAACTAAACCCACACATAAGGCTGCTGTTTAATCTTAGCCTTAGTACAGGATAATGCACCCAAAGAGTGGCGTACGGCAACAGTGGTCCCACTTCACAAAGGCGGTGCTTCTATGGACCCTGGAAATTACCGCCCCATAAGCTTGATGAGCCTGGTCTGCAAAGCTATGGAGAGGATCATTATAGAACTCATAAACAAAGACATTGGGGACCTACAGACATTGGATCCTACCCAATTTGGCTTTGTCAAGGGCAGATCCTGCCTTCTGAACTTGGTCGACTTTTTTGAAACAGTCACTAAGGCCATTGATGAGGGTAAGGCAGTTCACACAGCCTACCTTGACCTTGCAAAAGCCTTTGACACAATACCCCACTCGGGCATCATAGACAAACTCACCAGCTTAAATGTAAACCCATATGTCACAAGATGGGTTGCAAACTGGCTCAAGGACAGAACCCACAGGGTCAGAGCTGCTGGAGCTATGTCAGACTCTAAGCCAGTCACAAGCAGTGTCCCACAGGGCTCAGTCCTGGGACCCCTCTTGTTCGGCATTTATTTTACCGAGGTACAGGCAAACATAGGAGGATTGTGGCTGACAAAGTTTGCATATGACTGCAAACTGGGCGCCATAATTGATACTCCAGCGGACACAAACATCCTTCAGAGAGGCCTCATAGAAACGGATAATTGGTGCCAGAGCCATTGCCTTAAGCTGAACGCCAAAAAATGTAGTCATACCCTTTGGGAAAAACAAGGTACCGACAAATTACCACATAGGCGGTAATCCATTAAGTACGGAAGAGGTAATCAGGGACCTAGGGACCCAGGTTGACAGTAACCTCTCATTTGACACTCACATTGCCAAAGTGGTTAGGAAGACCTTCTATATTGCCCACCTTATCATGAAGGGTTTCACATCTAGATCAAGAGAGGTCATTGTGCCCCTGTACTCTTCTCTTATCAGGCCAATGATTGAGTACAATGCCCCATTTGGGATGTATCTCACCCGACACCTGCAGCAGTTGGAAAGATCCCAAAAGTTCCTCACCAAGAGGATAAAGGGTCTTAAACATATGTCATATGCTGCCCGACTGAAAAAGCTCCAGCTCTATTCAGTCACATACCGCCTACTCAGAGGTGATCTGTGCCTGACGTACAAGGCCATGTCCAATCCTGAATTAATGGACATGCTCCACCTCAGAAAATCCAAATCCATCAGAGCCATGAGAACAAGTGACTTAAACCTCAACACAGAAATAAATAGAACATGCTGGAGGGACAGATTCATAACCCAGAGGCTCCCTACACTCTGGAACAGAATCCCAGTACATGTTAGGCAGAGCCCCTCACTGACTCTGTTCAAGAGAAATCTCGACGAGTGGATGGGAGATCGTAGGTTTACCCTGGGGGTCATCTCTGTGTCACTACTAGACAGAGGCATAGTAAACTAAACCCTAAAAGGGCGTAGTATTCTCATCCTAAGGGGTGGTGTAAGCCACATACATTCGGGCTAGGCTTATAAATGCCCTAGGGCAGATAGCCTAGTACGAACCTATGAACCTATGCTGAAAATGGGCTTCTGCTCAGTTGGACTTTCCCAGTAATCAAATTTATTTATTTATTTTTTATTTTACATGTGTTTACCAGGGAAGTCCGACTGGTTTGTTGGCCCATTTTCAGCGGAGGCCCAGGGGGAAAGCTCCATAGCATTATGACAGATAAGAAAATTAACATTTGTAACAGTGTTAAAGACTTACAAGCGTATTTGTGAAGTCAATTACATAAGTAGCAACAGTGATACGAAGAAGGTACATTACAAAATAACTAGAAATAGGTTTACCAATGTGAAACATAACACAGAGGCAGTA
>NC_056725.1:1154721215-1154783715 GCF_019279795.1 Protopterus annectens | reverse complement strand
ACCTTGCTCAGTCAGCAGCAAGGCTGCTATGACACCCCTCAAGAGTTTTATGGAGTGAAGGGTTTGTTGTTGTCTAAAGGTATGTCCTAGAGGACAGGTTCTGTCATCTGTTGTTCTAGAATTGAATGTGGGATTTCGTCATCCATTGTGGTTTTACAGTGATTTAAATATGTGACTAGGCATAACAGCATCATTCAGATGCAAAAAGATCTCAGTTTTAACATGTCACACTTAGCTGAAAATTTTAAACTAAATAAAACCAGTTTTTAAATCATATACTACAAATGTATCTCTTGAGAAAAATGGGAGTACAGTGCAGTACAGGAATAAAACATCAGCATTCTTAACAGCGTACATATGAATAGTTTGCTAAAAGATTTGCTAAAAAGAGTACACCTAGTTTTTATTGGGGTAATAGTGGACGATAATCTTATATTCAACCTACATATACAAAATTACATAAGAAAAACACATCAAGTTAGGGGTGCTTTACAGAGTCAAAAACGTTGTCACCGACACAACTAAAGCTTCACTCGCCACTATTTATCTCCTCCCCACACTTCTCAATGGTGCTCCCATCCTCACTAACCTCCAGGCTTCAAAAAAATGTAACTTGAACAATGCTATAACAAAGTTGTTACATTTTCAGCAAATACACCTTTGAGAACCCACCACTGTATAGTATTAAAAAGCCCAAAATGGTGAGAACTGCCTCATCAACTGACATATACACAGCTTCTTACCTCCTATATAATTATCCAGCATCCATCTTCCTGTCCAGTACTAAAAAACATTCTACATAATTATGTTCCCAGTCAGTCATTGCGATCCAGTGACCAAAACCTCCTGTCTGTCTACAAACTCAACAAATCTGCTGGGTATTGTCTGTACTCATACAAGGTTGCTAAAGTCTTGAGCTCCTAACCTTGATCCATCAGATCAATACCTTCCCTCCCATCTTTCAAAACCACTCTGAAAGACTTCCTTGCTAAAATCTGTCTCTGTTCTAGCTGAAAACCAGGATAAACTATATCCAGAAATGTGAACGAGCACCTTTTCATTTGTTATACCTCCTTACTGTCCCTTCTTCACTTACTGCCTTATTTCTATCAAATTATCGTCGCTTACTTTCTCTCTAAATATACCATGTCTTTTTCCTTACTTCATTTTGCAGATCCTGTTTGTATTAGACTAACAGCTTTAATTTCTCTACAAACTGTCTAAAATTCCTGTAAATATTAAATGCTTGTCATATAACGTGTATCGATTCTTAACCAGCCTTTTTAGTTATAATTATTTAAAATGCAGATGTTTTTGTTTTATTTTTGAAGACTGTAAAATTATTTTTCTTCAAATGTTTTGTAATAGTTTGGAACTTTTTTCTCTGGGCCTCTGCTGAAAATGGGCTTCTATCCAGTCGGACTTTCCCAGTAATCAAATGTCACCAAATAAATACATAAATAAATAAATATATATTACTAAAAATCAATATGCAGCTCCAGTCTGTTACTGCTAACAGCTAACAGTTATGCTACTGAAGAAAATGAAAGCAATGTCTGTTGTCATAAGACACTGCAACTTTCCAATGTCACTATTTCTGCAAAACACATTATGCAACAGAACATTATTAAATTAGGTATAGAAAAAAATCAAGCTTGCTAGCAAATAAAATGCAAGTCTGACTTCCACATGATTCATTGGTGATTGCAATACACAAAGAGAAGTATCCTGGTATGCCAAAGCTCCACATTTCAGTGGTATAATGTTTTGTAAATCATTAGTGATCTGCCTGCTTTGTGTTAGTTCCTCTGTATTTAACAGATTGTAAGTCATAATTATACAGGCTGCACAGTTATAGCTGCATTTTAGCATTTCCTCTCTTCTTCCTGTCTTCAAAAGCCTTTTGTCCTGTAGATGTCTGAATGATGCCACTTTCACTCAGTTTCTTTTTTTTATTACCTGTAGCTGACTAACTCAGACTTTCTGTCTCTCTTGCTGCATACCTTTTCTCATTTTTCTGTTGGTGTTGGGCTTGTAGCTTGGGCTTGCAGGTGCACATGTTTCTTGATATACATCTGGTATTACTTTCTGTCTTTATCTTCATACCCTGCTGCTGCTATCTGTGTGGCCCTAGCTCTGACAATCGTGAACATACCTTTGGCCTTATAACCAACAGTAATTAAAAATTGAGTCAAAACTTTTATGCAGATTAGACAAATGCAATAATCCTTTGTTTTGTTATGGAACATTACTAAACAATAAAACAAAATGCAATATACTGACATGTTTTCATAATAGGTAACCCAAGAAAGTCTCGTTTCTGATATCAGAAATAAAATCTATGATCAGCTAGCTCTGTATTAAATTTTGCCTTGCAATTCTACCAAAGGTTTCTGATCTCAGAAACCACAAAGTATTATGACTAAGAATTTCCAGTACTTTTTAGTTTCTAGTTTTTATAAGAGAACAGTGACCTCATAGCTTCAAAATTTCACCAATGTCTAGCTTCGAAAGTAATGGACCCCTATTATAACATAACCTGTTTGGCTGGTTTTATCCTAGTCTAATTTAATGTATACTCCATACATATTCAAATGCATCTGCCCAGTACTTTACTATAGTTTTAAGTGCCTTGAAATACTTGCAGACCACCAATAGCTGTTTGCTTCTTCTGCTCATGTATACAAAAGAGTGTAGCCAGACATACTCCATGTAATCTATAGTGTATAGATTCATTTCAGAAGGCAGCACTATTCCCATTGTAAAGATACTAGGTAGCCCATACAAAACCTGTAAATAAAATAAAAAGTACAGAAGTTAGTTAGCAAAAAAGATGTATTTAGAGAAAAGTATTCTTGCTTTGTTTGTGATCTAAGTAGACTGTACTGTTCCAGAGACCCTTTTCAAATACAACCCAGGCAAACTGCACAGAAAAAAATAAGAACAGAAAATAGTACATAGTTTATTTGTTTAAAAGATTTCAGTAGGAAAATAGCAGTACCTGTCCTGCACATTTATTACATATTATCAATAGGTACTGTAGAGTAATCTTAGATGCATTGTGGGTATACCACTCAACTATCAGGAATTTACTAGAATGCTCAGATTTTGCCTCATATTTTTGCTCTGTTCTTCATAAAATTCATAGTTTTCTTGCAAATCAGGGAAGATTGAAGTCACTAAATAATAGCAGGTTTCAGACTTCATATCCTTCAGAAAGTACATGCCTATACAAAACCTGTTATTTTAATGATTAAAACTATGTTTAGAGGTGTAGTTGTGGATGTTGCAAACTGAGAGCCTAGGGTCAAAATCAGTAATTTCTGGCTACATCCCTGTATGTCATTTGCTGTTAAAATAAACATTTGTGTGTCAGAAATTGGTAATTTGGTTTAACACAGGTTCGTAGATTCATATGCTGTTACAGGTAATAGAACACTTAAGCATTTTAAGCCTAGCCATTAAAATCCCATTGGTATGCGCAACTAATTAGCAATGTATTTCATACGGAATTAATTATTTTGGTGACTATAAATTTTGATGCAAACAAAAATGTTTTAGGAGTAGATTTTTTTGAGTGTACACTTCAAAAAGACATTCTGATGCCCCAAACTATGATGGCAAATTATTGCCGTCCTTAGGTAAACTGGCGCCCTAGGAGGAAAGGCTTCATGGTCCCCCCCCAACATCTGCAAAAGACATTTGTGCCTACCCACACTCCAGATTATTTTTTTTTCCTCCGTGTATCGTACTCTTTGTTTTTTTCCCTGCAGTTATTCATTCATTCATTCATTCATCCAACATGTTCTAAGCAAGTTTGTACACTGATAAAAAGCATAAAGCAGAGGAATCTGTGAGTCGAAAGGTATGCAGAACCCAGGAGGATCTGGATATGTTCTGAGGTGCATTTCAGAGTTTTTTGTTTTTTAATATTTTTCATCCAGTGACTGCCTAAACAAAAACATGTTCAAAGAAAAAAAACTCTTATCCTTCAACTTTGTTTTTCCCGCATCCTTTCAGCAGATCCTAACTGACAACTACTACACTGTCATAACTAAATTAAGCTGGTAGTCTGGGGGCTATGAGGTACCCAGAAGACATGGAATTATAGATTCTCTGATGTGCATTGTAGAGCTTTTTTCCAACCAAACCTTTGATGCAACGATGGCCTGAACAAAAATCATGAGTGTGGAAAGGAAATGAAATCCCACGTTTTATCTGAAGGGAAAATAAGTTGTGAGTTGTGTCCAACTTTTAATGCTGAAAGCTAATGAAACACCACTTCTGAGAAGACAAATGCATGTGGGGATACATACATCATATCTGGGAAAAATACCTGCCCCCTAGACCCCACCTTAAAATTGGTAGTCACTTTGTGCATCCCCCCTCTTGTGTTAAATTAAGATTAAAATTAAAGCAGAGATGGCCACAGCCATATTTCAAGCTGCTGCTGGTCTCATGCTTATATAAAGCATATGCCTCTTTACCCTCTACTTCGCAATAAACAGCCACCTTCTGCATACCCTTCTGATGTCCGACTGAGACAAAACTGAAAAAAGAAATATAACATATTTGCTTTCAGACATATATAAACAGCATGCTTATTTACTCTCCTGCAAAAGATAGCCATTTGTATATGTATCCAGTACTTTATTGTGATAAAAATTGAAAAAAAAAACAAAGAAAAACAAAAATTTGATTTCAATGAAGTTTCCAACTTGTTACTTCTAGAGACAGCACAGTGTTCCTATACAAGTTATAGTGATCTTTTGTGCATCCCTCTGAAGTTAGTGAGGAAAGTTAAAAAGACCATACTGTCCCCAGCACAACACAAGATATAATGACCTCTGAGGTTTTGGTGGAATGTTAAAGAAATAATGACATTGTCCCCCAGCTCCCCATATAAGTACAGTGACCTTCTGTGTATGCCTGTGTTCAGGGATGGTTTTAGATTAAGTGGGGTTCAGGGCAGATGTGATAACTAAGTCCATGTCAAAATCCAGTGGTCCAGCCTTGATGTGTGGGGGCCACCAGTCCCCAAAATTTCAGAATGTTTGGGTATTCTGTGATAAATTAATCCCTTATTTTTGAGTGATACAAATAAGAGTGAGTTACTTTTATCCAGGCAACCCCCACCAAGCAGTTAAGCCATGTCTATGTACAATGTTGACATCTGATTGTGATAAAAGAGGATGACCCTGTAATGTATTTCATCTTTGTTCCAAACAAGCAGTTGCCACATGTTAAAATATTGCATGTTGCTTCACATAATCGCATAGTTCGGCGAAGTCAAAATAATATACAAACAGCAGCAGGCAACTAGTCATTTTCGTCTACAGAAGACAGGCACAGCAGTTATGCGTAATCTGTGCATGTCAGCTATCCAGTTGTATAGAACTTCCTACTTCTCACAAATGCACATTATTTCTACAAAGCCAGATAGTGACTGCTTAAACTGAGCAAATGACAACAGGGTCGAGCCAACCACAAACCCTAGCTATGAAATCTAATGGCTATATAATATTATTTCACCTCCACATCATACCTCTCAATTTACAGACAATGAAAATAAGAATAAAAGCCCTTGTTACATAGGTACATCCAGCTAAAAATGTAACTAGCATTAACTTTGAATAACAAAGACACATACTTATCCCCACTCCTGGTAGGAATGTGGGGTACTACTTATAAACATATGTTCAAAAAACAAAGTGACAACAATCATGGAAAAAGATAAGTACATTAACAAAGAGGCAGTGCAAAATATCAATACTTTAGTGAAATGGATTGCAAAGTTCTACTACAGAAAGCCATTTATTTTTGCTTCAGAAAAGTTGAAGCAAGATGTGTGCCTCGTTCTTTATCGTTGCCACTATTATGTAGGTCATGTAGTCTACCTCCAAAAATAGGGGACATCCCATGTAGGAGTAAATCTGGCTTACAAATTGGAATGTTTCACTCCACATAAAAATCACAAAGCTAAAATAAATATTGTCAAAAATATCTGTTTGATCACTGTCAATTTTATTGTAAAAAAAAAATAGTAATAGCATGCTTCACTGTTCACACAAACAAGATGCTGCACACGTTAAAGTATTCCAGTCAAGCTGCTCTACACAAATCACAAAGCCAAATAAATACTGTCAAAATATATCTTATTAATCACTGACAGTGTAATTAAAAAAAAAAACATTAATAACACTTATCTTACGGTGCCATTCCTCTCATCAGATATCCACAAAAACCATGAAAATATTACCAAAAATTATCTGGTTGATTACTGACAGTTATCTCACAAACTGTAATAACACTCACTGCCATTCCTGAAGCTTTGTACCATCGTGTCATTCATGTATTTATGGTTCTCATTTCTATTTAAAAAAAAAAAAAACTCCCTTCAGGTGGTGCTTTTGCACCTGCATTTGATCATTGCAAGGTTTCTGTTCCCTTGACCTTGCAATATTTAAACTAAATGTTACCTAAAGGTCAAAGTAACCGAAATAGAGCACCGCCCCCTACAGCACTCTCTGTGCTGCAGACATATTTTTACTAGGAGTGCTTTATTTATTTATGTTTTAGAGCAAAGAAATATTGCTGTAAACATAAATAAATAAATGGAGAAAAAGTGCCCCTATAAGAATGGAACCCTAGATGATTGCCTAGATCACCGATGACTAAAGACAGCCATGCTGCAAGGGATGGTCAGTGTGACTATCAAAAACCATGAAAACAGGTTAAACTGCACTAGTTTGCACCTTGAGTACCTTTGCAGTACAGCACCAACTTTATGATGTATAAACTAATTACATGCAATATGGCAGAACTGGGTTCCCATTTATTGTTAAAAAATGGTGCTTTTTTGTTTGAATTTATTTAGTATTTTGTTACAGGTTTGCTACCTGGCTAGCAGAGAGATCAGGGTTTAAATGATTGTCAGCAAATGGCCAGTAGATGGAGGGAATGTGGACAGTTCATGCAGCAGAGTCTGGCAATGATAAAAAATTATACTGTGAATAGCTCAGCATGTTCCATCCTCATCTCTTACTCCTGTAAATTCTGAGGGACATAACCTCCCTGAGGTGCCATCATTTTTGTGTGCTGTTAAACCGAGTTTCCAGCTGCCTGAATTGGTAGTTGCTTAGCTGAATGTTAAGATCCCATAACATATATAAAGGTAGAAAGTACAGTTGCTTAAATCTTACCATAACTGTAGAAGCCCTTGCCTTCAACACTGCAGTATTCCTTACTAATGGGATTCCCTGCCATGAAGCCCTCCATCCAGTCAGTTTACATTTCTGTTGTTTTAAGGTACGCAGAACGTCACCTTGCGTAAGGTAGGGATTAAAGGTGACTTTCAGGCGTACTATCCTCAGAACAGATTGCCCTAGTAGGAACAGCAGTCCAAGGAAAACCAAGGAGAATCTGCACAGCCAGGAAGGAAAAAAGACCAGGGGGGATGGAGGGAGGAAGCGAATACTGCAGCAGTGAAGGCAAGGACATCTACAGTTATGGTAAGATTTTACACAACCTTACATTCACCGCTGCAGTATTCCTTAGTAATGAGCAAAAGCTCAAGAAAAACCTGGGAGGAGGAAGCAGCAGAGCCTTCCAAGAAACCATGAAGAATGTCAGCAGCAAAACCAGCTCTAGCTCTGGATATACCATCCAACTGGTAACATTTGGTAAAGGTATGCACAGAAGTCCAGGTAGCAGCTTCAAGAATAGAATTAGCATCTAAACCTTTGATGAAAGCACCAGAAGAAGCCACAGCTCTAGTGGAATGAGCCTTAGAAGAAGGAAGGCTCTCGCATGAAAAGTCTAACAAAAGGAAATAGCCTTTGAAATCCAAGTGGAAATAGTTTGCTTGGAAACAGCCAAACCTAAAGACCTAGGATGAAAGGAAACAAATAACTGGTCAGACTTCCTGATAGCTTTAGTTTTATTCAAATAAAATCTGAGCTGTCTATGCACATCTAAAGTATGTATCACCCTCTCGCTGTCAGATTGCGGAGAAGGAAAAAAGGTAGGCAAATTAATAGACTGATTAAGTGACAACTCATTAACCACCTTGGGCATAAAAGAAGAATTAGTATGCAAGGACACCCTGTCCTCATGAAATATCAAAAAAGGTGGACAAGCCATTAAGGGCTTGTAACTCAGCTACCCGTATGGCAGAAGTAAGAGCTAACAAAAGAACTGTCTTCCAAGAACAATGTTGCAAGGAAGCAGAAACAGCAGGCTGAAAAGGAGCCTGAATCAGTTTTTCTAGAACAAAATTAAGATCCCAGGGAGAAGGAACAGGCTTCCTGGGAGGTCTAATATTAAGGACACCTTTAAGAAACTGCTTAGCCTCAAATCTAGAAGCTAACAGGGAAGTTAAAGGCAGACAAGCAGAAAGAGCTGATAAGTGGGCCTTAATAGAAGAATAGGGCAAGCCAGCATTGAGGAACTCATCAAATAAGAAAGAACCAAAGGAACATCCACAGAAAGTTGGTCCAGGTCACGAGAAAGACACCAAATAGAAAACCTCTTCCATTTAGACAAGTAGGATTTCCTAGTAGTAGGTTTCCTGGCCTCCTGTAGGACCTGCAGCACGTCCTCAGAAAAAAGGTGTCTGTAAGGGATCAAAACCTTATCACCCACAGTGTCAGTTGAAGTGTGGACAGGTGAGGATGGATGAGAGACCCCTTGTTTTGTGTGAGGAGATCCACCCTGTCAGGTAACTTGTGATGATTGCCCTTCGCTAGATGCAGAAGTAGAGGGAACCAGTGCTGTCGCGGCCAAAAAAGAGTCGCCAACAAGATTTTGGGAGCATCCTGTTGAATCTTGAACAGGACTCTCAGAATGAGAGGAAGGTGAGGGAATCCATAAAGAAACATCCCTTTCTAAGAAAATGAGAGGGCATCCACCTTTCATACCGGAGGACCTGGGACTCTGGTACAAAACAGAGGAAGTTGTTTGTTCAAAGGGAAGGCAAAAAGATCTTCTTGAGGAGTATTCCACTGGTGAACAATGTCCAGAAACACATCCCTGTGTTGCATCCATTCATGGGATTGAGTGAAGGACCTGCTCAGATTGTCTGCCACAATGTTCCAATCTGAAGGAATGTAAACTGCCTGAAAAGTCACACGATACTGAATAGCCAGATCCCATGCCAGAAGTGCCAGTCGGCAAAGACGGTAGGATCTCATACTCCCCCTGTTTGTTGATATACCACATGACTGTGGTATTATCTGTGAATACTTTGAGAGGCCCTGCAAAAAAGAGAGGATGAAAGGCCTGAAGAGCCAGCAGAAGAGCCTTCATCTCTTTGATGTTGATGTTGATTTGCTCCTTCCGCTGACAAGGCGACCACACTCCCTGAACCTTCAGGGAGCCAAACATTGCTCCCCATCTCACATCTGAAGCATCTGTGAACAGAGCCTGATAGGGAAGTGGAGGCTGAAATGGGAGCCCTGAATTCAGAGATAACTGCTGAATCCATCACAGAAGTTTGACCTTGAGACACGGGAGAAGTGGAACAAGAAAGTCTAGAGGATGTGCATGCTGAAGCCACACCAACTCCAGAAACCACTGGAACTTCCTCATGTGGAGCCTGGCCAGAGGAAGCATTGGAAGGGTGGAAGCCATGAACCCTAGAGCCCTCAGAAACTCCATGGCTGAAATGGAGACCAGGGGAAGAAGAGTTTGAAACAAATAAATGAGAGTTAATGCCTTTGGATGAGGCAGGGATGCCAGCACTGGCACCGTTTAAACCGGCAACCCAAAAAGACATGATCTTGAGAAGGAGTCAGGGAAGACTTGTTGAAGTTTATTGTGAACCCCAGGCTCTGCAGAAGAGAAATGATAAAATGAAGATTTTGCAAAAGGACCTCTGGAACATTAAGAAGGTTCATGGTCTGCACTCTTGTGGGAGAAGAGGCTGGACTCTGCCCTTCTGAGTTGGGAATTTCTGGTTAAAGGCTTATAGTGCCTGCATATTTGAACTATTTCTTACTGTAATTGGTACACCTTGTTTGCTGTAGCATAGACTAGATCCAGGCCTGCTGAATCTAGCTTTGTTTGTATGCTTGTTATTTCCCTGAAAAGCTAATTCCACCTAAAATGCAGCTTTTCAGTGCTTCTGTGGATCCCTAGTGATATCTGCATTGCTTACTGTACTTATTTCCTTGTTTCACTTGAAAGAAAGTTACTGTTTGTCATTTTTGCATTTAAGTTACCTGGCACTTGCTCACTAAAGCAATTATATAAGTCAGCACTAAAAAATTAAAAGCACTACACCCTCACAAACTCCCCCTGGAGTACCTTGCTCCCCACTGGCCATTTTTTTCAGTTATAAAGAAATTCCCAATACTATTCTAGCATGTCCAAAGGTCAGTTGTCAATCTCCTCTCCAGTCCAGCTGGTGAATCTGGGAATCTTGAGGCAATGTTATAACTGCCTCATGTACACAGACAACCCTCTCCTCCTCCCAACAAATTCCAACACATGTGAGAGATGCAACCATATAGCCAAACTGGAGGCTAAGCTCTCTCAACTCAGTACTGGCGTAACCAGTCAGGAGGAGAAGGAAACCACACTCACTACAATTCCAGTCTCACATAGACCTACCACAACAGCAAACCAAACACATAAACACACAAAAACATACCTGGAGGATCTAAATAAAAATCTGCCTAAGCAGCAGAGACCTCCAAAGCAGACACCCAAGCAACCGCTACCCCAAAACAAAACACGTGCAACACATAGCTCACAAAGCCAGTGTGCCGAACAGTCACAGCCCTTAAGGCTAAACAACACACCTGATGCACTTGTAATAGGTGACTCTATCATCAGGCACACTGACGTCCCACTCATCAGGCTGATCAAGGAGAGGGTCACGGTGAGCAGCCTGTCGGGCGCTAGGATCCGCCACATAACACAAGCACTCAGGTCACTCCAAGGCAAGTACAAATATGACTCAGTCATTGTCCATGCTGGTGTGAATGACCTGAGACGTACCTCCCTGGACTACATGAAAAGAGACATAGAGGAGCTCTCTGAGCATGTAGCCCAGGCCGGTATGACCCTGACCTTGAGTAGCATTTTACCCTCACCAAGAATGATGCCACAGTATGAAGACAAGATTATCAATTTCAACAATTGGCTTAAGTATTGGTGTCATTCAAAGGGGATCCAATGCCTGTCAGCCTGGGATGACATGCTCGACAAGCCACGATGCTTCGCTAGGGACTGCTTGCACCTGTCACCCCTGGGCTTTCGGATATTGGCAAAGGCTCTTGCTACCCCCATAGTGCCTGTTTTAGGCAAGGCTCAAAAGACAAACCCACCTCCATAGGTATCACAAGGGATAAGAAACTAAGAGTAATGCTGCTCAATGCCAGAAGTCTAAACCTCAAGATGCATGCACTCAAAACTCTCCTTAGCATGGAGAACATCGATATCTGTGCAGTAACAGAAACCTGGTTCAAGGCTCTCGAGAGCACCCCAGCACTACCAGGTTATACCTCATACCATGCTTTTCAGCCCCAAAACTTGGACCGAACCACAAAAGGAGGGGGAGTATCAATATTCGTCAAAGATACCCACACCTCCAGGTTGGTGGCACAGCACGAAGCATCAGAGACTATCCATGTGCAACTAACAATGGGTAAAACTGCCTTCCAGTTTATAGCCTGCTACAGACCACCCTCCTAAACCCAGGAACCCCACTCGGCCTTCCTGAGAACACTGGAAAATATGAAGGTCTCTCCAAACACCATTATATTGGGTGACTTCAACTACCCAACCATAGACTGGGAGCATTACTCTAGCTCCAACACCCTAGCCCAAAGGTTCCTAGAATTTGTAAACTCAAATGCTATGGAACAACTTGTTACCACTCCCACAAGAGGGGAAAACATACTGGACCTGATCATCACCAACATGGGGACTCTATGCTCCAGACCAGAAGTGTATCCCTCACTGGTAAGATCAGACCATAAACTAATCTCACTGGATATTCACATCCCAACCCCACCCCATGCCCAGAAAACCACAGTGAAAAACTTCTCTAAAGCAAATTTCACACTCCTCAAAACCAAGGTGGAATCCTTCAAAGCCCTGGGCCTGTGGATAATGCCCAGACTGCAAAATCCTTTATAAACGCATTCTATGAACACCTTCAGGAATGCATGGATCATGCAATCCCAAATAAAACCAAGACCCAATCCTCCAAAGGCAGATGTCCTGTCTGGTGGACCCCAGCCATAAACAAACTGTACAATAGAAGGAGGAAGCTACTACATGATAGAGCAAAATCCCAAAAAGGGAAGGCATCTCTGATCAGTATTAGCAAAAAACTACGGGCACTCATAAAATCGTCTAAGGCCCACTTCGAGAGAAAAATTGCACAGGACACTAAGGATAATCACAAGGCTTTCTTTAGTTATGTTAGGAACCTGGGTGGGAATTCCCAGATATGCTCAGAATTAGTCCAAAATGACAAAAAATACACCGAACCCACAGACATTGCCAACATCCTAGCTGACAAGTTCAGCGCAAACTTCTCCCACCCCTCCCCACCAAAAGGGCTAATATCTATCCCAGCAGAGTGGTGCCCCCCTGACATCTCAGATGCTCAGGTAAGAGCTGCCCTCTCCAAAGCAAGAAACACAGCATCAATGGGACCAGACGGTGTCCCGGGCTGTGTCCTACATGAACTCCAAGAAGAGCTAAACCCAAACTTAAAACTACTGTTCAGTCTCTGCCTTACTACAGGATATGTACCCAAAGAGTGGCGTACAGCAACAGTGGTCCTCTCCACAATGGTGGTGCCTCAACGGATCCTGGAAACTATCGCCCCATAAGTCTCACTAGCTTGGTCTGCAAAGCTATGGAAAGGATCATCATGGACCTTATAAATAAAGATATTGGGGACCTGCAGACACTGGATCCTACCCAGTTCGGCTTTGTTAAGGACAGATCCTGCCTCTTGAACCTGGTCAATTTCTTTGAAACAGTCACCGAGGCCATTGACAAGGGGAAGGTGGTCCACACAGCCTACCTGGACCTCGCAAAAGCCTTTGATACAGTACCCCACTCTGGCATTATAGATAAGCTCACCAGCTTAAATACAAACCCTATGTCACTAGATGGGTTGCAAACTGGCTCAAGGACAGAACCCACATGGTTAGAATAGCTGGAGCCATGTCAGACTCCAAACCAGTTACAAGTGGCGTCCCACAAGGCTCAGTCCTGGGACCTCTCTTGTTCGGTATATATTTCTCAGAGGTACAGGCCAACATGGAAGGACTGTGGCTGACCAAGTTCGCAGATGACTGCAAACTGGGCGCCATAATAGACTCTCCAGCCGACACAAACATCCTCCAAAAGGGCCTCATAGAAACAGACAATTGGTGCCAGAGCCATGGCCTCAAGCTAAATGCCAAAAAGTGTATCGTCATCCCCTTTGGCAAAAACAAAGTGCCCACAAATTACCACATAGGTGGTAATCCATTTAGTACAGAAGAAGTAATTAGGGACCTGGGGACCCAAGTTGATAGCTATCTCTCATTTGACAACCACGTGGCCAAAGTGGTTAGAAAAACATTTTATATAGCCCACCTAATCATGAAGGGATTCACATCTAGATTAGGGGAGGTCATCATGCCTCTTTACTCATCCCTCATCAGGCCCATAATTGAGTACAATGCCCCTTTTGGAATGTACCTTACCAGACACCTGCAGCAACTGGAAAGACCCCAAAAGTACCTCACCAAGAGGATCAAGGGGCTCAAACAGATGCTGTATGCTGCCCGGTTAAAGAAACTCCAGCTCTACTCAGTGGCATACCGCCTGCTCAGAGGTGATCTGTGCCTGACGTATAAAGCCATGTCCAACCCGGAATTAATGGACATGCTGCACCTCAGAAAATCCAAATCCCATCGAGCTACGCCGAGGGACTTGAACCTCAGCACTGAAATAAATAGGACATGCTGGAGGGACAGATTCATAACCCAGAGGCTCCCTTCACTCTGGAATAAAATCCCAGTCCAGGTTAGGCAGAGTCCCTCATTGACTCTCTTCAAGAGGAATCTTGATGAGTGGATGGGAGATCATAGGTTTACCCTGGGTATCACTTCTGTGTCACTGTTAGACAGAGGCACAGTATACTAACCTTGAAAAAGGGCATAGCAAAATTAATTTAATATGGGTGGCGAAAGCCATACACACTCTGGCTAGGCTTATAAATGCCCTAGGGCAGATAGCCTAGTATGAACCTATGAGCTTATGAACCTATGGAGAGGATGCCTGAATCAGCAGGTCATCAAAATAAGGAAAGATTTGGATCCCTTGAAGCCTGCAAAAGGCAATCACAGGAGCGAGGAATTTGGGGAACACCCTTGGGGCAGTAGAAAGTCCAAAGGGCAAAGCACAGAAATTAAAATGCCAGGAAGCAACAAAGAAATGCAAATATCTCCTGAAAAGAGGATGGATTGGAATATGGAGATAAACATCCTTGAGGTCCAAAGACACCAGGAAGGCCTGAGGGAGCAAGAAAGGAAAAAGGGACTGAAGGGACAACATTCTGAAATGAAGGCACCTTCAGAAAGGTGTCCAGATGGGAGAGGTCTAGAATAGGCCTCCACGTACCTTCTTTTCTGGGCACTAGAAACATTCTGGAATAAAACCCTTTCCCCCTTTGGGACACAGGCACTTCTTGAATAGTACCCTGAAACAAGAGGTCCCGAAGAATCTCTGGGAAAAAAGGAAGCTGTTCCCGAGGAGGCTGAGGAATGTCCATAAAAGGAGGATGGGAAATCCAGACCATGAAGTACCCTTGACAAATGACTGACAAAACCCAAGAATCCTGGGTGATCTGGAGCCAAACAGGATGAGAAAGAGAAAGGCGAAGGGACAGGGGACTGTAGTGGGAATGGGGGGATAGTCAGACACCACCTGGTTTGTCAGGTAAGGAAGGCTTAAGAATCCCGGCAGTCTGAGTGGCTTTAGCAGGAGGAGTCAGTTTACTACCCTTTTTACCTTTAGAAGGATTGCAAGCCTGTCTACGAACAAAGGCCGGCTTAGAAGGGTAGTTACATTGAAACTTAGGCACAGGAGAAACAAAGAAATGCTTAAGCTCCTGTAAAGCCTTCCCTTTGTCCTGAAGAGACTTAAATAAACCAGCAGCTGTTTCCCCAAACAGACCATTATCCAGAGGAGCAGCAGCAACTTAGCCTTAATATCATCAGGCAAAGGTTGAAGCCAAAGCCAGGAATATCTCCTCAGAACTGAGCCAGAGGCAGCAGCCCTGGAAGAGGCATCTGCAGCATCATAACTACACTTGATAGAATGACAAGCAACCTGATGGGAAGACCCAAGCAAGGAGAGAGACGAATATTTACCCTCAGAGTCTGGAAGTTCAGAAAGAACTTGACAGGCCTGAGAAAGAAGAGCCAAGACATACCTAGAAATATGGGCCTGATAATTAATAGCCCTAAAAGCCAGGGTAGAAGAAGTATAAACCTTCTTACACAGCCTATCCATGGTCCTACTGTCCTTGTCAGAAGGCAGTAACTTGGATGAAGGAAGCAATTGAGATGGCTTATCAGAGGCTACAGACACCACAGAGGGGTTAGCAGCAGGACATTTAAACAAAAAGGAACAATCCTCAGGTACCCTGTAAAACCTATCAGACTTCCTGAGAGCAGGGGGCAAAGAGTCCGGCACTTTACAGGCAGTGGAAAAAACATCCAAAAATCAGGCAACACAGGATGAATGGTTGCAGGTTTAGGAGATTCCATTTGTAGTAACTCATAGTATCTCTTATCTGTATCCAATACCTGGGCACAATCCCACTTAAAAAAGTCCATCATCCTAGAGATTGTATCCCCAGAGGAAATTTCCTCAGAGGGATTATCAAGAGTATGAGAATCCTCCTCGTCAGACCTGTAGTCTAAGGAAGAAGGAATCTGGGCAGAATAAGCAAGGGAGTCATCATCAGAATCCACTTCAGAAGAGCTGAAGTCTCTGGGCCTTTTAGGGGAAGAGGCAGTCCAAGGAGGAGCAGGAAATGAAACCCCTTGAGGAGGCCGCAAGGACAGTAAAGCATTAAATAATCCCTGAGTAAAGGTCTGCCACTCACTTTGTGGATCCCTAGGAACAGAAGAAACATGGTTAGTTTTCTGTTTCTTCTTCAAAGGGACATCCATCCTGGAAACCTGAGAAATCCCAGACTCAGGATGGCATTCCTCAACTGCAGTAGGACTCTATTCCCAAAAGAGAAACTGCAGAACCCCATTAGACTCCCTCAGAAACATTCAGCCGTGGTTCCATCTGAATGCCCAAAATGGACACCTGCAAATTCTCGTTGGATGTGCTGCCTGCCAGATCCTCACTGGCCTCCAACCCAGACGCAGTAGAAGAATCTGAGAAAACAACAGGGTGAGCCTCCGGGTGCATAATAACCTCAGGAGAAATACCCAGCAGAGGTTGGACAGTGGAAGATTCCGGCTTTACCTTATGCACCTTCTTCTTCCCACACGGCTGACCCTCAGGGCAGGAAGTTCCATCCATAGTACCCACAGCAAGAAGCTTAAGTCACTGGTTCTCAAGATACAAGGAAAGAGAAGAAAGCCTACTATGAAGAGCTTTGGGGACAAATGCCTGACAAATTGAACAAGACATATGGTTGTCAGCAGCACCAAGGCAAAAAAGACACTTATCGTGATGGTCTTTATGAGGAATCAGTCTCCCATACTGGCATTTACCCTTCGTGGATGACATTAACTCCAAACAGTACTAAACAAAACAGAAAAAGTAACCAAAAATCCAACTGGGTACTTATCTGCAACTTTGAGGGCTCCAGCAACAGGAGCAAGCACAGAAAAGCCAACAAACAGAAAAAATGGATGTATGCAACAGACTGGTGGTTAAAGCAGCGTTCGGACTGGTGGCAAAAAAGTTCTGAGGATAGTACATCTGAACATCACCTTTATGTCCTACCTTATGCAAGGAGTAGGCAGGTGACGTTCTGCGTACCTTAAAGCAATGGAAATCATTTGTAAATTGGCTGGATGGAGGGCTTCACAGCAGGGAATCCCATTAGTAAGGAATACTGCAGCGGTGAATGTAAGGACATCTTTTTTTAATTAAAAATTACATCATGTTACATATCACAATTTTACAATCCAGTTCTGCTTTCTCATATTTTTAACACAATACACACACACAAAAAAGTAACATTCCATAAAAATACATTCAGTTTCTAACCATCTCATTACTTTATATCTAGTTTATTGCTTTATCACAAGCATTTTCAACATTACATGCCTGGTTATACATGATGGTTTTTAACCTATTTATCCAGATATAGCAAATATATTTTATTAATAACTTATCAATCTTGCTTTTGCTTATTTTCTCAGATATCATTATACTAAACATGCAGAATATTATAAATATTTAACCTTCCTAATAAATCCACAGAACTTAACCCTTTACTCTCAAAAAATTATATATTCAATGGTCATGTTCCTTTGACAATTTAAAAAGAATAGTTTGTTTTTCTGTATCATTTTGTATGTCATTTGTAATTTAACTGATAACTTTCCTTTGGAAGGTCTTGATAAAAAAATCTCCCAGCATTTTGCTTTCTGTATCTGCACAGACAAGTGTTTGTAAATTTGTATCTCGTAATATTTCTTTATAATCTTTCTCTCTCTCTTTCTTCATTTATAAATCTTGCACTAGTAAACTGTATTCCGCTCCTTTATCATTTATCTTGTTCTTCTTTTCTTTAACTTGCATCTCCTGTTTCACAGAACCACATCTATATTTCAACATTTCAGCCAATGCATCCTCACTTTCCAGTATTATCTATATCAACTTAAAATAACTATATGGAAATTAAACCACAACAGGGTTAATAATATCTAGACTCCTTCTCTTTCTTTGTGTATAAGATGCTCCTCTTAATCAGGCTTAATTGACATACCCAAATAACAACAAGATCCCTATTAAGATGTTACCAGACATCTCAGAAAAAGGTGACACTCTCCCATAATAACTTCACTAGTGATACACTTTTTAATGAAATAGACTTTCTTTCTAAATGAGAGATTACATGCCCTCTGAAAAGTTGAGATTCTCTTTAATTCTATTAACATCCTATCCCATTCTTGAATTAACTATGGAAGAATGCTTCCCACAATGCTGACAAATAGAAAAGCAGTCTTATAACCTCTAAAATTAAAAACATCACAAATGTAAACCAAGAACATACAAAAGGCCACAATATATACAAAATTCTTCTTTTTTGCAATGGGCAAGTACCTTTCCAACCCACAATGTGTGGGCAAGCTCCCTCATCCCTGACTTCTGTATATACTGACTCTGAGGTCACATGATTTTGGATAAAAGAGAAAAGGTTGAAAAGGAATATTAAACTCTGCTTTTCCCACTTCTATGAGGGTAAACAGCACAAAATATGCAACTGAGTAACTGGTGAGGTTTCTCTTTGGGCCAACAGACACCAACCATGATATTCCTGTTACAATGTTCTATGTCTTGATAGAACAAAATTTAACAGAGTAAGTTACAAAAAATGAATTTCTAATATATAGCTTTTCCAATCCAAAAACAGTCTTATATTGTACTATTTTTTATCCTTTACACTTTTGGTCATTAACTTCTTGCCCTATTTCCCACAAAATAGTCTTGACCTTATAAACAAAACTTATAAATAACTCTTTCACTATTAAAATTAAGGCATCACATGATTTAACATTAATAGAAAAGTAAGCTAATCTTCAGTTTTACAATTCTTTGTTCTCACTTCTCCATTAATATACTTTATAGCTGTGCTCATAGCCAATCCAATTGGTACGTATGAACTTAAAGACCATCTTTCAAACATTCAGCTATTCATTACTACATATAAAGGTGTAAAAGATAGCTTTTTGTTCTACTTTTCATTTAAAGCACAGCAACAATTGCTTTTAATTTCCTTTATACTGGACGTATTTTATTATGTGCAATTCCATCCAAATTAACTACTGGAAGTCTCATTTGCAGGTATAAGAAGTACAGGAAGTCTCATTTGTAGGTATTCCAAGTACAGTAATTACTCTAAATGTGTTGCTCAGAGGCTGTTACATGGACATAACTGAATGTAACCTTGTGTGAATATTTCATAAACATATCTTTATGTCTCTTATTATATCTGTTACTGTGATGCTGTCCGACAAGATATGTACAGTCTCCTTAACCAGTATTTAAGTACTAGAGTATCTTAAATACAGTGTTATATCAAAGAATATTTTTTTCTAAAATAGGTACATAAGTAAGGAAGGAAATAATGCTTGAAACGTGGTATAAAATGTTACCAAAAAATCTGTATTATTATTTTTCTTTGCCACTATACAGTTTTTACACACCTCTTAAAGTAAACATGAGGAACATTCTACGCCCTCTGCTATTTACTTTTTTGAAAATGGTAGAATAGAATACAGTAAAACAGGTGGAATACTTCAAGAGATGATCATCATTTGATCACTGCTGCAGTAGCCTTAGCTATATGGGTTATATTCTGCACCGGATATAACAGCTGGCCAGGTTCCAAAGCTTCAGGGTACCTTCTACATGCCCAGGCCCTGGACAGCTTGAGCAGAGACATAGAAAAATCAGCAGTCTTGGCACCAAGCCTTCCAGCTTTCCAGCTGCTGCAAAGTGTTCTTGTGGGCTTTTGAGGCTTGACGATTGTCTAGTGTTTCTAAATTGTTGACCAGATGTTTTCTTGGAGGGTGGGAGACTTCTACATTTTATTTTATTATAGAAACATTAGTTTTTTTTTGTGAAGTACGTTATTTGATTGCAAAAATTTTATATTTACTGGACTGTCATGCAACTTTTCAGTCAAAGTCTGTGACTCTACCTTTTCCCTTAAACAAAGGAGAGTGTTTCTGCTAATGGTTCATTGGAAGAATTTTCTTTTTCTGAAACCATACCTAGGATGGACCAGTTGTTTCAGTGGAACATAATGACATTTCAGTCTCTTTGAAAAATATTATGATTTACTACAACTGAAAGTTCCTTAACCCGCTCCTTTTTCCTCCTGTACTTCCAGATTTTGAGGATGCTCTTATTGCAGCCTGCAACTTGCCTGACAGCCAGACTGCTTCCCAAAAGAAGGCAGATAGATTGCATAAAGTTCTACAAGATTACATTTTTTTTCTAATTTCACTTCTGTCCCCTGCAATAATTTCCTTGGAAAATCCTGCTGTTGATAAGCATTTGGTTAATGCTAATCCCTCCCTTTCTGATAAAGATGGGAAAGCCTTTGCTAAATTTGTGAAAAAAGTGTATACTTCTGCCATGCTTAATTGTCAAGCTCACATATTAAAGCTTTGGTTTGCTTCATTGGAGAATATGAAGAATATTATAGCCATATTTCCCTCGTCAGAGGAAAAATCTTCTGTTAATACACTTATTACTTCTCTATTTCAAGTGACTAAACCCTCTTTGAAAAATTATTATGATTCAGCTGATGACTCTTCTAGAGTAGCTGCTACCAGAATTGTTATGAGAAGGTTTACATTGTTTTGTTCTCAAAATATACCAGAGGATGTTAAAGCTGAAATTCTGAATTCTCCATTGGATAGGGAGGTTTCCTTGAGCCATCTGCCCCCGAGGTCCCGAAAAGTGTGATGACAGATGGAATTTGATTCAAAGGTGTGACCCAGGTTTTTCAGCCTTTCTCTTAGTTTATTAAATATTTCACACCTGCCTTAGCACCTTTTTATAAAAAGTAAAATAAGCAGACCTAGCAAACTTCTGACAGCAGATGTTTACAAAACAATACCAAGTAGGCTCCAAGAAGAAAGGGCGAGCCTTCCAAAAAAAAAAACAGGAGATCCCAAAGAGACTGAATGACTATTTGCAAATGATAACACCCCCTCTTCCTACCCTGGCAAGTCCTTAAATGTTCCCCAAAATATGGCTCTCCATTTCGGTTTACCCTCATATGTGCGTTCTGCACATGGGCGAATGCCATAAGCTCGAAAGGACGTTTGTCAAGTTCCCAAACATCGAAAGAAAAATGATTCGAATGTGCAATGAGCGAATGCACAGTGACATTCGCTCACTGCAGATTCGGCATTTTGGGTGCGGATTGCACTATAATGGGGATTGGGAAGTAGACCCTTTCCCCACTGTAGTGCGATCTTGGAGTTAGTATATTAAAGTAGGGGGGGTGCAGGGGGGGGCTTGCCCCCTGCATTACAATTTGTATTTGACTTTTCTGTTCGAAAATCAGCTAATCTGCTTTTCAATTTGCTGATTTTTGAATATCGGAAACTGTTGCGGTTCTGTGTTTCGTGCTTTGGATTCGCTCATATGAGTGATCATACTTGTGATTTTCGGGTATGTAAAGGTAAAACCTCCATTTCTCTCTTTGGCAACAGGTAATATTAGACACATGGGTTCTGAGAGTGATCCATCAAGGGTACAGATAGCAATGGGAGTCCCTTCCTTCTTTTCAGGGGATTCCTCCTCACCCACCAGATCAAACTTTTTCCCATCCTATCATTCAGCATCTGCTGATGCAGGGGGTAGTAGATCCACTTTCCTTTCTCTGACAGGGGAAGTGTTTTATTCAAGAATGTTTCTGTTACAAAAGAAAGAAGACTCATGGTGATCAGCCCTAGACCTTTCATTTTTCAATCAATTTGTGAAAATCCCAAAATTCAAATGCTACCTGTTCACAGCCTGTTACTTCTAATGTCCTCTTTCAGTTTTCTTGTACCATCATATTCATTTAGCCTGAGATTTCAATTCTATTTCTTTTTTTTTTTTTTTTTTTTTTGCATCTGGATTACACAAAGTGTCTAGCACCAATGACAGCTTATTGCAGACTGGAAGGTATTCACATTTTTTTTCCTTATTTAGCCAACTTGCATATCTTCTCAGAGTCTTTTTAAAGAGTTAGTAATCTCTCACTTGGGTAAAATGTGTCCTTCATAGGCTAGGTTTTCAGGAGAATATTCATATGTCTTGTTAAACTCCTGCATGCAGGATTGTTTTCCTGGGGCGTCTTCTAGATACCTCAATTGAAACAGTTTTTCTTCCACAGGAAAAGATTGATCTATTCCTGACATTTTCCAGACAGTCCAGAAATTCAACAAAGGAATTTCTAAGGATACTAGTATTCATGGCATCTATGATTCTCGTTATTCCTTTAGCCAGGCTCCACACAAGAAAGACTCAATGGTACCTGAAATCTATATGGTCCCACTATGAACATCCCCTAATGTTCTAAATTCCAGTTTTGAGATTTGTAAAAAGTGAATAGATTTGGTGGAGAGATCAGTGTTATATGATTGTGGGTCTTACAATTTTCCTTCCAGTTCCAGCACAGTCTGTAAATATAGACTTCTCAGACTTTGCTTCTGGAATGGTGTTTCTGTGAATAAAAGCGCAGGGTCTTTGGAACAAAAATGACAGACCAAAACAGTTAAATGTAGAGATGTTGATAGTCATAAATTTTTAATTCTCTTAATCACCCTTGGTTCCCAGAGCCATTACAGGTGATTACATACAACACCACAGTGATGTGGTACATAAACAAGCAGGGAGGTCCCAGAGCTTACCCTCTGAACAGATTATTCATGGTAGCCTGGGATGGATCATTTCAGCACTATCTCACTCTACAGGTATCTAGCATTCCGTCAGACCAAAATTTGTGGCAGACAAGCTGAGCAGGACCAGGACAGACCCTCATGAATGGAAACTGAATAAGGGGGGTTTACAAGATTTGATCCATCTGTGGGGAACACCTCAGGTAGATCTCTTCATCTCCATTCACAGCAAACAACTGGAAAAATTCTGCTTTGGGGTTCTTTGCAAGCAGGCCTAGAAAACAAATGCATTTTCATTTACTTGGACAGGAATGTTCCTGTATGCCTTTTCATGCTTTTCTTTGATATGTAGGGTCATTCCAAAGATTCAGAAGGATTCTTCAGAGATTATTGTGGGGACTTTCTTCTGGCCTGGACAACAGTGGTTCTCCCTTCTTTCAGAAATTACCAGGGGCACTCACCACAAGCTTTGTCACAGACTTCACCTACTCAAACAAGGTAGAGTTTGTTTAATACACCCCACTGACATAATTTCAGCTAATACCCTGGATGAGATTTAATACCTTTTAGGCACTTATTTTTATAGATATGCAGCAGGCATTAAAAGAGGCAAAGAAACTCACTACTAGGAAATCATATGGAATTAAATGGGAAAATAAATCTAGTTGGTGTCATGATAAGAACCAGGACCAGTTTAAAGCCAGTGTTTATCTGTTTTCTACAATATTTGTATGAGTTATTATCCTCTGATCTTTCTTATTCCTCAGTCAAGGTTCATTTGTCAGACATTTCATAATGTTTGTCCATGGATCCCCACCTTCAAGGCATTCCTATTTTATTTTTTTTTTCAAAAGGGGTTCTACATATCTGTCCACTTATAAAACAGGAGGCTCCTCCTTGCGATCTTAACTTTGTTTTGGAAAAGTTAACAATTATTCCATTTGAACAAGTTCATCAGGCTAATTTGAACTTCATAACATGGAAAGCAGTTTTGTTGATTGCTCTGACTTCTGTAAGAAAATTGTCTGATATGCAAATTATCATGGTGGGTCAACCTTATCTCATTTTCCACAAGGTTAGGGTTTCCCTGATAACTAATCCTTTATTTCTGCCTAAAGTGGTATCTCAGTTATCCAACTCTCTATCTTCTTTCCAGACCCTAAAACGGATGGAGATAAGGATTCTTCATACTCTAGATGTCCACAGACAACTCAGATATTATCCTGATAGAATTAAATCCTTCAGAAACTCTGATTAGTTATTCATTTCTTATGAATGCAAGAAAAAAAGGTTAACTTGTGTCAGATCAGATTATTTCCAAATGGTTGTCCCGTGCTGCCTCCTTTTGTTATACCTGTGATGATGTGAGGTAGTGCCAGCTATGCCAAGGTGAGTAGGGCAGTGTATGTGTAACACAAGCCAGCATAGTTAGCTGGAGCTCTGTAAAGAAGTATATGTCATTTGAATATCAAATGGATTTGTACAGATGCTTGTGTTAAAAATGTATTTGTAAAATTGCTGGTGTTAAAAAATGCACCAACAGTAGGTCCTGCTGGACAGAAAAGAAGTATACATGTATGTTAGACTGTATTGTTGTAACTGATGAAATGTATATATTTTAATAGAGGATACTGGAAGGGAAGAGGTTAAGCTCAGCCCAGCTAACCATAAGAAAAATAGACTGAAATTAAATGACTTGGTTTAGGCCATAAAGATTTTATCTCACAAGTCCGAATGCATCCAGAGATGCAGTGTCTGTGCTACCCTGGGGTGACAGAGAATAGCTTATTAGTTTCTGCAGGAAGAGTGGAAGTGTTGGAAGTGTTTTACAGCTACCAGATGCTATAATAAACTTCTATGTGTGTATTATGACACATCAGTGCCAGATCTTGGCTCAGTTTCTAGTGAGGTGGTAGTGTGGGGATCACACAGTCAGGTGACCAGATGTGATGTCATTCTGTAGCCAGCACTGATATTGTATTTGAATACTAGTGGGAGATGTGATAAGGGCACTCTTTTTTTTGGGACCCAACAAGACACCCATCCACATTCGTCTTGCATTGTTTTAGTAAGTAACTTGGGAACAATAATTTTTCAGTCAGTTAGAAAATATAGTCGATAAGTAGATTAGCTAAATTTTTTTTGTATCTGTTTGAGTCTTCCCATCTGTGTTGTTTTTATATTCTTTGTGATTGAAACTCTGGTGTTTAATGTAAATAGATATTCAGTATTTTCATGTTTTCTTTTTATTATTTATTATTAAATATATCTGAACATTTCATTGTGGCTGCTGTTTTAGAAAATATTTAACCTTTGAGAGTACTTGCATTTATTTAGTGGCAATGTGGCTCCATGTTCCTGAAGGTCTTGCTGCTTGGTTAACACTACCATTTGTATAAGTATTAATTTCACTAAGTGTAATGTGGTACCCTTGTAAGATCCTTAAAGTAGCTGGCTTTGGGTTTCTGGTGGCAGTAAATCTACCTTATGGTCTGGGTGGAGGTGTCAGAGTGGGTAAGCTGTGCCAGCCTTTCTCAGGTGTATGTGTTGAAAAACCCAAATCTCAAGAGAGTGTGTGAAAGCTATTTTGAACAGGGACACTGGGACCACTGATTTCACAGCGAAGGTGGCGGAGGACTTGGCTTGGAAAACCCAGCTAAGGACTTTGCTCTGTAATTGTCAGTAGGAAGTCATATTTGGGGCCTGGAGAGAAAGCCCAGTCTCAGGACTGGAGTGTGCATTCCCTGTGTGTTCTTAAGGGAAATTGTGCTGGGGCAGAGAGATCCATCTGAAAATACTGTGTGTGTCTCTATTTGTTTATCTTACATTGAATGTTTCCCACTGGTGTCAGTGGTGGGGATTGAGGGTCCCTGATCACTAGCCCAGAGGAGGGACATTACATATTGGTGGCAGTGGTGGGATATTAATTGAACTTCTGTAGCCTGTATGCAGTTGTCACTAAAGGTGTGTGTACTCTCAGCAGCCACAAAGTAAACATAGAGAGTTTAATTTTTCACAACCATTTTATTTATTTATTTATTTAGTTTAGTTTAGTTTAGTTTAGTCAGGAAAAGCAGGCAAATATGTCAGCAAAGGATTATGGAAAACTGACAGTGAAACAGTTGGCTAAGGTGTGCAAATTCAAAGGACTGGTGCATGCCAACCTGACTGAAGAAGAAATGATTTCAGCCTTAGTTGCAGCTGCAGTATAGACCAGCAACCGGGAAGATAACCAGTCTGGTGATGGGGATGCGCAGCCCTCAGAAAAAGGACAGTTCATCTTTTCCTCAGAGGACATAAAAACCTGTCTGGAGTTAAAGAGACTTAAACTGATGGCAAAACATATGGAATTAGAATTGGCAAAGAAACTGCATCATTTGGAGGCTGAAGAAAATGAGAAACAGCGTCAATATGAGAGGGACATGCTGACTGTTTGAGAAAAACATGGAGGTAATTGGGAAAGGAATAACTGAACCCCAGAAGCAACAAAGGTCAGTAAATTTGTTCCACAGTATACAGAAGGTGATAATTTTGATAGTTTTATTAATATATTTGAAAGGGTTTATAAACAGTATGATGTTGACCAAGGGCTCTGAGTACAGTTCCTGAACCCCTTGCTCCATGGTAAAGCTGTAAATGCTGTTTCTAAATTGTCTGATACTGATTGTTTAAATTATGACAAGGTTAAATAATGTTTACTGGAATGTTTTAAGTTAACACCTGAAGCTTACAAAAAAAAATTCATGAGCATAGATGTACGGCAGATGAAAGTGTATGTGATTATATTGTTGAGCTAAGCACTTATTTTCATAGGTGGGTGGGTGAGTGGGTGTTAGGCCACCACTTTTGAAAGGCTGGCAGACCTTTTGATGATAGAGCAAGCCCTTAGCAGTTTGTCTGAGGACATGAGAATCTGGTTGGCAGACCGAGAGTGTAACTCACAGATGAGCTAGGGAGAAAAGGGGATCTCTACTTGGCAAGCAGGGCACCACTGCACAAGAAGAGATACCCAGTGCTGCACATGGATATAAGGGAACCAATGGTGGGCAGCTTAAAGTACCCCAACAGAGTCCACCAGTAAAACGGGAAGCCACTAATTCAGGTACATGGCCAGGATCAAGGTTTAGATGTTTTAAATTTAACCAGAGGGGTCATATAGCATACAAATGTCCACTGAAACATGGTGAGGAACAAAAGGTGAGGGAGCCAGCAAGTGGGAATGACAGTATGCCAGTGGTAAGCTGTCTGGAGACAACTGGGCTACCAAACTATCACCAGAGTGTGTATCCTATCTTAGTGAATGGAAAACAAGCCACTGGTAAGACAGACACAGCCTCTGACATAACCATTGTGAAGCCTGCAGTAGTCAAAGAGGAGCAGTACTTGCTTAGGAAGTCCACTCCGGTTAGAGCTTTAGGTGGGTCCCCATTCCAAATACCTTTTGCCAGGGTTCACATTGACTAAGACGGTGGAAATGGAAGGAAGCAAGTAGGTGTGTTTGAGGATATCCATGCAGATGTCTTGATAGGGAATGATTTTGATAATGCAGTACCTTGTATGCATGCAATAACACACAGTCAAGGCTTGGAGACAAGCACATGAGTTTTGGTAGCCTGGGGGAGACCCAGACAGACCCCTCACTTGATGCTGGGGCTGGTGATGTGGCTGTTACCCTGTAGCACTGAGCTTGAAGGTGAGCCACAGCTGCTGATAGATATTGATGTTCTCTTGGACAGGGTGACTGCAAGGGCAGAGGTGAGTGGTAGTAGCCAGGCTGACAGTGAGGCATCACTTTCAGAGGATAACAGACTTCCTGTGGAAGGGGAGGTGGGAAGGGTCACAAAGGTAGAGTTAAGACAGGTTCAGCTCTCGGACTCTACATTACAAGACATGAGGGAGGTAGCTAAGGAAGCACCTGATTCTCAAGGAAAAGGGGAGTCTGTATATTGGAACAAAGTGTTACTCTATAGAGAGGGAGGGCTAGAGGGTGAGGTAGTGCAGCAGTTGGTAGTCCCCAGAGCCTACCATCTGACACTTTTAGCTATAGCCCATGTCATTCCTTTTGCAGGTCATAATATGATACACTGCTTCAGGGTATCTACTAGCATAATGTACTACCACTAGGATATATTTCTTCCCTGTGAAAATTAAGGCCCTGCAATATCCATAGCTACCCTCTGAAATAGCTCCTCAATCACAGGCAAAGGCATCAAAGGAGCTTTGACATTGTCTCCTGCCTTGCCTACTTTTTATTTATTTTATTTATTTATTTTACATTTGTTGACTGGGCTAGTCTAACTGGATATATTCCATTTTCAGTAGAGGCCTGGGGAGAAAAGCTCCAAGCATAGCACAAAATATAATATACAGATGTATAACAAATAAAGTAGGAGGAAATTAGAATACAAAAAAGGAGTCTAGAAGAAGTACAATACTAAGAAGGATGAGTATAAAGGATTATATAAGTCTTCTTACTATATGATATATGAGGTACTTTAAAGTTCATTGATAGTTTAAATAAATATTGGAAGTTATATTAATCTTACTAGTACCAGTTTCTGCATACTGAGGGGTACGCAGAGTGCTATTTTATTTATTTATTTATTTTACATTTGTTGACCGGGCTAGTCTAGCTGGATATATGTCCATTTTCAGTAGAGGCTCGGGGAGAAAAGCTCCAAGGGTAAGATTACAAGTATAAAACAGACATAAACAATGGTAATACAAGTTTTACAAACAAAGCAACTAAGTAGGCAACAATAATTTCAACATAGCAAACCAAATATAATGTATGTATAAGAAAAAATGGTTAATTTTTTTTTTTTTTTTACATTAGTCAAAAAGTATTCATATAAAGTCAATTGTGTAAGGTTAGAGAGGATAGAAGAGGAAGGAGTGAAATTAACCTGGGTTGGTGCAGGAGCATAGCCAGTATTTGTTGAGATGATTTTTCAGTTGTCTTTTTAAAAGTGGGAGAGAGCACAAAGATGTGATGTCAGAGGGTAATTTATTCCACATGTTTCCAACAGAGTTGGAAAAGAGGCAGTCCCCTGCAGAGTTATTAGGTTTTGTTATATTAATCAGTAGTTTGTTGGAAGAACGTAGATGCTTCAGGTTGTTGTAAGGTGAAATGAGGTTAGAGAGTATAGGCATTTTAGTTGGTTGGTATCGGATTGTATGAGCTATTAGGAGCTGTTGAAATAGGAGTTGGTTAGGAAGTTCAAGCCAACCTAGTTCTCTTAGGTTCAGGCAGTGGTGAGTTCTAAATGGGGCTCCTGTTGCAAATCGAGCAATATTATGGTAAGATTTTGTTAGTTTATTGATGTTGTTTTTGGACAGGTTAGTGAATATGGCAGATGCATATAGCAGAGAAGAGATAAGATGGGATCTGGTTAAGGTTTTTCTTGATTCTGGCGTAAGGAAGGCTTTGATTCTATAAAGGGATCCAATTTTCTTATTAACTAATTTTATTGTATTATTGATGTGTATCAAAGCTGAGGCTGTTGTCAATGGTTATTCCTAGTAGTTTGGTAGTTGATTCTGGGGAAATAAGGGTGTTGTCAGTGGAAGTAAGAGTGAAGTTTAGGGGGGTACATCTGTGGGAAGGTGAGAACAATAGCAGTTTGTTTTTTTGGGATTGAGAAGTAGGCAGTGGTCAGTGAACCATTGTTCGACTATGGTAAAAGCTTTTTGGGTGATAAAGTGTAGTTCGGTTTGTGTATTGGCAGAGCCGATAATAGTAGAATCGTCAGCATATTGTATGCAGATAGTGTTTGGGATAGCTGAATGGCGGTCACTAATAAAGATAGAAAATAAAAGGGGGCCTAGGATACAGCCTTGAGGAACTCCTAGTGAGATTGGGAGAAGATTAGATAAGGTATTTTTCCAGAGAACAGCTTGCTGACGGTTTTCTAGGTAAGATGTAAACCAAGTTAAGGAAGGAGCATCAAGTGAGAGGGATTGAAGAATGTGCAGAAGAAGTTTATGGTTAACCATGTTGAAGGCTTTAGATAAGTCAATGAAGACTGAAGATGATAGGATATTATTGTTACGGTTATAATTAATGGAGTTGGTAAAGGAGAGTAAGGCTGTAGTAGTACTGTGGGAAGGTCTGAATCCATGTTGGCAGTTAGCAAGTAGGTTGTTATTTAGGAGGTGGTTAAGACGTTGTTTGTGAATACATTTTTCCATGATTGTGTATCCAGGGCAGTGTGAAGATAGAAGCAGGGAATGGTTGAAAATTAGTCAGGGTTACTGCAGGGACATAACCAGTGAGTTTTTAGGTGTCTTTTGAGTTTTTGCTTAAAGAGTGACAGTGAAGGTAGTAGAGTTAGATCTATAGGTAGAAGGTTCCAGTTTTTTTCCAGCAGTATTGGAGAAAAGGGTGTCACCTGCCAAGTTATTGGACTTACTTATGCTAGCAAGTAGTTTGCAAGAAGACCGTAGGGAATTAAGATTATTATAAGGGGTAATGAGGTTAGCAAGTATAGGAGTATTATTTGGTTGGTAAAAGATCTTATGAGCAATGGTAAGTTGGGAAGTTCAAGCCAGTCTAGCTGCTTTAGATTCAGACAGTGGTGAGTTTGAAATGCATTGCCAGTGGCAAATCTGGCAATATTGTTGTAGGAGCTTGCTAGTTTGAGAAGATTATTTTTTTTAGATTAGTGTAAATAGGTGAGGCGTAAAGAAGAGTTGAGATTAAATGAGAGTGGGCAATAGTGGTTCTAGCTGTTGGAGTTAAGAAGGGTTTGATAAGGAGCCCATTTTTCTGTTTACTGTTTGTATGGTGTTATTTATATGGCTATCGAGGTTAAGGTTGTTGTCGATTGTGACTCCTAATAGTTTAGTGGTTGGGTCAGAGAAGATAAGGGTGCCATTGTTGGATTTGACAGAGAAGTCTATAGGAGAGGACCTACTGGTAGGTGTAAAGAGTAGGAGCTTAGTTTTTTTGGCGTTCAAAAGGAGGCAGCGTTTCAAGAACCAAACTTCTACTGAGTTGAATACTTTTTGAGTTAGTGAGTGTAGTTCAGAAATGGAGTTGGCAGAACATATAAGCGTGGAATCATCGGCATATTGAATACAGGTGGCTTCAGGGACTGCTACATGAAGGTCATTGATGAATAAAGAAAAAAGAAGAGGTCCTAAAATGGAGCCCTGAGGGACTTTTTGGCAGTACTCACAGGTCTTTCAGTATCCTGTTACATCCCTTGCAATCCCAAGCCAGTAAAAGTTCTGCATAATATGTATCTTGGTATGCAGAACTTTTACTGGCCTGGGATTGCAAAAGCTCTGCATAATATGTATCTTCTATGGGTATAAAGCAAACCAAGATACATATTATGCAGAACTTTTGCAATCCCAGGCCAGTAAAAGTTATGCATACCAAGATACATATCTGTCCTCCATGCATGCTGAGAAGGTGCAAATGTTTTGTTAGATATTTTCAGCAGGGTACATTTCCCAAGATAAACATTAACTGATAGAGGTGTCAATTTCATGTCAGACCTGATGACTTGTCTGTGAGAGTGGTGTGAAGCACCTAAAGACCACCGCCTACCATCCTCAGACTAATGGTCTTGTGGAGATGTTAAACTCTATACTGAAGACCATGCTAAGGGCATTTGTAGACCAGTTTAAGAGAGAGTGGGACAACAAAATTTCCCCATCTGCTGTTTGCATACAGAGAGGTACCCCAGGAATCCATAGGTTTTTAACCCTTTGAGTTGCTGTATGGGCATAGGGTAAGGGGGGACCTTGGATTTCATTTGTGATGAGTGCGAGGGTGAGTGTGAATCCCACAAGCAGTCTGTTGTGGCATATGTCTTAAACCTTAGGACAAGGCTTAGGGAGCTCATAGGCTTGGCCCAAGAGAACCTGACAGAAGCCCAACAGCAGATATGACATGAGTGCTCAAGCCTGAGAGTATGCTCTGGGACAGCAGGTTATGGTTCTCATTCCTGTTAGACACAATAAGCTGCAGGCAGTTTGGGAAGGACCCTTTAAAGTGGTAAGGAAGGTCAGTGATGTTAACTACATAGTAAAACTGCTAAGCAGGACCACAAACTGTACCATGTTAACATGATGAAGCCTTACCATGATAGGGAGACCCTTGTGCTGAGTATTTGCAGTGTGTGGCAGGAGGAGTCTGTGGGGGATCTGGTGACTGATTTTCTCAGTGAGGCTCGGACTGACACCTCATTGGGAGGAGTAGCAATATCCCAGTGGCTACCCCCTACCCAGGTTCAAGAAATAGCTGTAGCTGGCTTTGGATATTCTGGTGGCAGTAAATCTACCTTATAGGCTGGGTGAAGGTGTCAGAGGGGGTAAGTTGTGCCAGCCTTTCCCAGGTGTGTGTGTGTGTGTGTGTGTGCGTGTGTCTGTGTGCGTGTGTGTGTGTGTGTGTGTGTGTGTGTGTGTGTGTGTGTGTGTGTGTGTGTGTGCATGTGTGTGCGTCTGTGTGACAGCTACTTAGAACAGGGACACTGAGATCACTGGTTTCACAGGGAGGGTGGTGGAGGACTTAGCTTGGAACACATGGCTAAGGACTTAGTTCTGTAGTGGTCAGTGGGGAGTCTTATTTTGGGGCTGGAGAGAAAGCCAGTCCCAGGACTGGAGTGTGCAGTTCCTGTGTGCTCTTAAGAGAATTTGTACTTGGTGCAGAAAGCTGCATCTGAAAATACTGAGTGTGTCTATTTTTTCTTACAGTGAACATTCCTCACCATTTACAGTGGTGAGGACTGAGGATCCTTGATCACTGGCCCAGAGAGGGATGTCAGAATACCCACCATAACAAGTCAATTCCAGGCAGGGTGCCACATTCTGAAAGGGCTTTGGCTTCATCAGTGGCTTTTTGGAAATGGTGGACTCTAGAAATATTCTACAGACAGCAACTTGGTTCTGTGTACATGCCTTTCCAAAGCACTGCAAACTAGATTCTTTTTTACAGGTCAAGAACAGGCTTTGTTAGGATCATTCTCCAGGGGCTACTTTACCCTTGGCCTTCCTCCGCTCAGTTTGTATAAGCTATGGTATTTTACCATTTAGCCACAGCCAGCCTTCATGATTATCGGTCGCAATTTGGCTCCTCTGGCTCCATCTACCACTCCACTGTTACCTCAACTTGCCGGCTTCTTGAACTTAAGACAGTTTCTGGAATGTATGCTATTACTATGTATTAAAATAAAAATAAGTGTATTTATTAGCTTATATTTTGTAGTCTGCATGTCCTCCCCGCGGTCGAGTGACATCTAAAGACATGCAGGTAGGTGCGTGCATGAATGGGTGTGCCTTTTTTGAAGTCTGGGCATCAGGCTTGCAACTTGGCACCATAAAAATCCACTGCGAATCATTAGCGGACTGGAGTTCTGCTGTGGCAATCCCTAACCAGGAAAACACAAAAGACTTCAGTAGCTTATGTCATAAGACATGTTAAAACAGAAGTAAAATTCCTGGATTAATCCCCAATCCAACATTTATTTATTTATTATTTATTTATTTTACATTTGGTAACGAGGAAAGTCCGACTGGACACAGGTCCTTTTTCAGTGGAGGCCCGGGGAGAAAAGCTCTACATACAAGATACAATACAATACAAGATACATTTCAACTTCATATTGCAATTTTGAGAAATAGAATGAAAATAAACAACAGACAATGTAAGTACAGTGATACTGAGTATCAGATACAAATATTGTTCAGTTTACATTTAGAAAAAGAAGCAGGACAAAAGCATACACTGTACAGTAAATAAAGAGGTGTAACATTTTGGGGGTTATATATTTAGTTGTCACGGATGACCGCTTGTTGCAGCTTTAGGTATCAACATAACACATAGACTCATCTGCAAAGAATACAATACATTTCCTTCTGTAGTTTTAATAATAGGTTTGGTCTGAGAAACATTGTATAATGAAAATATTTAGTTTGGTGGCTATATGGTATATCGGAATGAGCTGGATTTGAGAAAACAGAGTCTTGGAATAGTACGGCTACTAGTTTGTTAGTTAAGTTAACAGAAGTGCTTAGATAGCATCAGATACTGTGGGTGAATTAACCAGGTTTGGTGCAGGGTCATAGCCAAGTATCTGCCAGATGTGTTTTCAGCAGTTGTTTAAACTTTGTTAAGGCAGGGTGGGATACAACGTTATGGGGCAGAGCGTTACAACTTTTAGATATGAAGTTGGAGAAGAGGGAATCACCAGCTGCGTTGTTGGATTTTGTTAGCTGTAATAATAATCTGTTACTTGAGCATAGTGACCTATTGTTTGAGTATAGAATTATTACACTTTGGAGGGCGGGTATTTTGTCAGGCTGGTGTACGACTTTATGGGCAAAGATCAGTCGGTTATAGAAGAGGAGTTCGGGAATCTCAAGTCAACTAAGTGTTTAGGAGCTGAGCAGTGGTGTGACCTGAAAGGAGAGTCTGTGGCAAACCTGGCTATTTTATTATAGCAGGAATTGAATTTGGCTAAATCAGTCTTTCACAGGTTTGTATTGGGGAGGCATAGAGAAGTGTAGATATGAGATGGGTACATGCAATGGCAGATTTTGCTTGTTTACTAAGGAATTGTTTGTTTCTGTAGAGAACACCTATTTTTTATGCACTTTGTTTATGGTCTGGGAGATATGGACATCAAATTTCATATTACAGCTGATTTCCACACCTAAAGGTTTAGTGTGAGTTAGAGAAGAAATGAGGGTGTTGTTCATGGAAATAATATTGAAGGGGAGGATTAAAGCGGTGGATCTCGTTGGGCAAAACAAAAGCAATTTTGTTTTGTTAGGGTTGAGAATTAGTTTTGAATTTCTGAGCCATGCTTCAGCTGAGAAAGGAGTCAAGTGTAATTGAATGGTGTTCCTGTGGGGAGGAAGCAGAACAGATTAACGTAGAATCATCTGCATATTGGATAACAGAAGCATAAAGAGTGGAAGTATGTAGATTGCTAGTAAAAAGTGAAAAGAGTCGGGGGCCTAGGATGGAGCCTTGAGCGACACCTGTTGTAAATGACAGAAGAGGAGAGAGGTCATTCTGCCATTGGGCAGTCTGCTGGTGATCTGACAGCATTGGAATCATGATATAGAGGACTGACTGATAGTAAATTCGGAAAGAACTTGGATAAGTTTACTATGGGTGACCATGTCAAACGCCTGTAATTCTTCTCTCAGGGACTGCTTGACTTACTCAGGCACACTGTAAGGAGCCTGTTTGATGGGCCACAGAGTTTCTGTGTATACATGGTGTGTCACCAGATGGGTGCACCCCAGCTTACCAGCAAACATATTCCCAAACTCTATAGTACAGCCTGGATCTCCTGAACCTGGGTAGGAGATAGCTGCACACTTCAGCCCCCCCCCCGACACTTTTTATTTTATTTTTCTGTGTTTTATGCTTTCTCCTTTCCAATCTTCCTCTCGTTTTACTTATGTCTTACTCTGCTTCACATCCCATGCCCAAAAGTTGTACATACTACAACTGCTTTGCTCTGTGTGTATCATTTTCTCCATAAGAACATTATGCTATGCAATGTTATGGCAGCGTACAGATAATCCTTTTATCTATTTTACTGACTAAATTCTTTTATCACATCTAATGATAATTATGTTCATTTATGTTACATACTATCCTGACTTATAGCTCTGTACATGCTTGCTCTTACATTACCCCTGTTGGACTGATACTGATTAAAGTTTGTTATTTCTTTGGTTGCTTTCACTGTGTTACAGTTTTAACACAGCAAAGTGCATCATTTTTCTGTTCAGCTTTGCCTCCCACTACACATAGACATACACCCCATATTTCACTTCTCGGGGGTTATTTTCCTCCTATCTGGGACTACAACAAGCATTTATCTGATATAGTGCTGAGCTGGTAACATTCTGTCATAAGTCTTGGCTATTAGGAAATGCCTCACATCATGGTAACTGCATTTTGTAATGCTTAATCATGATTGTTTCATGCTGTCTGAGACTGACTATTTCACAGTTACTTCTTGCAACCTTATTCATTAACAACCAATCATAAACCCCATATCAACAAGAAAAGCAAAAGAAAATATTACCACTCTATCAGTCTTCACAATATGTTTGGTCTTATCTTCTAATATGGTAACAAGAGCGTTATACAAACCAGGTGGTTAATCTGACCAGGTTTGGGTTGAAAACCCTGTTTAGCACTCCGCAACAGTAACTGACTACTGTGGGAGTGACAGTATCTAATACTATGAGCCATACAAGAGTTAAGAAACTGCAGTTACTAATAATACAGTACCTAATATTACTGGACTGGTCACTAATGCAGTGCATGATGGGAAATATTCGCTCCACTGACAAGACTTGTAATTACTATGGAGCAAGATTACAACAGAAAAATGGCTTGTACTCACTGTAGTGTCTCTTAGGCAATCTCTGGTTCATGCAAGGCATAATGACACTGTCGTAGCCTAGAGTGGGGCCGACTGAGGGAGCAGACCCTATTGGGCTAAATTGGCCCAATTGGCCTAAGGCCAACCCTGCATTTAGCTAAGGCTACTGCAGTAGTGATCAAACAATGAACATAGCAGAGTTGTGCAAATAAACTTATCATAACACTAAATGTTTCAATGATCGCGGCTACAGTAGCTGTTCCCTCCATCCATCCCCTTTCTTTCTTTCTTTTTTTTTTTTTTTTTTTGTTGCCATGGCGTGGACATTGAATTTTATATACCTGAGATTGTCCTCTTTCAGGGCTCTAGCCTTCTTGTATAGTTTGCATGGAAGATCTGAAAGGCTTGGTTCTAAGACTGATTTTGTACAGTTTCTCCTTGAGCTGTTGATGATCTAGGTATGTGGGAGATGCCATCAAGGTTTGAAAGTTGTCTGGTTTTTATTTCTTGTGCAGGATATAACCCATATAGCTAAGGCTACTGCAGCAGTGACCATTCCAACATCTAATGTTATGGAAGGTTTACTTACACAATTGCACTATCTGCAACAAACAGGCAGAACTTACAGAATGTAATAAATACATTTGGTACCTTACAAACATAATGAGGCACAGTTCAATGCTTGGCACATTCTGCAAGCTAAAGAAATGTTCAGTATAAAACAAGAGTGAAAACCTAACAAAGTGAATGTAGAGAATTTGTCAACATAAATTGCATTATATTGTGCTGGTATAATGTGAGGATATTGACTATTGCTTATGTCATCATGACCTCCAGAATATAACTGTACTCAGCTTGTCAAGAAAAAGAATTTTACAGATGAATGATAACGTGATCTCATAGTTAGGTGACCTGCGACTTGGAGTAATTCATAAAAGGGATGTCATTGCTAAATAACGTGTTAGGAATATAGAAAAACAATGTAAGGAAATATGGGTCTGAATGACAGCATAAGGACTTACTATATACAAATGAACTTTGATTTCTAAATAATTTGTTCTCTTTCTGTAGTAAAAAGGGATTAAATGCCAGAGATGGATTACCCCTACGTACCTATAGAAAGGAGGCTCAGTCCCATAAAAGAGTACAGCATTGTAACATAGCTTGGTAATGTATATCGAATGCAATTTGAATGTATAATGTTTGTGTTTTTTGCAAGGAACCTACGTATAAAACTGGATGAATCAAGAGTTTTATCTAGTAACATCCAAGGTCATAATTTATCTCATTATTGAATCATAAACAAATGATGATTTTAATCCTTTAAAGACACAAGAATGATTTGGACCACTCTATAGATAAAAGAAAGACTAATGTTAGAGTTTTAAGGTTTACAATGGCCGCCTTAAACTTTTTTCAACCTTGCAACACCTCAGGCTCAACAACAGTAGAATTTATAAATTCAAATGTATAGGAAAACAAGGTAATACATTATTCTTGGTGACTTTTTAACTCTTATATTCAGTCAGAAACATACCTAGACATTTATGTGTGACTTAACTATTCTCATAGCTGATACACAGGCAAATGTTTGTGGTAATCTAAACTTAACAAACATGAAATGGCTGTGGGTGGACCACCATACTATTAAAACTTGTGTACATAGAAACCAATTATTATGCTCCAACAGCAGTTAAAAGACAAGTGTGTTAAGCACTCTTAAATGCTCTTAAGATCAGGTCTTGTGCTAGGAATGAACAGGGAAAAGTGATATTTGTCAAAGAACTGTAGGAAAAGGTAAAACAGCTTTTAAAGCTGTTAGAATGTCATTCTGCCACACAGAAGTGTCTAACAGCTTTTAAAACTTTTTTTTTCAGACATACACTTCATTTCTGCTGACTGCTTGACTGCACTATAGTGTTTTACAGGCTTTTTTGTAACTGGTATTACATGGAGAAGATAAAGCTCCATGCACAACAAAGAAATAGAATTGGTTCTCACCAATCATAACCTTTTATTATGCGCTCTCAACATGAATGCCAAGATTCACCTCTTGAGCTTTGCTCTTGAGGTGACTTTTTTGACATATACATAATAAGCTGGTTATGATCCATGAGCCATTCATAACTCTGTATATGTTAAAGGACAGCTATCTTCAGATAATAAAAATATTTAGTATTTTGGGCAACTTAGCGGACACTGCTTTTGATTTTATTGTGGGAGATATAAACAAAATCAGATTTAATGACCATATGGTTATGATTTCATTTGTTAATTTCTCAGTACACTGTGAGATTAAACAGAATGAAGCAGGGAGGACAAACATGATAGCAAAGGCTCAAACTGAAGAACAAGCTTAAACTTTATTAAAGTGACAGTCATTTATAGATACATTATGGAGCAATAAAAGTAAAGGAGGCACACGAAGATTTAAAACCCTATAGGGAAGAAAGACAGAGGTTTACAAAAGGGGGAACTTTGGAGAGAGGATAACAGCAAAAAGGTAGATGTAATGAGCAGGTACTTTTATTCAGCATTCAGAGACAGGATCAGGAAGAACTTATGTCAGTCAAGATAAGAAATCTTAACAGTGATGCTAAAAACAGTTAATTCACATAAGAATATATTCTGAATGTCACCCTTAAACTTGTGACAGACAAAGCAATGGAGTTTGAAGAGATTTAAGACAGAAAAAGTGTGCATAGCAGGGCCATTTTGGGGGCCCCCAGCAAATGTCAGGTCAGGGGCCCCCTAAGCACTTCTACTCTAAGTATGATTCTGTCACTGCCACCTCTCCTAAGCGACATTTTAGTTCATGCTACAAACTTTTAGAAGTAAGCATAGACAGACCTGCAAAGCTCTTACATTACAACAGGCCTATGCATCACATGGTTTACAATAATTTAACTGAATCACAGAATGGTTATGTAGAAAAACATCACCACTAATAGTTGAATTACAGACAGCTGAGTGGTACAGATGTCGTATTAAAGGAACCGGGTCGACATTCACATATTTTTTTATTTTAACATTCGCACACAGCCCAAAACCACCAAGTATGGAGGGTCTAAACAAACACGAACATCTACTTGTTTGTACATTTTTGTGGAGGGCAAGGCCCCCTGCATCAACCACACCCCCCTGCAAATTATATATACCAACTCTGAGATTGCACTACAGTGAGGAAAAGGGTATATTTCCTAATCCTCACTGTACCTCGATCTCCACTCTAAAGCTTTAGCAGCAGACTTCATAACGTCGACTTCACATGTACGAATGGCAGGCTCCATTCATTCACATTAATTCAATAATACATGGTACAACTCAATCAATCTAGTAACTGCCTTCAGTCAAATAAAATCCAATGTACTGCAATTCTGCAAAATGAATGCAAACCATACCACACTACTTTGGCCTTGCTCACAAAGGGACACTTACAGTTACTGGCATTTAGTTGCAACAATGATACAACAACTCTATGTACAGGACTGGACTTAGGTGAAATGGCATTCTAAGTCTAATGTTTCAACACCCCCCTCCCAACACACACACACCCTCCAGTCATCCTCTCTGATCGCCGCCATCTTGGGCTCCCCACACCATATACATTACTTTTTTCTTCCCTTTCTCACATTTTGCCTTACTCTTCAGCTTCTTCAAGAAGCCATAACTTTCTACATGCTCTGAAGTGCATTTTAAAGTGTTTTTTTTCTTTTTACACAACCTTTTCATCCAATGATGGCTTGAACAGAAATTATGATTAAGGGAATAAATTCTGTGTTGCTGTTCAGCTTTAGTTTTCCTTGCATCCTTTCAACACACCTTTCCTGAACAAGACAGCACAGAATTAACTCAACTAACAGGGCCTAAGGAGCCATAGGTTTACAGATGCTCTGAGATACATTTTAGAGCATTTTCTCAGCCTTTTAAAACAACGGTGACCTAAACAAAAATCATGAGTAAGAGAAGAATTTCAGTCTTATTTTTTTTTTTTAATTCCAAGGAAGACAAACTTTGTGCCCAAGGTTTAATTTTCAAAGCTGACAAAATAGTTGCTTACCAGCCAGTTATTTTGGGAATACATAGGTCCTATCTGGGAATACTGTCTGCCTCCCTAACCCCCCACAAAAGGCAGTCACTGCCGATGCATACCTCTGGTGTTAGACTGGGATGAAAGCAGAGGTTCAAATTGCATTAATCATAAATTTCAAGTGACTGCTGGCATACATATCATGCCTCCTCACTTCTCACCCCTAACCCCCAAAGGCAGCCACCTGTATATGCACCTGACGTGTGATTGTGAGGAAAATGAAGAGAATACTGATCACAGTAATGTATTCTAGTTTGTTGCTCCTAGACAGTACACAGCCCCTACACAAGCTACGCATCCTTCTTTGTACACCTCTGAGGTCTGTGAGAAAAGTAAAGCAACAATGACCACACTGTCCTCAGCTCAAACACAAACTATAATGGCCTGATGTGCACACATCTAAGGTTCGACTGTGATGAAAATTAAAGTGATAACCAAACAATACCCCCCCATAACCTACAGCAACTTTCTGTAAACACACATCTGAGTAAGGCTTTTTTTAGAATGGGTATGGTTGAAAACAGAGGCTATTATCACCTTTATCCTAAACGGGTCATATCACAGCTCTGTTCAGGTTAAACAGCGTAATCAGAAAATTGATACATTTTTCTCCTCATTTTCCCCAACCCAGCAACAGCTTTTGTGGGGGCCCCCAGAGAGTCAAGGATGATTAAGAGAGCCCCCTGTATCCATTTATACAGTCTGGGGAGTGGGACCACCAGGCTCCAAGAAGATCTAAGTGCCTAAATGTTTTGTGATACATTTTATGCCTTACTTTTAAAATACAGTTACTTGTTAGGCACATTTTTACCGAGACCCAGAGGAATAATGTAGGTGTCCTGGCATTACTGGGTGTTTGCACAGATAAAAATCAATTATATTTTTTATACACACACACACACACACACACACACACACACACACACACACACACACACACACACATGCATAAGCCATAGCAGTACTAGTTTTGCACTTATTTAAGCAAATAGCAATACACTGTGCAACACTGGTGCTGTCACACCAGATCAGTGATTACTGTTTATCAGTTGTCAGAGTAATTAATTTCCCTCATTGAGGAGCAATGCACACCTGTCACTGTCCCTAATGTCACACACCTTCCCTGATTTTTGTCATACTTTTGCTTTGTCCTTCATAAAAAGTTTGATTTCCTGGTAAATCATCCTGGATTGCAAACAGTTAATAAATCCAGACAGCAGAGTTTTATACTTATTGTCCAAAAATACATGTTGATGCAAACGGTGTTGTTATCCTATTAACTTTTTAAGTGAATAAGAGTAATATGTAAAATCTGTTCCTGATTTTGTGCCATTATTCTGCTATTATTTTTGGCACTGCCCTGAATCCTTGAGCAAAGAAGTTGAGCGTTATGGTATCTGGTATTCTGCCAGTATTTATAAAAGTGCCCCAAAGAGAAAATCAGCCCTGATGATCAGAAGCATCATCTCTTCATAAAATCCACTGAGATAAGTCCCTGTGGGCTGCTGATCTCTCAAGTGCTTACTTTGCTCATGCACATTATCACCTTTACTTTAACAGGGTGACATCAGGCCCTGTTTAGGTTAAACAGCGTAATCAGGAAATTAATACATTTTTCTTCCTCATTCTTCCCCCACTAACTGCAGCTTTTGTGGGGCCCCCACACAGTCAAGGATGATTAAGGGGGGCCCCTACAGCCACAGGTATGGCAAGGACCTAAAGCTGGCTATGTAGTTAGTTTTAGTGGAGAAATGTCCAACAGCAGGGTTTAATTAAGCCAGGGGCATATATGTCTGTGGTAAAATATTTAATGGAATTATGATCCTGTTCATTAATAAAACGCTGTTACTATAACCCAAAATATATTTGAATATTAAAGGAGATATAAATAAGAGTCATTGCCAACATGTTTTATTAAATAAACAAGATTGCTGTACTAACTTTTGTTGGTTTGACAGACATGTTACAAAATATCAGGATAGGATAACTTGCTGTGGTTGGGGGCCCCCAGTGACCGCAGGGTGCGCTGGTGCCTAAAGCCGGCTATGGTGCATAGCACACTGATCGTGCCATTTATCAAACTATGGAATGATGGGATAGTAGCTGGAAAATGAAAACAGCCTGATGTGATTTTAATCTAAAGTAGTGGGAGCAAGTGAGTGGGGGAAGATAACAGTCCAGTCCCTCTGACATCTGTAGCTGTGATATTGATGGATTCAAAACAAATAACAGTACAAATAAAACATAGATTAAATTTAAAAGCATATGTACTGAAGATTAAAAAATATTAAATACATTGACAAGGATTTTGCTTTCACAGTAATGCTTCTTAAGGTAATCACAAATTACAGCAGTTACCAACTTAAATAGTATAGTCACATGATACTAATTAACTTCAAATTTATTTTTTTTTATTTTTTATTTTTATTTTACATTTGTTGACCGGGCTAGTCCAGCTGGATAATTTCCATTTTCAGTGGAGGCCCGGGGAGAAAAGCTCCACAATTAAAACAAGGTTAAACATTTAAGCAACAATGCATACATTTTAGTGTAGTATAAAATACAGTGAAAAAACAGGTAAAAAACAAATAGCCTAAGCTATATATTCATATTTTTTTTTTTTTTTTAGAACAGTACAGTAATTTAGTCATTTGAAATAGCAGGGAAAGATAGTGATTTTTACGTAGGGAGGTATGGCTGAAGAGCGAAGAAGTCATTTAGTCTGGATTGGTACAGGAGCAGAGCCAGAAGTTGTTAAGATGTAATAGAAGTTGTTTTTTGAAAAGTTGAAAGGAGTCTAGTGAGGTAATGTGTTGGGGGAGGTTATTCCATATTTTCCCTATGGAGTTTGAAAATTTACTTTAAAAATTTACTTTAAAATTTACTTTAAAACAAATTTACTTTAAAAACTTTTAAAAAGCTATAACATCATTTGCACTTCAGTTGCAGCAACTTCAGAACTGGTTTTATACTAAAGGTTTAATTCAATCCAGGAAATGCACCTGCATGCTATTCATTTATCCACTTATATTCAACATTCTCTGTTTTAGTTACAATGTTCCCACCTCGAACTAATGCTAAAAATGTAAAACCATGGTCCTCTCACTTAGATTCAATGTGTTTAAATAAAGCATTAGTTTGCATACATCTCAATTTCTGATATATGACTACAGATCTTATCCTTTAACTTACAGCTGGTCTTCCCAACATAAAATGCCTTACAGAAAATACACAATGCAAGATAAACAACATTTTCAGAATTACAACTAGTAAAACATTAAAAGCATGCTTCCCATTTGTAATAGAATGCACAAAGATATATGTAGCCTTTTCCTTTATATTTTTACAAAAAGAGCAATTAAATCAAGGTATAGTACCTTTCCTATGTGTATTAACTTTGATCTTTATAACATAATTTATTTTTCAAACTAGGGACTTTCCTATAACCAAATTGTGACTCTTCATTTACACATTTTAAACTATCCAGTTGTTCTGAAATATGCTAATGATTTTTCACAATATCTTTTATTTTCCCAGTATGCTTATTAAATGTAAGAATATATTTAGTATAAATTGAACTATTTCTTGAATCTTGCTCTAAATTCTATTCTGTACCTTGACATACCCTCATTTTATTTCTTGTATAAGCAGGTTTACCTCTATTATGCCGTTTTTCCTTCAGAATACCCGTTTGCCACTAAAACAATGGATCCAACAGTGGTAAATGCCAATTTGATTACAGTGTTGGATAGTGGTTATCAGTAACAGATAGGTACACCTATTTTCTCAACACTCTAGTTTCCAAAATTTTAAACCTGAGCTACTGCCCCCATCTAAAAACAGCACTCATATTTAGGCACCAAAATTACACCCTGTGAAGCTCACAAATTACAACTTTTTCCTCACCCGTCAATGGTTCAAAACTGCTATTGGACAAAGAACATTCTCATGACTAGGCCATGCCATTTGGGACAATCTCCACATTAAAGTAAAGACCCTAAATGTACTTGAGGCCTTCTTCTTAAGAAGTCCTGTGTACCTGTTGCCATGATAATGATTAATACCAAGTAACAATTCAAGTTATCCTTGAGTCTTGCACATAATTTTATTTCAATTTTTCCCTGTTGCATACATGTACATTAATCAGCTTGTTTATAATTCATGCCTTTTTGACATTCTGTAAGTACTTGTTGATAACTCTCATTTATTGCCGATGTACTAGTACTTAGACTTTGTATGCCATTAATTGCTTTTTACTAAATTTGCATTTTCTATGCTTATTCTGCCTTTTATATTACATGTGTACTGCTGCTCATGAGCCTAGGTCATGTCTGAAAAGGGTCAATGGACCAGCCCAGATAGCTGTTGAACAAATAGTAAATAAAGACATAAATTATGAAGTATAATGTTCTGAATAGGTGGGATAGTGGTCCCAATCTCCAGTGAAATGCTATGATTTATGTTTTGTCTAAATCAAATTTTTTCAAGTACAAAATTAAATTCCTATGCTGTAGTCCTTGCTGATCTACAGGACCTTGAGTGGACAGCCCTATTGAGGAACTGCCTTACCAGTAACAGAGAGGCTAATGGGGGTCTGTTGGTAAACAAGGTGTAGTGGCACACACCTTTATTGAGAAGTAGGCTGGCTTACCTTTGATCAGCAAGATATTGTAGAATCAATGCCATGTTGGGTACTTGATTCCTCCTTTGGTACTAGAAGGGAAAACATTTTCAATTTAGTTAAGTAGGACTGTCTGTTACATGACCTTCTACCTTCCCACTTGATACTTAACATGTCCTTTGACAAATGGTGATCAAAGGGTAAAAGCATCAGATCATCTAAGTGGTCAGTTTCAGTGTATATAGACTTAGGTGTAGCAAATATCCTTTGCTCTGAGTTAAGACCTGCACATGCTGTGGCAGGTTTACTAGTTCCACCTCTGTTCTCTGCTTCAGGCGGGAGAATCAGTTGTGGTTAGCTAGCAGGGGACAATCAGCATCCTTACCTTTTTCTAAGTAGCTTTTTTGATCACTCAAGAGCTATCACTGAAGCCAAGCATTTTATAAAGATGCAGGATGCAGTAGTTAGCCTAAATGACAAGAAAATAAACTGCTAGTATCACTCCCTTACCTTGAATCCTTGAAAGTATCTGTGACCCCTGTGGGTGGGCGTACATAAAAGTAGGTATCTTACAGATCCAGGGTCAGCATCGGGGCCTTGGGGAACATACTAGGAAAGAGGATATGCAAAATTTGTATTATGAACTTTGGCACCTTTAGGAAATTTATTTTGATTTGAAATCTTGAAAATAAGTCTGAAGGGTCCATTGCTCCTTGGGACTTACACAGTCTTGAAAAAAAAACACCCATGCCCTCGTTTCTCTGTTGGGCTTTTTATTTATTTATTTATGTATTTCTTTCTTTCTTTCTTTGCAGTTTGTTAACCAGGAAAGTCCACCGGGCCATACAGAGCCCATTTTCAGTGGAGGCCCGGGCAGATAGGCTACACAGTACAAAAAATCAAAGATTATATACAATGGTAATATACATTTGTAATATCCAATTATCAAATATATTAGATTACATAGATAAAAAAGGGGGAAAATTTAGTAATAAAGAGCAAATAGCAGTGAGCGATTGCACTAATTTTGGCATGGAGGCATTGTTGGGTACACACGGTAATGAGGATAAGCGGTGCTGTTAGAAGTATATATTTAAGGAGGCTGAGTGCAAGAGCAGATGTGACTGGAAGATAAGTATGTGTGTAGGGAAGGTTTGAAATGGGCAGGATATGGGGTTATTCTAACAGCTAATGGTACAGCATTCCAATTTTTGTCTATGGTGTGGGAGAAGAGAAGTTGTCCAGGAGGTCGTTTTGGCTTATCAACCTGTAGCGGTTATTGATTCTCAGATCTAAGGGGCCTGTTGGGTAGGTAGAAGGTGAAGACAGAGCTAAGGAATGACAATCAGAAGGTTTAAAGATGAGTTTGTGAGCCGTTGTTAGTTGCAGATAGTTGAGGTAGTTTGGCAGTTCAAGCTATTTTAGGGATTGAAGAGCAGTACAGTGATGGGAGACGTTTTTGGAAGTTGTTACGAATTTAACCATTTTATTGTAACATGTTTCTAGCTTGGTTTTTAGAGTGGTTTGAAGGTTGGTAAGTAGAAGGAAGCCAAACATTAGGGAAGGGAGTAGGTAAGTGGAGGTAAGGGTTTGTCTTGTTGAGGTGCTGAGGAATTGGTTGTGCCTATACAGCAGTCCAAGTGTCTGATGAGTTTTCTGGATGTTTTATTGCAGGTGAACATCCAATTTTAAATGTTCATCTGTAGATTCTCCTAGAAGTTTTGTGTGGTTGATAATTTCTATTTGTCCTTTATTTTCTGAAAAAAACACTGAATATAGCTTTGTTCAGTGGGGTTGATTTTTTAGGGGTGAGCAGCATGATTTTGGATTTATTTGGGTTTAGGGTTAGGTGGTTATTAAGCATGCAGGATTCAGTGGTGGTATAGCATGTTTGAGTTTTGTGTTGGAGTTCAGAAATAGTGTCAGCTAAGCAGACAATAATTGAGTCATCAGTGTATTGAATAAGGGCTCCATTGGTCGTAGATGTGTGGAAATTATTAATCAAAATATTGCAAAGTATTGCCATCTGTTCCTGAAGTAGTACCAAATGTCTCTAGTTCTTTGACATTAGTGGTTTCCAAACTGTGGGACAGGCAAAAACTGCACCCTGCATCCCAGGGAGACAATTCTCAGGACCCACTTGTCACTTGCAATGCTTTTCCATTTTTCTGCAGAGATATCCAGAATACCCTTTAATTCTGAAGAGGGTCTTTTTGGGACAAGGGGCATTAAGGACTAGGGCAGGAGAAGGAGTGGATAATAGCCATTGTTGCTTCCTGTCTGACTCGGGGCCCTGCTGATCATCAGACTTCCGTCTTTGGCCTTGCCAACTGTACTGATGAAAGGCTTTCTTACCATTCACCTGTTTCACCTGGTGTAGATAAAAGGGCCAGGTCTTTGTAAGGTAGCTTTGTTATATTTTGGAAATGGAGAGTGAAACATCTGCTTTAGTGATTCCATAGTTTTAACTTTATCTTGTAGCATCTTGAAAATCTCTTGGGGGGGCCCAAAGAGCAATTTCTTATCCACTGAGACATAAGGAATTGTGCATAGATATCCTCTGGCAAGGGGTGGATCTTCAGCCCCAGCCATGCTAGATGCATAGCTGCATTCAGTAGCATGCCTATTCACCTGCATGCATGTCTGGGTTAAAGTAATCAGTTTTGCCTTCTAGTCTTCTTGGGTGCTCATTACTAACATGTCAACATCTGCTGGATGACTTATCTCTGGTACTTAATCATATGAATATGACAGATAGTGCCCTGACAGAAAAGGCTGCTTCAGCATAGACCTTCTTCTCGAAGCAGTTCAAGACTCTAATTTCTTGGTCACTTGGAAGGGCACTCTGAATAGGAACAACATTTGACCCCCTGACAGCATCCGTAGACACTAATGCAGGACCTGCCATGAATTTTTTTTATGCAGGAGCTTGAGAGGATTCTTGTAGTCAGGCTTCTATGGGGTAATGATTTAGGAGTCTAGTTCCAGGGAAGTTGTATTAAAGTGATCCATAAAATCCTCAAAACCATGAGCAACTGCAAGGAGTTTTGGTGTGTCTGGCACAAAAAGGTCTGTATAACTTTTTCAGACAGTGAGGCCTCCCAAGATTCCCACTTAAAATGTTCCCTTATTAAAGTAAGGGTGACTCCAAGATAAGTTCTGAAAAATAACCAGAAGAAAAGGTGACGCCACCATCCCAAGTTTTATCTGGGGGGGAGGATCGTTTGAGATTTGCAAGAAAGGTTGTCTTCCTTCTGTGGTTCAGAGGAGTCTGACTTTCCCTCTGGAAAGGGCTACATAGTCCTCTGTTGAGGAGACAGTTGACCTGGTCTTCAGGGTTTGAAAAAAGGAAAACATATCTGCAGCTAACTTGTGATAATCTTGAAGAGAATTCCGGGTGTGGAGTATGATTGAGATGTTGCAATGTTATGAAATTGTGTGAGCTGTTGAACATCTGGGTCTGAGTCCTCAAAATAGTATAAACAAGCACCTCCAGAGTCACAATTCATGGTCAAGAATTCAGTTCCACAACCAAGATGATCTAGACATCCTCTCAAATAAGGATAATGGGGATATCCCCATACCCAAGGTGATGTCAAAGTGGATGTTAGATCTGCAAATACAGGTGTCAGTACTCCAGTGCAGTCAAATGAGCATGAAGCCAATGGTGTGGTGGTCTCCAAAGAGGCAATATCATATATCTTGATAGGAACATGTGTCTGAGCAGGGCCAACATCCTTGGGTCTAAAGAGGCCAGGCAGGACAGTATATTTGTTCCCATCCTCCCAATTTTTTTTTCTCCAAAAGGGATTACTTCTCCATATGGTTATGCTTCTTGGGTGGGGGGAGGGGTGGCACATACTGGATGACAGCAATGATTTGACTGATCTGGTGAACTTCTGAGAGTGGGCCTCCAATTTCTTCTGGTGAAAATTAGTCTTCAGAACTGTTCCTTTTTCATCAGGGTTTTCCTATTAAACCATAAACAAACTTCACAGGAAGATGCCATGGGTAGGCCCAGACAAAACAAAGACTGAGTATAAACATCCATATGTGCAATATGCCACCCACCCACATGCACACTTTTTCTTTTACAGAGGAGCACATAGCCTTGACTTGTGATATCCTAAAAACACATAAAAACAGAATTTTTGGAAACAGTCAAGCAGGAAGAAAACAGGATTTCCCCGATATGGTACATCGGGCTCTAGAATTTCATAGCAGAGCTGTTAAACACTGAACTTTATATATAGATACACAGTTGAACCCCATCATGTTCACAGCAAGAAAGAAGTAAAAAATGCTATGGAGTGTCTTCCCTTATACTGTGGATATGGCAAAATCACCGGTGGGGTTTGGTGAGGAGGACTCATCTAAACTGGGGGAGGGGGTATGAGTAAAAAGCTTTGCAAGTCAAGCTGGATGCTGGACCTCTTCTTTGGCTGAATTCTCAAAGGTGCAACAGTGATGCACATGAAGGTGATCTGTAGTTACATCTAATCCCAGGATAAGTTGTACATGAAGGTGATCTGTAGTTACATCTAATCCCAGGATAAGTTGTACATGAAGGTGATCTGTAGTTACATCTAATCCCAGGATAAATTGTACATGAAGGTGATCTGTAGTTACATCTAATCCCAGGATTAGTTGTACATGAAGGTGATCTGTAGTTACATCTAATCCCAGGATTAGTTGTACATGAAGGTGATCTGTAGTTACATCTAATCCCATGATAAATTGTACATGAAGGTGATCTGTAGTTACATCTAATCCCATGATAAATTGTACATGAAGGTGATCTGTAGTTACATCTAATCCCAGGATAAGTTGTACATGAAGGTGATCTGTAGTTACATCTAATCCCAGGATAAGTTGTACATGAAGGTGATCTGTAGTTACATCTAATCCCAGGATAAATTGTACATGAAGGTGATCTGTAGTTACATCTAATCCCAGGATAAATTGTACATGAAGGTGATCTGTAGTTACATCTAATCCCAGGATAAGTTGTACATGAAGGTGATCTGTAGTTACATCTAATCCCAGGATAAATTGTACATGAAGGTGATCTGTAGTTACATCTAATCCCAGGATAAATTGTACATGAAGGTGATCTGTAGTTACATCTAATCCCAGGATAAATTGTACATGAAGGTGATCTGTAGTTACATCTAATCCCAGGATAAATTGTACATGAAGGTGATCTGTAGTTACATCTAATCCCAGGATAAATTGTACATGAAGGTGATCTGTAGTTACATCTAATCCCAGGATAAGTTGTACATGAAGGTGATCTGTAGTTACATCTAATCCCAGGATAAATTGTACATGAAGGTGATCTGTAGTTACATCTAATCCCAGGATAAATTGTACATGAAGGTGATCTGTAGTTACATCTAATCCCAGGATAAATTGTACATGAAGGTGATCTGCAGTTACATCTAATCCCAGGATAAATTGTACATGAAGGTGATCTGTAGTTACATCTAATCCCAGGATAAATTGTACATGAAGGTGATCTGTAGTTACATCTAATCCCAGGATAAATTGTACATGAAGGTGATCTGTAGTTACATCTAATCCCAGGATAAATTGTACATGAAGGTGATCTGTAGTTACATCTAATCCCAGGATAAGTTGTACATGAAGGTGATCTGTAGTTACATCTAATCCCAGGATAAATTGTACATGAAGGTGATCTGTAGTTACATCTAATCCCAGGATAAGTTGTACATGAAGGTGATCTGTAGTTACATCTAATCCCAGGATAACTTGTACATGAAGGTAATCTGTAGTTACATCTAATCCCAGGATAACTTGTACATGAAGGTGATCTGTAGTTACATCTAATCCCAGGATAAATTGTACATGAAGGTGATCTGTAGTTACATCTAATCCCAGGATAACTTGTACATGAAGGTGATCTGTAGTTACATCTAATCCCAGGATAACTTGTACATGAAGGTGATCTGTAGTTACATCTAATCCCAGGATAAATTGTACATGAAGGTGATCTGTAGTTATATCTAATCCCAGGATAAATTGTACATGAAGGCCACTGTTTTCATTATTCTTGCTAACAGGCCTCTCCTTTTTTTATTGTTGTTCACTGTTTTGGAGTGCTGCACAGTTTTACATCGAGGGCTCTGTCTGTTCTGTGCACCTTGCTCATTCTCTCTACTGCTACTCATTTACTCATGCCTTTTCCTTTTTTATGCAAATACGTCTTGAAAAGAATTATTTCATTTAATAACAATATTCAAATAAGTGTAAAAACTTCTAGTATTAATGAATATTAAAGATAATATAATCTATAGTCCTTAAAATGCTTTAGTCAGTCAAGATGACATTCCAAATGTTGGTACTATAGTCAAGTAAGTGATGAGTATGTAGTAAGTTAGGCTAATCCAGAAACTGAATAATTGTAATTGGACTGAGACAAGCAAAGATAGTTAGGTATCTGAACAATATCTAGCAGCAGTCAACAGCCCAAAGAAAAAGGAGGAGAATTGAAAACGGTATGTCCTTATGACAAACCTTTGGTAAATATTCTGCATTGCATGTAAATTGGATAGGCTTTCTCCATAACCAAGGTGACAAAGAAGGAAATTATAACAGTAAAGGAAGAAGGGATTGCACATTTATCAATTTTAACTTCTTTATAACAAAAAAGTGTTTTGTTTGGAGTAATCCAAAATGAATATTTAAGGTTGCTCTTTTTTCCGCATCAGGAACTCTGAGGAGACTCTTGTCTCATCTTCTTCCAAGATAACCCTTTCTACTTCAGTAGAAAATAGGAGTTGTTCTAACATCGGAACTGCTAAGACCAGCTATTCCAAGTGATGGAGGCACCTCAATGATTGGGAGAAATATTCCAAACTCAGCATTGTATCCTGAAGTAATGAGCGTCCTTTCCCAAATATTTGTAGTCAATCTGAACCACTTCATTTTGAAGGGAAAAAATGTTGATGTGCTCCACCCACTCTCTGACTGTCTTATTGATAGCTAGCTTGCCACAAAAAAATAAGTCAAAAATAGCTTTCCTGTTAGCTGTGAACTCTGCTCAAAGGCTCAGTAGTTGAGAGACTGTATGGGCATGTGCATGTGCCCACAGGATTCATCTGCTCGTGTTCTCTTAATGTTACAGTGCTATTTAAAATGACAAAGACCTGTTTCAGTGTCATAGGTTTTCAGAGTTGGAGAAGGCATTCTTTATCCAAAGACCTGTTTCAGTGTCGTAGGTTTTCAGAGTTGGAGAAGGCATTCTTTATCCAAAGACCTGTTTCAGTGTCGTAGGTTTTCAGAGTTGGAGAAGGCATTCTTTATCCAAAGACCTGTTTCAGTGTCATAGGTTTTCAGAGTTGGAGAAGGCATTCTTTATCCAAAGACCTGTTTCAGTGTTGTAGGTTTTCAGAGTTGGAGAAGGTGTTCTTTATCCAAAGACCTGTTTCAGTGTCATAGGTTTTCAGAGTTGGAGAAGGCATTCTTTATCCAAAGACCTGTTTCAGTGTTGTAGGTTTTCAGAGTTGGAGAAGGCATTCTTTATCCAAAGACCTGTTTCAGTGTCGTAGGTTTTCAGAGTTGGAGAAGGCATTCTTTATCCAAAGACCTGTTTCAGTGTCGTAGGTTTTCAGAGTTGGAGAAGGCATTCTTTATCCAAAGACCTGTTTCAGTGTCGTAGGTTTTCAGAGTTGGAGAAGGCATTCTTTATCCAAAGACCTGTTTCAGTGTCGTAGGTTTTCAGAGTTGGAGAAGGCATTCTTTATCCAAAGACCTGTTTCAGTGTCATAGGTTTTCAGAGTTGGAGAAGGTGTTCTTTATCCAAAGACCTGTTTCAGTGTCATAGGTTTTCAGAGTTGGAGAAGGCATTCTTTATCCAAAGACCTGTTTCAGTGTTGTAGGTTTTCAGAGTTGGAGAAGGCATTCTTTATCCAAAGACCTGTTTCAGTGTCATAGGTTTTCAGAGTTGGAGAAGGCATTCTTTATCCAAAGACCTGTTTCAGTGTCATAGGTTTTCAGAGTTGGAGAAGGTGTTCTTTATCCAAAGACCTGTTTCAGTGTCGTAGGTTTTCAGAGTTGGAGAAGGCATTCTTTATCCAAAGACCTGTTTCAGTGTCATAGGTTTTCAGAGTTGGAGAAGGCATTCTTTATCCAAAGACCTGTTTCAGTGTCATAGGTTTTCAGAGTTGGAGAAGGTGTTCTTTATCCAAAGACCTGTTTCAGTGTCATAGGTTTTCAGAGTTGGAGAAGGCATTCTTTATCCAAAGACCTGTTTCAGTGTCATAGGTTTTCAGAGTTGGAGAAGGCATTCTTTATCCAAAGACCTGTTTCAGTGTCGTAGGTTTTCAGAGTTGGAGAAGGCATTCTTTATCCAAAGACCTGTTTCAGTGTCATAGGTTTTCAGAGTTGGAGAAGGCATTCTTTATCCAAAGACCTGTTTCAGTGTCATAGGTTTTCAGAGTTGGAGAAGGCATTCTTTATCTAAAGACCTGTTTCAGCATCTAGGGTTTTCAGAGTTGGAGAAGGCGTTCTTTATCCAAAGACCTGTTTCAGTGTCGTAGGTTTTCAGAGTTGGAGAAGGCATTCTTTATCCAAAGACCTGTTTCAGTGTCATAGGTTTTCAGAGTTGGAGAAGGCATTCTTTATCCAAAGACCTGTTTCAGTGTCGTAGGTTTTCAGAGTTGGAGAAGGCATTCTTTATCCAAAGACCTGTTTCAGTGTCGTAGGTTTTCAGAGTTGGAGAAGGCATTCTTTATCCAAAGACCTGTTTCAGTGTCGTAGGTTTTCAGAGTTGGAGAAGGCATTCTTTATCCAAAGACCTGTTTCAGTGTCATAGGTTTTCAGAGTTGGAGAAGGCATTCTTTATCCAAAGACCTGTTTCAGTGTCATAGGTTTTCAGAGTTGGAGAAGGCATTCTTTATCCAAAGACCTGTTTCAGTGTCATAGGTTTTCAGAGTTGGAGAAGGCATTCTTTATCCAAAGACCTGTTTCAGTGTTGTAGGTTTTCAGAGTTGGAGAAGGCATTCTTTATCCAAAGACCTGTTTCAGTGTCATAGGTTTTCAGAGTTGGAGAAGGCATTCTTTATCCAAAGACCTGTTTCAGTGTCATAGGTTTTCAGAGTTGGAGAAGGCATTCTTTATCCAAAGACCTGTTTCAGTGTCATAGGTTTTCAGAGTTGGAGAAGGCATTCTTTATCCAAAGACCTGTTTCAGTGTCATAGGTTTTCAGAGTTGGAGAAGGCATTCTTTATCCAAAGACCTGTTTCAGTGTCATAGGTTTTCAGAGTTGGAGAAGGCATTCTTTATCCAAAGACCTGTTTCAGTGTCGTAGGTTTTCAGAGTTGGAGAAGGCATTCTTTATCCAAAGACCTGTTTCAGTGTCGTAGGTTTTCAGAGTTGGAGAAGGTGTTCTTTATCCAAAGACCTGTTTCAGTGTCGTAGGTTTTCAGAGTTGGAGAAGGCATTCTTTATCCAAAGACCTGTTTCAGTGTCATAGGTTTTCAGAGTTGGAGAAGGCATTCTTTATCCAAAGACCTGTTTCAGTGTCATAGGTTTTCAGAGTTGGAGAAGGCATTCTTTATCCAAAGACCTGTTTCAGTGTCGTAGGTTTTCAGAGTTGGAGAAGGCATTCTTTATCCAAAGACCTGTTTCAGTGTCATAGGTTTTCAGAGTTGGAGAAGGCATTCTTTATCCAAAGACCTGTTTCAGTGTTGTAGGTTTTCAGAGTTGGAGAAGGCATTCTTTATCCAAAGACCTGTTTCAGTGTCGTAGGTTTTCAGAGTTGGAGAAGGCATTCTTTATCCAAAGACCTGTTTCAGTGTCATAGGTTTTCAGAGTTGGAGAAGGCATTCTTTATCCAAAGACCTGTTTCAGTGTCATAGGTTTTCAGAGTTGGAGAAGGCATTCTTTATCCAAAGACCTGTTTCAGTGTCATAGGTTTTCAGAGTTGGAGAAGGCATTCTTTATCCAAAGACCTGTTTCAGTGTCATAGGTTTTCAGAGTTGGAGAAGGCATTCTTTATCCAAAGACCTGTTTCAGTGTCATAGGTTTTCAGAGTTGGAGAAGGCATTCTTTATCCAAAGACCTGTTTCAGTGTCATAGGTTTTCAGAGTTGGAGAAGGCGTTCTTTATCCAAAGACCTGTTTCAGTGTTGTAGGTTTTCAGAGTTGGAGAAGGCATTCTTTATCCAAAGACCTGTTTCAGTGTCATAGGTTTTCAGAGTTGGAGAAGGCATTCTTTATCCAAAGACCTGTTTCAGTGTCATAGGTTTTCAGAGTTGGAGAAGGCATTCTTTATCCAAAGACCTGTTTCAGTGTCATAGGTTTTCAGAGTTGGAGAAGGCATTCTTTATCCAAAGACCTGTTTCAGTGTCATAGGTTTTCAGAGTTGGAGAAGGCATTCTTTATCCAAAGACCTGTTTCAGTGTCATAGGTTTTCAGAGTTGGAGAAGGCATTCTTTATCCAAAGACCTGTTTCAGTGTCATAGGTTTTCAGAGTTGGAGAAGGCATTCTTTATCCAAAGACCTGTTTCAGTGTCGTAGGTTTTCAGAGTTGGAGAAGGCATTCTTTATCCAAAGACCTGTTTCAGTGTTGTAGGTTTTCAGAGTTGGAGAAGGCATTCTTTATCCAAAGACCTGTTTCAGTGTCGTAGGTTTTCAGAGTTGGAGAAGGCATTCTTTATCCAAAGACCTGTTTCAGTGTCATAGGTTTTCAGAGTTGGAGAAGGCATTCTTTATCCAAAGACCTGTTTCAGTGTCGTAGGTTTTCAGAGTTGGAGAAGGCATTCTTTATCCAAAGACCTGTTTCAGTGTCATAGGTTTTCAGAGTTGGAGAAGGCATTCTTTATCCAAAGACCTGTTTCAGTGTCATAGGTTTTCAGAGTTGGAGAAGGCATTCTTTATCCAAAGACCTGTTTCAGTGTCGTAGGTTTTCAGAGTTGGAGAAGGCATTCTTTATCCAAAGACCTGTTTCAGTGTCGTAGGTTTTCAGAGTTGGAGAAGGCATTCTTTATCCAAAGACCTGTTTCAGTGTCGTAGGTTTTCAGAGTTGGAGAAGGCATTCTTTATCCAAAGACCTGTTTCAGTGTCATAGGTTTTCAGAGTTGGAGAAGGCATTCTTTATCCAAAGACCTGTTTCAGTGTCATAGGTTTTCAGAGTTGGAGAAGGCATTCTTTATCCAAAGACCTGTTTCAGTGTCATAGGTTTTCAGAGTTGGAGAAGGCATTCTTTATCCAAAGACCTGTTTCAGTGTCATAGGTTTTCAGAGTTGGAGAAGGCATTCTTTATCCAAAGACCTGTTTCAGTGTCATAGGTTTTCAGAGTTGGAGAAGGCATTCTTTATCCAAAGACCTGTTTCAGTGTCATAGGTTTTCAGAGTTGGAGAAGGCATTCTTTATCCAAAGACCTGTTTCAGTGTCGTAGGTTTTCAGAGTTGGAGAAGGCATTCTTTATCCAAAGACCTGTTTCAGTGTCATAGGTTTTCAGAGTTGGAGAAGGCATTCTTTATCCAAAGACCTGTTTCAGTGTCATAGGTTTTCAGAGTTGGAGAAGGCATTCTTTATCCAAAGACCTGTTTCAGTGTCGTAGGTTTTCAGAGTTGGAGAAGGCATTCTTTATCCAAAGACCTGTTTCAGTGTCATAGGTTTTCAGAGTTGGAGAAGGCATTCTTTATCCAAAGACCTGTTTCAGTGTCATAGGTTTTCAGAGTTGGAGAAGGCATTCTTTATCCAAAGACCTGTTTCAGTGTCATAGGTTTTCAGAGTTGGAGAAGGCATTCTTTATCCAAAGACCTGTTTCAGTGTCATAGGTTTTCAGAGTTGGAGAAGGCATTCTTTATCCAAAGACCTGTTTCAGTGTCATAGGTTTTCAGAGTTGGAGAAGGCATTCTTTATCCAAAGACCTGTTTCAGTGTCGTAGGTTTTCAGAGTTGGAGAAGGCATTCTTTATCCAAAGACCTGTTTCAGTGTCATAGGTTTTCAGAGTTGGAGAAGGCATTCTTTATCCAAAGACCTGTTTCAGTGTCGTAGGTTTTCAGAGTTGGAGAAGGCATTCTTTATCCAAAGACCTGTTTCAGTGTCATAGGTTTTCAGAGTTGGAGAAGGCATTCTTTATCCAAAGACCTGTTTCAGTGTCGTAGGTTTTCAGAGTTGGAGAAGGCATTCTTTATCCAAAGACCTGTTTCAGTGTCATAGGTTTTCAGAGTTGGAGAAGGCATTCTTTATCCAAAGACCTGTTTCAGTGTCATAGGTTTTCAGAGTTGGAGAAGGCATTCTTTATCCAAAGACCTGTTTCAGTGTCATAGGTTTTCAGAGTTGGAGAAGGCATTCTTTATCCAAAGACCTGTTTCAGTGTCGTAGGTTTTCAGAGTTGGAGAAGGCATTCTTTATCCAAAGACCTGTTTCAGTGTCGTAGGTTTTCAGAGTTGGAGAAGGCATTCTTTATCCAAAGACCTGTTTCAGTGTCGTAGGTTTTCAGAGTTGGAGAAGGCATTCTTTATCCAAAGACCTGTTTCAGTGTCATAGGTTTTCAGAGTTGGAGAAGGCATTCTTTATCCAAAGACCTGTTTCAGTGTCGTAGGTTTTCAGAGTTGGAGAAGGCATTCTTTATCCAAAGACCTGTTTCAGTGTCATAGGTTTTCAGAGTTGGAGAAGGCATTCTTTATCCAAAGACCTGTTTCAGTGTCATAGGTTTTCAGAGTTGGAGAAGGCATTCTTTATCCAAAGACCTGTTTCAGTGTCGTAGGTTTTCAGAGTTGGAGAAGGCATTCTTTATCCAAAGACCTGTTTCAGTGTCATAGGTTTTCAGAGTTGGAGAAGGCATTCTTTATCCAAAGACCTGTTTCAGTGTCATAGGTTTTCAGAGTTGGAGAAGGCATTCTTTATCCAAAGACCTGTTTCAGTGTCGTAGGTTTTCAGAGTTGGAGAAGGCATTCTTTATCCAAAGACCTGTTTCAGTGTCATAGGTTTTCAGAGTTGGAGAAGGCATTCTTTATCCAAAGACCTGTTTCAGTGTCATAGGTTTTCAGAGTTGGAGAAGGCATTCTTTATCCAAAGACCTGTTTCAGTGTCATAGGTTTTCAGAGTTGGAGAAGGCATTCTTTATCCAAAGACCTGTTTCAGTGTCATAGGTTTTCAGAGTTGGAGAAGGCATTCTTTATCCAAAGACCTGTTTCAGTGTCGTAGGTTTTCAGAGTTGGAGAAGGCATTCTTTATCCAAAGACCTGTTTCAGTGTCATAGGTTTTCAGAGTTGGAGAAGGCATTCTTTATCCAAAGACCTGTTTCAGTGTCGTAGGTTTTCAGAGTTGGAGAAGGCATTCTTTATCCAAAGACCTGTTTCAGTGTCATAGGTTTTCAGAGTTGGAGAAGGCATTCTTTATCCAAAGACCTGTTTCAGTGTCGTAGGTTTTCAGAGTTGGAGAAGGCATTCTTTATCCAAAGACCTGTTTCAGTGTCATAGGTTTTCAGAGTTGGAGAAGGCATTCTTTATCCAAAGACCTGTTTCAGTGTCATAGGTTTTCAGAGTTGGAGAAGGCATTCTTTATCCAAAGACCTGTTTCAGTGTCATAGGTTTTCAGAGTTGGAGAAGGCATTCTTTATCCAAAGACCTGTTTCAGTGTTGTAGGTTTTCAGAGTTGGAGAAGGCATTCTTTATCCAAAGACCTGTTTCAGTGTCGTAGGTTTTCAGAGTTGGAGAAGGCATTCTTTATCCAAAGACCTGTTTCAGTGTCATAGGTTTTCAGAGTTGGAGAAGGCATTCTTTATCCAAAGACCTGTTTCAGTGTCATAGGTTTTCAGAGTTGGAGAAGGCATTCTTTATCCAAAGACCTGTTTCAGTGTCATAGGTTTTCAGAGTTGGAGAAGGCATTCTTTATCCAAAGACCTGTTTCAGTGTCATAGGTTTTCAGAGTTGGAGAAGGCATTCTTTATCCAAAGACCTGTTTCAGTGTCGTAGGTTTTCAGAGTTGGAGAAGGCATTCTTTATCCAAAGACCTGTTTCAGTGTCATAGGTTTTCAGAGTTGGAGAAGGCATTCTTTATCCAAAGACCTGTTTCAGTGTCATAGGTTTTCAGAGTTGGAGAAGGCATTCTTTATCCAAAGACCTGTTTCAGTGTCATAGGTTTTCAGAGTTGGAGAAGGCATTCTTTATCCAAAGACCTGTTTCAGTGTCATAGGTTTTCAGAGTTGGAGAAGGCATTCTTTATCCAAAGACCTGTTTCAGTGTCATAGGTTTTCAGAGTTGGAGAAGGCATTCTTTATCCAAAGACCTGTTTCAGTGTCATAGGTTTTCAGAGTTGGAGAAGGCATTCTTTATCCAAAGACCTGTTTCAGTGTCGTAGGTTTTCAGAGTTGGAGAAGGCATTCTTTATCCAAAGACCTGTTTCAGTGTCATAGGTTTTCAGAGTTGGAGAAGGCATTCTTTATCCAAAGACCTGTTTCAGTGTCATAGGTTTTCAGAGTTGGAGAAGGCATTCTTTATCCAAAGACCTGTTTCAGTGTCATAGGTTTTCAGAGTTGGAGAAGGCATTCTTTATCCAAAGACCTGTTTCAGTGTCATAGGTTTTCAGAGTTGGAGAAGGCATTCTTTATCCAAAGACCTGTTTCAGTGTCATAGGTTTTCAGAGTTGGAGAAGGCATTCTTTATCCAAAGACCTGTTTCAGTGTCGTAGGTTTTCAGAGTTGGAGAAGGCATTCTTTATCCAAAGACCTGTTTCAGTGTCGTAGGTTTTCAGAGTTGGAGAAGGCATTCTTTATCCAAAGACCTGTTTCAGTGTCATAGGTTTTCAGAGTTGGAGAAGGCATTCTTTATCCAAAGACCTGTTTCAGTGTTGTAGGTTTTCAGAGTTGGAGAAGGCATTCTTTATCCAAAGACCTGTTTCAGTGTCATAGGTTTTCAGAGTTGGAGAAGGCATTCTTTATCCAAAGACCTGTTTCAGTGTCATAGGTTTTCAGAGTTGGAGAAGGCATTCTTTATCCAAAGACCTGTTTCAGTGTCGTAGGTTTTCAGAGTTGGAGAAGGCATTCTTTATCCAAAGACCTGTTTCAGTGTCGTAGGTTTTCAGAGTTGGAGAAGGCATTCTTTATCCAAAGACCTGTTTCAGTGTCATAGGTTTTCAGAGTTGGAGAAGGCATTCTTTATCCAAAGACCTGTTTCAGTGTCATAGGTTTTCAGAGTTGGAGAAGGCATTCTTTATCCAAAGACCTGTTTCAGTGTCATAGGTTTTCAGAGTTGGAGAAGGCATTCTTTATCCAAAGACCTGTTTCAGTGTCATAGGTTTTCAGAGTTGGAGAAGGCATTCTTTATCCAAAGACCTGTTTCAGTGTCATAGGTTTTCAGAGTTGGAGAAGGCATTCTTTATCCAAAGACCTGTTTCAGTGTCGTAGGTTTTCAGAGTTGGAGAAGGCATTCTTTATCCAAAGACCTGTTTCAGTGTCATAGGTTTTCAGAGTTGGAGAAGGCATTCTTTATCCAAAGACCTGTTTCAGTGTCATAGGTTTTCAGAGTTGGAGAAGGCATTCTTTATCCAAAGACCTGTTTCAGTGTCATAGGTTTTCAGAGTTGGAGAAGGCATTCTTTATCCAAAGACCTGTTTCAGTGTCATAGGTTTTCAGAGTTGGAGAAGGCATTCTTTATCCAAAGACCTGTTTCAGTGTCATAGGTTTTCAGAGTTGGAGAAGGCATTCTTTATCCAAAGACCTGTTTCAGTGTCATAGGTTTTCAGAGTTGGAGAAGGCATTCTTTATCCAAAGACCTGTTTCAGTGTCATAGGTTTTCAGAGTTGGAGAAGGCATTCTTTATCCAAAGACCTGTTTCAGTGTCATAGGTTTTCAGAGTTGGAGAAGGCATTCTTTATCCAAAGACCTGTTTCAGTGTCATAGGTTTTCAGAGTTGGAGAAGGCATTCTTTATCCAAAGACCTGTTTCAGTGTCATAGGTTTTCAGAGTTGGAGAAGGCATTCTTTATCCAAAGACCTGTTTCAGTGTCATAGGTTTTCAGAGTTGGAGAAGGCATTCTTTATCCAAAGACCTGTTTCAGTGTCATAGGTTTTCAGAGTTGGAGAAGGCATTCTTTATCCAAAGACCTGTTTCAGTGTCATAGGTTTTCAGAGTTGGAGAAGGCATTCTTTATCCAAAGACCTGTTTCAGTGTCATAGGTTTTCAGAGTTGGAGAAGGCGTTCTTTATCCAAAGACCTGTTTCAGTGTCATAGGTTTTCAGAGTTGGAGAAGGCATTCTTTATCCAAAGACCTGTTTCAGTGTCATAGGTTTTCAGAGTTGGAGAAGGCATTCTTTATCCAAAGACCTGTTTCAGTGTCATAGGTTTTCAGAGTTGGAGAAGGCATTCTTTATCCAAAGACCTGTTTCAGTGTCATAGGTTTTCAGAGTTGGAGAAGGCATTCTTTATCCAAAGACCTGTTTCAGTGTCATAGGTTTTCAGAGTTGGAGAAGGCATTCTTTATCCAAAGACCTGTTTCAGTGTCATAGGTTTTCAGAGTTGAGAAGGCATTCTTTATCCAAAGACCTGTTTCAGTGTCGTAGGTTTTCAGAGTTGGAGAAGGCATTCTTTATCCAAAGACCTGTTTCAGTGTCATAGGTTTTCAGAGTTGGAGAAGGCATTCTTTATCCAAAGACCTGTTTCAGTGTCGTAGGTTTTCAGAGTTGGAGAAGGCATTCTTTATCCAAAGACCTGTTTCAGTGTCATAGGTTTTCAGAGTTGGAGAAGGCATTCTTTATCCAAAGACCTGTTTCAGTGTCATAGGTTTTCAGAGTTGGAGAAGGCATTCTTTATCCAAAGACCTGTTTCAGTGTCGTAGGTTTTCAGAGTTGGAGAAGGCATTCTTTATCCAAAGACCTGTTTCAGTGTCATAGGTTTTCAGAGTTGGAGAAGGCATTCTTTATCCAAAGACCTGTTTCAGTGTTGTAGGTTTTCAGAGTTGGAGAAGGCATTCTTTATCCAAAGACCTGTTTCAGTGTCGTAGGTTTTCAGAGTTGGAGAAGGCATTCTTTATCCAAAGACCTGTTTCAGTGTCGTAGGTTTTCAGAGTTGGAGAAGGCATTCTTTATCCAAAGACCTGTTTCAGTGTCATAGGTTTTCAGAGTTGGAGAAGGCATTCTTTATCCAAAGACCTGTTTCAGTGTCATAGGTTTTCAGAGTTGGAGAAGGCATTCTTTATCCAAAGACCTGTTTCAGTGTCATAGGTTTTCAGAGTTGGAGAAGGCATTCTTTATCCAAAGACCTGTTTCAGTGTCATAGGTTTTCAGAGTTGGAGAAGGCATTCTTTATCCAAAGACCTGTTTCAGTGTCACAGGTTTTCAGAGTTGGAGAAGGCATTCTTTATCCAAAGACCTGTTTCAGTGTCGTAGGTTTTCAGAGTTGGAGAAGGCATTCTTTATCCAAAGACCTGTTTCAGTGTCATAGGTTTTCAGAGTTGGAGAAGGCATTCTTTAACCAAAGACCTGTATCAGTGTCATAGGTTTTCAGAGTTGGAAAAGGAATTCGTTATACAAAGAGCAGTTTTAGTGTCGCAGGTTTTCTTTAGAATTTTTTCCCAAAAAAGGTTTTTTTCCGGGTTTTTAAATTTAAAAGGTTCATAAAATGTTTCATTAGGGTTTTTAGGTTGGTCATTTTTAAAAAAACCCTTTTTTTGGTTTTTTAGGTTGGGGGGTTCTTTTAAAAAAACCCTTTTTTTGGCTGGTTTTTAGGTTAAAAGGTTCTTTTAAAAAAATTTTTAAATTTTCAGGTTGGGGGGTTTTTTCCAAAAAGTTTGGAAGGTTTTCTTAAAAAGGACTTTTCCCGCCGTTTCAGGTTGGCAATT